>NC_134358.1:567337388-567707388 GCF_048569485.1 Anomaloglossus baeobatrachus | reverse complement strand
ATAGATAGAGGGATAGATAGATAGATAGATAGAGGGATAGATAGAAGGATAGATAGATAGATAGATAGAGGGATAGATAGAAGGATAGATAGATAGATAGATAGATAGAGGGATAGATAGAAGGATAGATAGAGGGATAGATAGAGGGATAGATAGAGGGATAGATAGATGGATAGATAGATGGATAGATAGAGGGATAGATAGATAGATAGAGGGATAGATAGATAGAGGGATAGATAGATAGATAGACAGATAGAGGGATGGATAGATAGAGGGATAGATAGATAGATAGATAGATAGATAGATAGAGGGATAGATAGAGGGATAGATAGATTGATAGATAGATAGATAGAAGGATAGATAGAGGGATGGATGGATAGATAGATGGATAGATAGATGGATAGATAGATAGATAGATAGATAGAGGGATAGATAGAGGGATGGATGGATAGATAGATAGATGGATAGATAGAGGGATAGATAGATAGATAGATAGATGGACAGATAGAGGGATAGATAGATAGATAGATAGATAGAGGGATAGATAGATGGATAGATAGATAGATAGATAGATAGAGGGATAGATAGATAGATAGATAGAGGGATGGATGGATAGATAGATAGAAGGATAGATAGAGGGATGGATGGATAGATAGATGGATAGATAGATGGATACATAGAGGGATAGATAGAGGGATAGATAGATGGATAGATAGATAGATAGATAGAGGGATAGATAGAGGGATGGATGGATAGATGGATAGATAGATGGATAGATAGAGGGATAGATAGAGGGATAGATAGAGGGATAGATGGATAGATAGATAGATAGATGGACAGATAGAGGGATAGATAGATAGAGGGATAGATAGAGGGATAGATAGATAGATAGATAGAGGGATAGATAGATGGATAGATAGATAGATAGATAGATAGATAGATGGATAGATAGAGAGATGGATGGATAGATAGATAGATGGATAGATAGATGGATAGATAGAGGGATAGATAGAGGGATAGATGGATAGATAGATAGATGGATAGATAGAGGGATAGATAGATGGATAGATAGATAGAGGGATAGATGGATAGATAGATAGAGGGATAGATAGATAGAGGGATAGATGGATAGATAGAGGGATAGATAGATAGAGGGATAGATGGATAGATAGAGGGATGGATGGATAGATAGAAGGATAGAGGGATGGATGGATAGATAGATAGATGGATAGATAGAGGGATGGATAGATAGAGGGATAGATAGATGGATGGATGGATGGATGGATGGATAGATAAGTAGCATAGTTGGCCTTGTCTGGATAATACATGTGACTTATCAGTACAGACGTTCAGCACCATGGACAGTGACATGTAACAGTGAATTCTTTTTTTCTTTCATGTGTTTTTAGCTGACGTTTTTGCACCAAATAAAAATGGCGTTCGCCACAGACAAGTTTTGCACAACGTCCCACACTGTCTCTTTTTTTCTGCCTTTAATTAGTGTTTGCGAATATTTAGCTCAAAAAGTTGCATGTTGCAAAATGTCTAAAAGAAAAATGCAACTTTGTAGCCGTCGTACAGAAAATCCCTCCGGACTCTGGACTTGAGACGCGAGTAATGGAGCATCAAATTTTGTGACATTTTAAACATACTCGTATTTCATCAATTATATATATACCATTACAATTAGCACAATATAAAACAGCTCATATCTCTACAACTGCATGATGGCTTTAAAAAAGAAAAAAAACAGAATATTCAGGAGTACAGAAGTAAGTAAATAAAATTAAAAACTGATCAATTTCAAGCTAGTGACAAATCCTCTTTAATTGAACAAATACAGTAGAAACATCTTCCTATGAAAAGCTGTTATTGAGAGCTGTATATACTGTATCTATATACACTAAGCTCTCATTAATGGTGGCTGTATAAATCTGTATGTAGTGAGCTCCCCCTAGCGGTGGCTGTATAAATCTGTATGTAGTGAGCTCCCCCTAGCAGTGGCTGTATAAATCTGTATGTAGTGAGCTCCCCCTAGTGGTGGCTGTATAAATCTGTATGTAGTGAGCTCCCTCTAGTGGTGACTGTATAAATCTGTATGTAGTGAGCTCCCTCTAGTGGTGGCTGTATAAATCTGTATGTAGTGAGCTCCCTCTAGTGGTGGCTGTATAAATCTGTATGTAGTGAGCTCCCTCTAGTGGTGGCTTGTATAAATCTGTATGTAGTGAGCTCCCTCTAGTGGTGACTGTATAAATCTGTATGTAGTGAGCTCCCTCTAGTGGTGGCTGTATAAATCTGTATGTAGTGAGCTCCCTCTAGAGGTGGCTGTATAAATCTGTATGTAGTGAGCTCCCCCTAGCGGTGGCTGTATAAATCTGTATGTACTGAGCTCCCTCTAGTGGTGGCTGTATAAATCTGTATGTAGTGAGCTCCCTCTAGTGGTGGATGTATAAATCTGTATGTAGTGAGCTCCCTCTAGTGGTGGCTGTATATATCTGTATGTAGTGAGCTCCCCCTAGTAGTGACTGTATAAATCTGTATGTAGTGAGCTCCCCCTAGTGGTGGCTGTATAAATCTGTATGTAGTGAGCTCCCTCTAGTGGTGACTGTATAAATCTGTATGTAGTGAGCTCCCTCTAGTGGTGGCTGTATAAATCTGTATGTAGTGAGCTCCCTCTAGTGGTGACTGTATAAATCTGTATGTAGTGAGCTCCCTCTAGTGGTGACTGTATAAATCTGTATGTAGTGAGCTCCCTCTAGTGGTGGATGTATAAATCTGTATGTAGTGAGCTCCCTCTAGTGGTGACTGTATAAATCTGTATGTAGTGAGCTCCTCCTAGTGGTGACTGTATAAATCTGTATGTAGTGAGCTCCCTCTAGTGGTGACTGTATAAATCTGTATGTAGTGAGCTCCCTCTAGTGGTGGCTGTATAAATCTGTATGTAGTGAGCTCCCTCTAGTGGTGGCTGTATAAATCTGTATGTAGTGAGCTCCCTCTAGTGGTGGCTGTATAAATCTGTATGTAGTGAGCTCCTCCTAGTGGTGGCTGTATAAATCTGTATGCAGTGAGCTCCCTCTAGTGGTGGCTGTATAAATCTGTATGTAGTGAGCTCCTCCTAGTGGTGACTGTATAAATCTGTATGTAGTGAGCTCCATCTAGTGGTGACTGTATAAATCTGTATGTAGTGAACTCCCTCTAGTGGTGACTGTATAAATCTGTATGTAGTGAGCTCCCTCTAGTGGTGACTGTATAAATCTGTATGTAGTGAGCTCCCTCTAGTGGTGGCTGTATATATCTGTATGTAGTGAGCTCCCTCTAGTAGTGACTGTATAAATCTGTATGTAGTGAGCTCCCCCTAGTGGTGGCTGTATAAATCTGTATGTAGTGAGCTCCCTCTAGTGGTGACTGTATAAATCTGTATGTAGTGAGCTCCCTCTAGTGGTGGCTGTATAAATCTGTATGTAGTGAGCTCCCTCTAGTGGTGACTGTATAAATCTGTATGTAGTGAGCTCCCTCTAGTGGTGACTGTATAAATCTGTATGTAGTGAGCTCCCTCTAGTGGTGGATGTATAAATCTGTATGTAGTGAGCTCCCTCTAGTGGTGACTGTATAAATCTGTATGTAGTGAGCTCCTCCTAGTGGTGACTGCATAAATCTGTATGTAGTGAGCTCCCTCTAGTGGTGACTGTATAAATCTGTATGTAGTGAGCTCCCTCTAGTGGTGGCTGTATAAATCTGTATGTAGTGAGCTCCCTCTAGTGGTGGCTGTATAAATCTGTATGTAGTGAGCTCCCTCTAGTGGTGGCTGTATAAATCTGTATGTAGTGAGCTCCCCCTAGTGGTGGCTGTATAAATCTGTATGTAGTGAGCTCCCTCTAGTGGTGGCTGTATAAATCTGTATGTAGTGAGCTCCCTCTAGTGGTGACTGTATAAATCTGTATGTAGTGAGCTCCCTCTAGTAGTGGCTGTATAAATCTGTATGTAGTGAGCTCCTCTAGTGGTGGCTGTATAAATCTGTATGTAGTGAGCTCCCTCTAGTGGTGACTGTATAAATCTGTATGTAGTGAGCTCCCTCTAGTGGTGGCTGTATAAATCTGTATGTAGTGAGCTCCCTCTAGTGGTGACTGTATAAATCTGTATGTAGTGAGCTCCCTCTAGTGGTGACTGTATAAATCTGTATGTAGTGAGCTCCCTCTAGTGGTGGATGTATAAATCTGTATGTAGTGAGCTCCCTCTAGTGGTGACTGTATAAATCTGTATGTAGTGAGCTCCTCCTAGTGGTGACTGCATAAATCTGTATGTAGTGAGCTCCCTCTAGTGGTGACTGTATAAATCTGTATGTAGTGAGCTCCCTCTAGTGGTGGCTGTATAAATCTGTATGTAGTGAGCTCCCTCTAGTGGTGGCTGTATAAATCTGTATGTAGTGAGCTCCCTCTAGTGGTGGCTGTATAAATCTGTATGTAGTGAGCTCCCCCTAGTGGTGGCTGTATAAATCTGTATGTAGTGAGCTCCCTCTAGTGGTGGCTGTATAAATCTGTATGTAGTGAGCTCCCTCTAGTGGTGGCTGTATAAATCTGTATGTAGTGAGCTCCTCCTAGTGGTGACTGTATAAATCTGCATGTAGTGAGCTCCCTCTAGTGGTGGCTGTATAAATCTGTATGTAGTGAGCTCCCTCTAGTGGTGACTGTATGAATCTGTATGTAGTGAGCTCCCTCTAGTGGTGGCTGTATAAATCTGTATGTAGTGAGCTCCCTCTAGTGGTGGCTGTATAAATCTGTATGTAGTGACCTCCCTCTAGTGGTGGATGTATAAATCTGTATGTAGTGAGCTCCCTCTAGTGGTGGCTGTATAAATCTGTATGTAGTGAGCTTCCTCTAGTGGTGGCTGTATAAATCTGTATGTAGTGAGCTCCCTCTAGTGGTGACTGTATAAATCTGTATGTAGTGAGCTTCCTCTAGTGGTGGCTGTATAAATCTGTATGTAGTGAGCTCCCTCTAGTGGTGACTGTATAAATCTGTATGTAGTGAGCTCCCTCTAGTGGTGACTGTATAAATCTGTATGTAGTGAGCTCCCTCTAGTGGTGACTGTATAAATCTGTATGTAGTGAGCTCCCTCTAGTAGTGGCTGTATAAATCTGTATGTAGTGAGCTCCCTCTAGTGGTGGTGTATAAATCTGTATATAGTGAGCTCCCCCTAGTGGTGGGTGTATAAATCTGTATGTATTGAGCTCCCCCTAGTGGTGGCTGTATAAATCTGTATGTAGTGAGCTCCCTCTAGTGGTGACTGTATAAATCTGTATGTAGTGAGCTCCCTCTAGTGGTGACTGTATAAATCTGTATGTAGTGAGCTCCCTCTAGTGGTGGTGTATAAATCTGTATGTAGTGAGCTCCTTCTAGTAGTGGCTGTATAAATCTGTATGTAGTGAGCTCCTTCTAGTAGTGGCTGTATAAATCTGTATGTAGTGAGCTCCCTCTAGTGGTGACTGTATATATCTGTATGTAGTGAGCTCCCTCTAGTGGTGGCTGTATAAATCTGTATGTAGTGAGCTCCCTCTAGTGGTGACTGTATAAATCTGTATGTAGTGAGCTCCCTCTAGTGGTGACTGTATAAATCTGTATGTAGTGAGCTCCCTCTAGTGGTGGATGTATAAATCTGTATGTAGTGAGCTCCCTCTAGTGGTGACTGTATAAATCTGTATGTAGTGAGCTCCTCCTAGTGGTGACTGTATAAATCTGTATGTAGTGAGCTCCCTCTAGTGGTGACTGTATAAATCTGTATGTAGTGAGCTCCCTCTAGTGGTGGCTGTATAAATCTGTATGTAGTGAGCTCCCTCTAGTGGTGGCTGTATAAATCTGTATGTAGTGAGCTCCCTCTAGTGGTGGCTGTATAAATCTGTACGTAGTGAGCTCCCCCTAGTGGTGGCTGTATAAATCTGTATGTAGTGAGCTCCCTCTAGTGGTGGCTGTATAAATCTGTATGTAGTGAGCTCCCTCTAGTGGTGGCTGTATAAATCTGTATGTAGTGAGCTCCTCCTAGTGGTGACTGTATAAATCTGTATGTAGTGAGCTCCCTCTAGTGGTGGCTGTATAAATCTGTATGTAGTGAGCTCCCTCTAGTGGTGACTGTATGAATCTGTATGTAGTGAGCTCCCTCTAGTGGTGGCTGTATAAATCTGTATGTAGTGAGCTCCCTCTAGTGGTGGCTGTATAAATCTGTATGTAGTGACCTCCCTCTAGTGGTGGATGTATAAATCTGTATGTAGTGAGCTCCCTCTAGTGGTGGCTGTATAAATCTGTATGTAGTGAGCTTCCTCTAGTGGTGGCTGTATAAATCTGTATGTAGTGAGCTCCCTCTAGTGGTGACTGTATAAATCTGTATGTAGTGAGCTTCCTCTAGTGGTGGCTGTATAAATCTGTATGTAGTGAGCTCCCTCTAGTGGTGACTGTATAAATCTGTATGTAGTGAGCTCCCTCTAGTGGTGACTGTATAAATCTGTATGTAGTGAGCTCCCTCTAGTGGTGACTGTATAAATCTGTATGTAGTGAGCTCCCTCTAGTAGTGGCTGTATAAATCTGTATGTAGTGAGCTCCCTCTAGTGGTGGTGTATAAATCTGTATATAGTGAGCTCCCCCTAGTGGTGGGTGTATAAATCTGTATGTATTGAGCTCCCCCTAGTGGTGGCTGTATAAATCTGTATGTAGTGAGCTCCCTCTAGTGGTGACTGTATAAATCTGTATGTAGTGAGCTCCCTCTAGTGGTGACTGTATAAATCTGTATGTAGTGAGCTCCCTCTAGTAGTGGCTGTATAAATCTGTATGTAGTGAGCTCCCTCTAGTGGTGGTGTATAAATCTGTATATAGTGAGCTCCCCCTAGTGGTGGGTGTATAAATCTGTATGTATTGAGCTCCCCCTAGTGGTGGCTGTATAAATCTGTATGTAGTGAGCTCCCTCTAGTGGTGACTGTATAAATCTGTATGTAGTGAGCTCCCTCTAGTGGTGGCTGTATAAATCTGTATGTAGTGATCTCCCTCTAGTGGTGACTGTATAAATCTGTATGTAGTGAGCTCCCTCTAGTAGTGGCTGTATAAATCTGTATGTAGTGAGCTCCCTCTAGTGGTGGCTGTATAAATCTGTATGTAGTGAGCTCCCTCTAGTGGTGGTGTATAAATCTGTATATAGTGAGCTCCCCCTAGTGGTGGGTGTATAAATCTGTATGTATTGAGCTCCCCCTAGTGGTGGCTGTATAAATCTGTATGTAGTGAGCTCCCTCTAGTGGTGACTGTATAAATCTGTATGTAGTGAGCTCCCTCTAGTGGTGACTGTATAAATCTGTATGTAGTGAGCTCCCTCTAGTGGTGGCTGTATAAATCTGTATGTAGTGAGCTCGCTCTAGTGGTGGCTGTATAAATCTGTATGTAGTGAGCTCCCTCTAGCGGTGACTGTATAAATCTGTATGTAGTGAGCTCCCTCTAGTGGTGGTGTATAAATCTGTATGTAGTGAGCTCCCTCTAGTGGTGGCTGTATAAATCTGTATGTAGTGAGCTCCCTCTAGTGGTGGCTGTATAAATCTGTATGTAGTGAGCTCTCTCTAGTGGTGGCTGTATAAATCTGTATGTAGTGAGCTCCCTCTAGTGGTGGTGTATAAATCTGTATGTAGTGAGCTCCTTCTAGTGGTGGCTGTATAAATCTGTATGTAGTGAGCTCCCTCTAGTGATGGCTGTATAAATCTGTATGTAGTGAGCTCGCTCTAGTGGTGGCTGTATAAATCTGTATGTAGTGAGCTCGCTCTAGTGGTGGCTGTATAAATCTGTATGTAGTGAGCTCCCTCTAGCGGTGACTGTATAAATCTGTATGTAGTGAGCTCCCTCTAGTGGTGGTGTATAAATCTGTATGTAGTGAGCTCCTTCTAGTGGTGGCTGTATAAATCTGTATGTAGTGAGCTCCCTCTAGTGGTGGCTGTATAAATCTGTATGTAGTGAGCTCCTTCTAGTGGTGGCTGTATAAATCTGTATGTAGTGAGCTCCCTCTAGTGATGGCTGTATAAATCTGTATGTAGTGAGCTCGCTCTAGTGGTGGCTGTATAAATCTGTATGTAGTGAGCTCGCTCTAGTGGTGGCTGTATAAATCTATATGTAGTGAGCTCCCTCTAGTGGTGGTGTATAAATCTGTATGTAGTGAGCTCCTTCTAGTGGTGGCTGTATAAATCTGTATGTAGTGAGCTCCCTCTAGTGGTGACTGTATAAATCTGTATGTAGTGAGCTCCCTCTAGTGGTGGCTGTATAAATCTGTATGTAGTGAGCTCCTTCTAGTGGTGGCTGTATAAATCTGTATGTAGTGAGCTCCCTCTAGTGATGGCTGTATAAATCTGTATGTAGTGAGCTCCCCCTAGTGGTGGCTGTATAAATCTGTATGTAGTGAGCTCGCTCTAGTGGTGGCTGTATAAATCTGTATGTAGTGAGCTCCCTCTAGCGGTGACTGTATAAATCTGTATGTAGTGAGCTCCCTCTAGTGGTGGTGTATAAATCTGTATGTAGTGAGCTCCTTCTAGTGGTGGCTGTATAAATCTGTATGTAGTGAGCTCCCTCTAGTGGTGGCTGTATAAATCTGTATGTAGTGAGCTCCTTCTAGTGGTGGCTGTATAAATCTGTATGTAGTGAGCTCCCTCTAGTGATGGCTGTATAAATCTGTATGTAGTGAGCTCCCTCTAGTGGTGGTGTATAAATCTGTATGTAGTGAGCTCCTTCTAGTGGTGGCTGTATAAATCTGTATGTAGTGAGCTCCCTCTAGTGGTGGCTGTATAAATCTGTATGTAGTGAGCTCCTTCTAGTGGTGGCTGTATAAATCTGTATGTAGTGAGCTCCCTCTAGTGATGGCTGTATAAATCTGTATGTAGTGAGCTCCCTCTAGTGGTGGATGTATAAATCTGTATGTATTGAGCTCCCCCTGGTGGTGACTGTATAAATCTATGTGAGTTCTGTAAGAAATATAAAGCTTCTCAGTTTATACAGCTAAATTATAGGGTTAAAACACAAATGATTTGGAACTAATTTACATGTTCATAATAAATAATAATCATGGGAAACTTTCCCTTTAAGACCAGGAGCCATCATGGAGAAGAGCAGGATATCTGCGCTCACCTTGCGGATATGACAGGAGAATATGACGGAGCTGTCGCCATCTTTTTTCCTCAGGGCTTGAAGTGATTTCTGGAAGTGAGCGGTTCCACTCACATTCTCTATTTCCTGCATGACACCAGAGAGAGTGTGAGACAATAGCTCAGCACAGGAGTTCATTACACTGACGGGGGTGATATTTTGGAGGAATGGTGGACAAAGAATAGAAGGGGCGTGAAGGCAAAAATAAACCGCTCCCATCTGTTTCCAGTTCATTAGGGGGGGAGAACCTGTGCAAAGAGGATAAGAAGGGGCTTGTCCCCTCTCATGGGCGACTATGCAGCTCCATACCAGCCCCTGAGTATTCAAGAGGACATCAGCACAATATGTGACATGTAAGTTACATATGTGTCTCCTGGCAGGCGGGCTCCTTCCATAACCTCCATATACTGCAATAGAGAGGGTCACTCACCATCATGGCGCCACTCCATAGAGCTCAGTGGAGCATCCATCGCCCCCACTCTGCAGGGCTAGGACCCACACTCAGCAGATATGGGAACATATGGATACAGCATAGTCACCCGGGGCGGACATGTCATTGGTGCAGCCTGTGCGACCGTCCAGGGAGCAAAGAGGTCAGGGGGTCCATATCTACCTCCAATGCAGGTGGGATTATGTATTTCGACAAGCTCTTGGGTTGCACAGGGGCCATATACTGTTCTTGCACAGGGCCATATACTGTTCTTGCACAGGGGCCATATACTGTTCTTGCACAGGGGCCATATACTGTTCTTGCACAGGGGCCATATACTGTTCTTGCACAGGGGCCATATACTGTTCTTGAAAAGGGGTCATATACTGTTCTTGCACAGGGCCATATACTGTTCTTGCACAGGGGCCATATACTGTTCTTGCACAGGGCCATATACTGTTCTTGCACAGGGGCCATATACTGTTCTTGCACAGGGGCCATATACTGTTCTTGCACAGGGCCATATACTGTTCTTGCACAGGGGCCATATACTGTTCTTGCACAGGGGCCATATACTGTTCTTGCACAGGGGCCATATACTGTTCTTGCACAGGGGCCATATACTGTTCTTGCACAGGGGCCATATACTGTTCTTGCACAGGGGCCATATACTGTTCTTGCACAGGGGCCATATACTGTTCTTGCACAGGGGCCATATACTGTTCTTGCACAGGGGCCATATACTGTTCTTGCACAGGGCCATATACTGTTCTTGCACAGGGGCCATATACTGTTCTTGCACAGGGGCCATATACTGTTCTTGCACAGGGGCCATATACTGTTCTTGCACAGGGGCCATATACTGTTCTTGCACAGGGGCCATATACTGTTCTTGCACAGGGGCCATATACTGTTCTTGCACAGGGGCCATATACTGTTCTTGCACAGAGGCCATATACTGTTCTTGCACAGGAGCCATATACTGTTCTTGCACAGAGGCCATATACTGTTCTTGCACAGGGGCCATATACTGTTCTTGCACAGGGCCATATACTGTTCTTGCACAGGGCCATATACTGTTCTTGCACAGAGCCATATACTGTTCTTGCACAGGAGCCATATACTGTTCTTGCACAGGGGCCATATACTGTTCTTGCACAGAGGCCATATACTGTTCTTGCACAGGGGCTATATACTGTTCTTGCACAGGAGCCATATACTGTTCTTGCACAGAGGCCATATACTGTTCTTGCACAGGGCCATATACTGTTCTTGCACAGAGCCATATACTGTTCTTGCACAGGAGCCATATACTGTTCTTGCACAGGGGCCATATACTGTTCTTGCACAGGAGCCATATACTGTTCTTGCACAGGGGCTATATACTGTTCTTGCACAGGAGCCATATACTGTTCTTGCACAGAGGCCATATACTGTTCTTGCACAGGGGCCATATACTGTTCTTGCACAGGGCCATATACTGTTCTTGCACAGGGCCATATACTGTTCTTGCACAGAGCCATATACTGTTCTTGCACAGGAGCCATATACTGTTCTTGCACAGGAGCCATATACTGTTCTTGCACAGGGGTCATATACTGTTCTTGCACAGGGGCCATATACTGTTCTTGCACAGGAGCCATATACTGTTCTTGCACAGGGGCCATATACTGTTCTTGCACAGGGCCATATACTGTTCTTGCACAGGGGCCATATACTGTTCTTGCACAGGGGCCATATACTGTTCTTGCACAGGGGCCATATACTGTTCTTGCACAGGAGCCATATACTGTTCTTGCACAGAGGCCATATACTGTTCTTGCACAGGGGCCATATACTGTTCTTGCACAGGGGCCATATACTGTTCTTGCACAGGGGCCATATACTGTTCTTGCACAGGGGCCATATACTGTTCTTGCACAGGGCCATATACTGTTCTTGCACAGGAGCCATATACTGTTCTTGCACAGGGGCCATATACTGTTCTTGCACAGGGCCATATACTGTTCTTGCACAGGGGCCATATACTGTTCTTGCACAGGGGCCATATACTGTTCTTGCACAGGAGCCATATACTGTTCTTGCACAGGGGCCATATACTGTTCTTGCACAGGGGCCATATACTGTTCTTGCACAGGGCCATATACTGTTCTTGCACAGGGCCATATACTGTTCTTGCACAGGAGCCATATACTGTTCTTGCACAGGGGCCATATACTGTTCTTGCACAGGAGCCATATACTGTTCTTGCACAGGGCCATATACTGTTCTTGCACAGGGGCCATATACTGTTCTTGCACAGGGCCATATACTGTTCTTGCACAGGGGCCATATACTGTTCTTGCACAGGAGCCATATACTGTTCTTGCACAGGGCCATATACTGTTCTTGCACAGGGGCCATATACTGTTCTTGCACAGGGCCATATACTGTTCTTGCACAGGGCCATATACTGTTCTTGCACAGGAGCCATATACTGTTCTTGCACAGGGGCCATATACTGTTCTTGCACAGGGGCATATACTGTTCTTGCACAGGAGCCATATACTGTTCTTGCACAGGGGCATATACTGTTCTTGCACAGGAGCCATATACTGTTCTTGCACAGGGCCATATACTGTTCTTGCACAGGGGCCATATACTGTTCTTGCACAGGGCCATATACTGTTCTTGCACAGGGCCCATATACTGTTCTTGCACAGGGCCATATACTGTTCTTGCACAGGGCCCATATACTGTTCTTGCACAGGGCCATATACTGTTCTTGCACAGGGGCCATATACTGTTCTTGCTCAGGGCCATATACTGTTCTTGCTCAGGGCCCATATACTGTTCTTGCACAGGGGCCATATACTGTTCTTGCACAGGGGCCATATACTGTTCTTGCACAGGGTCCATATACTGTTCTTGCACAGGGCCATATACTGTTCTTGCACAGGGCCCATATACTGTTCTTGCACAGGGTCCATATACTGTTCTTGCTCAGGGCCCATATACTGTTCTTGCACAGGGCCCATATACTGTTCTTGCACAGGGCCATATACTGTTCTTGCACAGGGCCATATACTGTTCTTGCTCAGGGCCATATACTGTTCTTGCACAGGGCCCATATACTGTTCTTGTACAGGGCCATATACTGTTCTTGCACAGGGGCCATATACTGTTCTTGCACAGGGCCATATACTGTTCTTGCACAGGGCCCATATACTGTTCTTGCACAGGGCCCATATACTGTTCTTGCACAGGGCCATATACTGTTCTTGCACAGGGCCATATACTGTTCTTGCACAGGGGCCATATACTGTTCTTGCACAGGGCCCATATACTGTTCTTGCACAGGAGCCATATACTGTTCTTGCACAGGGCCCATATGCTGTTTTTGCACAGGGGCCATATACTGTTCTTGCACAGGAGCCATATACTGTTCTTGCACAGGGCCCATATACTGTTCTTGCACAGGGGCCATATACTGTTCTTGCACAGGGCCATAAACTGTTCATGCACAGGGCCATATACTGTTCTTGCACAGGGGCCATATACTGTTCTTGCACAGGGGCCATATACTGTTCTTGCACAGGGGCCATATACTGTTCTTGCACAGGGGCATATACTGTTCTTGCACAGGGCCATATACTGTTCTTGCACAGGGCCATATACTGTTCTTGCACAGGGGCCATATACTGTTCTTGCACAGGGCCATATACTGTTCTTGCACAGGGGCCATATACTGTTCTTGCACAGGGGCCATATACTGTTCTTGCACAGGGCCATATACTGTTCTTGCACAGGGGCCATATACTGTTCTTGCACAGGGGCCATATACTGTTCTTGCATAGGGCCATAAACTGTTCATGCACAGGGCCATATACTGTTCTTGCACAGGGGCCATATACTGTTCTTGCACAGGGGCCATATACTGTTCTTGCACAGGGCCCATATACTGTTCTTGCACAGGGGCCACATACTGTTCTTGCACAGGGCCATATACTGTTCTTGCACAGGGGCCATATACTGTTCTTGCACAGGGCCATATACTGTCCTTGCACAGGGGCCATATACTGTCCTTACACAGGGGTCCATATACTGTTCTTGCACAGGGGCCATATACTGTTCTTGCACAGGGCCATATACTGTCCTTGCACAGGGGCCATATACTGTCCTTGCACAGGGGCCATATACTGTTCTTGCACAGTGCCATATACTGTTCTTGCACAGGGCCCATATACTGTTCTTGCACAGGGCCATATACTGTTCTTGCACAGGGGGCATATACTGTTCTTGCTCAGGGCCCATATACTGTTCTTGCTCAGGGCCATATACTGTTCTTGCACAGGGGCCATATACTGTTCTTGCACAGGAGCCATATACTGTTCTTGCACAGGGGCCATATACTGTTCTTGCACAGGAGCCATATACTGTTCTTACACAGGGCCCATATACTGTTCTTGCACAGGACCATATACTGTTCTTGCACAGGGCCATATACTGTTCTTGCACAGGGGCCATATACTGTTCTTGCACAGGGCCATATACTGTCCTTGCACAGGGGCCATATACTGTTCTTGCACAGGGCCATATACTGTTCTTGCACAGGGGCCATATACTGTCCTTACACAGGGGTCCATATACTGTTCTTGCACAGGGGCCATATACTGTTCTTGCACAGGGCCATATACTGTCCTTGCACAGGGGCCATATACTGTCCTTGCACAGGGGCCATATACTGTTCTTGCACAGGGGCCATATACTGTTCTTGCACAGGGCCCATATACTGTTCTTGCACAGGGGCCATATACTGTCCTTGCACAAGGCCCATATACTGTTCTTGCACAGGGCCCATATACTGTTCTTGCACAGGGCCATATACTGTTCTTGCACAGGGGCCATATACTGTTCTTGCACAGGGCCATATACTGTTCTTGCACAGGGGCCATATACTGTTCTTGCACAGGGGCCATATACTGTTCTTGCACAGGGCCATATACTGTTCTTGCACAGGGGCCATATACTGTTCTTGCACAGGGGCCATATACTGTTCTTGCATAGGGCCATAAACTGTTCATGCACAGGGCCATATACTGTTCTTGCACAGGGGCCATATACTGTTCTTGCACAGGGGCCATATACTGTTCTTGCACAGGGCCCATATACTGTTCTTGCACAGGGGCCACATACTGTTCTTGCACAGGGCCATATACTGTTCTTGCACAGGGGCCATATACTGTTCTTGCACAGGGCCATATACTGTCCTTGCACAGGGGCCATATACTGTCCTTACACAGGGGTCCATATACTGTTCTTGCACAGGGGCCATATACTGTTCTTGCACAGGGCCATATACTGTCCTTGCACAGGGGCCATATACTGTCCTTGCACAGGGGCCATATACTGTTCTTGCACAGTGCCATATACTGTTCTTGCACAGGGCCCATATACTGTTCTTGCACAGGGCCATATACTGTTCTTGCACAGGGGGCATATACTGTTCTTGCTCAGGGCCCATATACTGTTCTTGCTCAGGGCCATATACTGTTCTTGCACAGGGGCCATATACTGTTCTTGCACAGGAGCCATATACTGTTCTTGCACAGGGGCCATATACTGTTCTTGCACAGGAGCCATATACTGTTCTTACACAGGGCCCATATACTGTTCTTGCACAGGACCATATACTGTTCTTGCACAGGGCCATATACTGTTCTTGCACAGGGGCCATATACTGTTCTTGCACAGGGCCATATACTGTCCTTGCACAGGGGCCATATACTGTTCTTGCACAGGGCCATATACTGTTCTTGCACAGGGGCCATATACTGTCCTTACACAGGGGTCCATATACTGTTCTTGCACAGGGGCCATATACTGTTCTTGCACAGGGCCATATACTGTCCTTGCACAGGGGCCATATACTGTCCTTGCACAGGGGCCATATACTGTTCTTGCACAGGGGCCATATACTGTTCTTGCACAGGGCCCATATACTGTTCTTGCACAGGGGCCATATACTGTCCTTGCACAAGGCCCATATACTGTTCTTGCACAGGGCCCATATACTGTTCTTGCACAGGGCCATATACTGTTCTTGCTCAGGGCCCATATACTGTTCTTGCTCAGGGCCATATACTGTTCTTGCACAGGGGCCATATACTGTTCTTGCACAGGGCCCATATACTGTTCTTGCACAGGGCCATATACTGTTCTTGCACAGGGCAATATACAGTTCTTGCTCAGGGGGCATATACTGTTCTTGCACAGGGCCCATATAC
This sequence comes from Anomaloglossus baeobatrachus, assembly GCF_048569485.1. Classification (NCBI taxonomy): domain Eukaryota; kingdom Metazoa; phylum Chordata; class Amphibia; order Anura; family Aromobatidae; genus Anomaloglossus; species Anomaloglossus baeobatrachus. Next base: position 567,691,537 of record NC_134358.1, on the reverse strand, counting down.
TGTTCTTGCACAGGGCCATATACTGTTCTTGCACAGGGCAATATACAGTTCTTGCTCAGGGGGCATATACTGTTCTTGCACAGGGCCCATATACTGTTCTTGCACAGGGCCATATACTGTTCTTGCACAGGGGCCATATACTGTTCTTGCACAGGGCCCATATACTGTTCTTGCAGAGGGCCATATACTGTTCTTGCACAGGGCCATATACTGTTCTTGCACAGGGCCATATACTGTTCTTGCACAGGGCCCATATACTGTTCTTGCACAGGACCATATACTGTTCTTGCACAGGGCCATATACTGTTCTTGCACAGGGGCCATATACTGTTCTTGCACAGGGGCCATATACTGTTCTTGCACAGGAGCCATATACTGTTCTTGCACAGGGCCCATATACTGTTCTTGCACAGGACCATATACTGTTCTTGCACAGGGCCATATACTGTTCTTGCACAGGGCCATATACTGTTCTTGCACAGGGCCCATATACTGTTCTTGCACAGGACCATATACTGTTCTTGCACAGGGCCATATACTGTTCTTGCACAGGGGCCATATACTGTTCTTGCACAGGAGCCATATACTGTTCTTGCACAGAGCCATATATTGTTCTTGCACAGGGCCATATACTGTTCTTGCACAGGGGCCATATACTGTTCTTGCACAGGGCCATATACTGTTCTTGCACAGGGGCCATATACTGTTCTTGCACAGGGCCATATACTGTTCTTGCACAGGGGTCATACACTGTTCTTACACAGGGCCATATACTGTTCTTGCACAGGGCCATATACTGTTCTTGCACAGGGGCCATATACTGTTCTTGCACAGGGCTATATACTGTTCTTGCACAGGGGCCATATATTGTTCTTGCACAGGGCCATATACTGTTCTTGCACAGGTCTATATACTGTTCTTGCACAGGGGCACATATACTGTTCCTGCACAGGCCATATACTGTTCTTGCACAGGGGCCATATACTGTTCTTGCACAGGGGCCATATACTGTTCTTGCACAGGGCTATATACTGTTCTTGCACAGGGGCCATATATTGTTCTTGCACAGGGCCATATACTGTTCTTGCACAGGTCTATATACTGTTCTTGCACAGGGGCACATATACTGTTCCTGCACAGGCCATATACTGTTCTTGCACAGGGGCCATATACTGTTCTTGCACAGGGGCCATATACTGTTCTTGCACAGGGGCCATATACTGTTCTTGCACAGGGGCCATATACTGTTCTTGCACAGGGGCCATATACTGTTCTTGCACAGGGCCATATACTGTTCTTGCACAGGGGCATATACTGTTCTTGCACAGGGGCCATATACTGTTCTTGCACAGGGGCCATATACTGTTCTTGCACAGGGGCCATATACTGTTCTTGCACAGGGGCCATATACTGTTCTTGCACAGGGCCATATACTGTTCTTGCACAGGGGCCATATACTGTTCTTGCACAGGGGCCATATACTGTTCTTGCACAGGGCCATATACTGTTCTTGCACAGGGGCATATACTGTTCTTGCACAGGGGTCATATACTGTTCTTGCACAGGGGCCATATACTGTTCTTGCACAGGGGCCATATACTGTTCTTGCACAGGGGCATATACTGTTCTTGCACAGGGGTCATATACTGTTCTTGCACAGGGGCCATATACTGTTCTTGCACAGGGACCATATACTGTTCTTGCACAGGGGTCATATACTGTTCTTGCACAGGGGCATATACTGTTCTTGCACAGGGGTCATATACTGTTCTTGCACAGGGGCATATACTGTTCTTGCACAGGGGCATATACTGTTCTTGCACAGGGGTCATATACTGTTCTTGCACAGGGGCATATACTGTTCTTGCACAGGGGCCATATACTGTTCTTGCACAGGGGCCATATACTGTTCTTGCACAGGGGCCATATACTGTTCTTGCACAGGGCCATATACTGTTCTTGCACAGGGGCATATACTGTTCTTGCACAGGGGTCATATACTGTTCTGGCACAGGGGCCATATACTGTTCTTACACAGGGGCCATATACTGTTCTTGCACAGGGCCATATACTGTTCTTGCACAGGGGCCATATACTGTTCTTGCACAGGGGCCATATACTGTTCTTGCACAGGGGCCATATACTGTTCTTGCACAGGGCCATATATTGTTCTTGCACAGGGGCCATATACTGTTCTTGCACAGGGGCCATATACTGTTCTTGCACAGGGGCATATACTGTTCTTGCACAGGGGTCATATACTGTTCTTGCACAGGGGCCATATACTGTTCTTGCACAGGGGCCATATACTGTTCTTGCACAGGGGCCATATACTGTTCTTGCACAGGGGCCATATACTGTTCTTGCAAAGGGGTCATACACTGTTCTTACACAGGGGCCATATACTGTTTTTGCACAGGGCTATATACTGTTCTTGCACAGGGCTATATACTGTTCTTGCACAGGGGCCATATACTGTCCTTGCACAGGGCCATATACTGTTCTTGCACAGGGCACATATACTGTTCTTGCACAGGGGCCATACACTGTTCTTGCACAGGGCCATATACTGTTCTTGCACAGGGCTATATACTGTTCTTGCACAGGGGCCATATACTGTCCTTGCACAGGAGTCATATACTGTTCTTGCACAGGGGCCATATACTGTTCTTGCACAGGGGCCATATACTGTTCTTGCACAGGGCCATATACTGTTCTTGCACAGGGACCATATATTGTTCTTGCACAGGGGCCATATACTGTTCTTGCACAGGGGCCATATACTGTTCTTGCACAGGGGCATATACTGTTCTTGCACAGGGGCCATATACTGTTCTTGCACAGGGACCATATACTGTTCTTGCACAGGGGTCATATACTGTTCTTGCACAGGGGCATATACTGTTCTTGCACAGGGGTCATATACTGTTCTTGCACAGGGGCATATACTGTTCTTGCACAGGAGCCATATACTGTTCTTGCACAGGAGCCATATACTGTTCTTGTACAGGGGCATATACTGTTCTTGCACAGGGGCCATATACTGTTCTTGCACAGGGGCCATATACTGTTCTTGCACAGGGCCATATACTGTTCTTGCACAGGGGCATATACTGTTCTTGCACAGGGGTCATATACTGTTCTGGCACAGGGGCCATATACTGTTCTTGCACAGGGGCCATATACTGTTCTTGCACAGGGGCCATATACTGTTCTTGCACAGGGGCCATATACTGTTCTTGCACAGGGCCATATATTGTTCTTGCACAGGGGCCATATACTGTTCTTGCACAGGGGCCATATACTGTTCTTGCACAGGGGCCATATACTGTTCTTGCACAGGGGCATATACTGTTCTTGCACAGGGGTCATATACTGTTCTTGCACAGGGGCCATATACTGTTCTTGCACAGGGGCCATATACTGTTCTTGCACAGGGGCCATATACTGTTCTTGCACAGGGGCCATATACTGTTCTTGCACAGGGGTCATACACTGTTCTTACACAGGGGCCATATACTGTTTTTGCACAGGGCTATATACTGTTCTTGCACAGGGCTATATACTGTTCTTGCACAGGGGCCATATACTGTCCTTGCACAGGGCCATATACTGTTCTTGCACAGGGCACATATACTGTTCTTGCACAGGGGCCATACACTGTTCTTGCACAGGGCCATATACTGTTCTTGCACAGGGGCCATATACTGTTCTTGCACAGGGGTCATACACTGTTCTTGCACAGGGCTATATACTGTTCTTGCACAGGGGCCATATACTGTCCTTGCACAGGGCCATATACTGTTCTTGCACAGGGCACATATACTGTTCTTGCACAGGGGCATATACTGTTCTTGCACAGGGGCCATATACTGTTCTTGCACAGGGCCATATACTGTTCTTGCACAGGGGCCATATACTGTTCTTGCACAGGGGCCATATACTGTTCTTGCACAGGGGCCATATACTGTTCTTGCACAGGGGCATATACTGTTCTTGCACAGGGGCCATATACTGTTCTTGCACAGGGGCCATATACTGTTCTTGCACAGGGGCCATATACTGTTCTTGCACAGGGGCCATATACTGTTCTTGCACAGGGGCCATATACTGTTCTTGCACAGGGGCCATATACTGTTCTTGCACAGGGCCATATACTGTTCTTGCACAGGGACCATATATTGTTCTTGCACAGGGCCATATACTGTTCTTGCACAGGGGCCATATACTGTTCTTGCACAGGGCCCATATACTGTTCTTGCACAGGGCCATATACTGTTCTTGCACAGGGGCCATATACTGTCCTTGCACAGGACCCATATATTGTGTTTGTGCATTGCCCCTATATTGTTCTTTTCTGTCTGTGTCCCCCAGTGATAGTGACAATACCACATCGAGGTGTATAAATTCTGGCCTATAGGGGCACATACACCGGACACTCACACAGGCCAGGTAGTTCTGCCTCCATGCTCGGTGGTAGCCGACGTCTTTGCGCTGATCCTGCAGCGCTTCCATGGCACAGACCTTGCATCTGATCTGCAGCATTTCGGAGGGTGGAATGTTCTTCACAATCTTCGTGGCTCTCCATCTGCAGAATAGTAGAGATGATTTACAGCACTGCACTGACCCACACATCCCATAATGCACGGGCTGCTGCATTACGCTGTGTATTGTACTACTCCCCACCTCTGCACCCGCTACACCTCCTGCCTCTGTAACCTCAGGGGCGCAGATTGTCAGCCCCGGGGGCGCCTCCTGTACTCACCGTCTGTGCAGGGTCTTACAGAGCTCTTGGAAGTGCTCTAGGACGGCGGGCGGCTCCGGCCACTCCACACTTCGGCCGTAGTCCTGCATGTCCCGGACATTCTGGAATCTGCGCACTATTTCCATGAGATGAGAGCGGACTTTGAAGCACTTGTACGAGCTCATAATTTTATAAATGGCCTTTAGTCTCTTGAAGTGCCAGCGTGCCAGGGTGCCCCTCCAAACCTGCCGGGGACAGAGGAGAAAAGACCCTGATAATGGAGACTTCAGAGTGCCAGGAAGAGGGACAGAGGAACAGCCCGGGTCTGAGTCCACCTCTAGAGATGCAGCCGGGGCCAGTAACAATTCTAACCCACCATCTACAGTGCCTTGCAAAATTATTTGTCCCCTTTGAATTTTTCAGCCTTTTCCCACATTTCAGGCTTCAAACATAAAGATAAAAATGTTAATGTTCTGGTGAAGAATCAACAAGTGACACAATTGTGAAGGTGAACGAAATTTATTGCTTATTTTAAACTTTTTAAAAAAATAAAAAACTGAAAATTGGGGCGTGCAATATTATTCATCCCCTTTACTTTCAGTGCAGCAAACTCACATCAGAAGTTGATTGATAATCTCTGAATGATCCAATGTTGTCCTAAATGACTGATGATGATAAATATAATCCCCTGTGTGTAATCAAGTCTCCGTATAAATGCCCCTGCTCTGTGATAGTCTCAGGGTTCTGTGTAAAGCGCAGAGAGCATCATGAAGACCAAGGAACACAACAGGCAGGTCCGTGATACTGTTGTGGAGACGTTTAAAGCCGGATTTGGTTACAAAAAGATTTCCACAAATTTAAACATCCCGAGAAGCCCTGTGCAAGCGATCATATTGAAATGGAAGGAGGATCATAACACTGCAAATCTACCAAGACCCGGCCGTCCATCCAAACTGTCATCTCACACAAGGAGAAGACTGATCAGAGATGAAGCCAAGAGGCCCATGATCCCTCTGGATGATCTGCAGAGATCTACAGCTGAGGTGGGAGAGTCTGTCCATAGCACAACAATCAGCCGTACACTGCACAAGTCTGGCCTTTATGGAAGAGTGGCAAGAAGAAAGCCATTTCTCAAAGATATCCATAAAAAGTGTTGTTTACAGTTTGCCACAAGCCACCGGAGACACCAAACATGTGGAAGAAGGGGCTCTGCTCAGATGAAACCAACATCGAACTTTTTGGGCACAATGCCAAACGATATGTTTGGTGTAAAAGCAGCACAGTTCATCCCCCTGAACACAGCATCCCCACTGTCAAACACGGTGGTAGCAGCATCATGGTTTGGGCCTGCTTTTCTTCAGCAGGGACAGGGAAGATGGTTAAAATTGATGGGAAGTTGGATGGAGCCAAATACAGGACCATTCTTGAAGAAAACTTTTAGTCTGCAAAAGACCTGAGACTGGGACGGAGATTTGTCATCCAACAAGACAATGATTCCAAACATAAAGGAAAATCTACAATGGAATGGTTCACAATTAACCGTATCCAGGTGTTAGAATGGCCAAGTCACAGTCCAGACCTGAAGCCAATCGAGAACCTGTGGAAAGAGCTGAAAACTGCTGTTCACAAACGCCTCCATCCAACCTCACTCAGCTCCAGCTGTTTATGTGACTCCCTGGCCTATCAGGTCGTCACAAGGGTGCCGTGCAATCTGCCCTTCTGCATGGTACCTGCTCCTCCTTGGTTACGTGTCCTGTCCCTTTAGTGTTGCTAAGAACAGGTATACACAAATCCTGGGGAACACTCTGCACCACACCCACCAGACACCCATTGGGCAGCCTGAGGGAAATAGGGCCGCCCGGATGGAGGGATGATAGAAGGAGGGCCAGAAGTGTCAGTAGTAGTCAGAGAGTGTCAGTGAGCAGTGACAGGAATAGGTCACGCTGCGGAGCTGGGTTCCTGTACCCGTCCCAGGTGCCAGATGTTGGCCTGGCCTGGAAGGAGCTGGAACCCCGGTTGCAGGGAGTAGTGGCAAGGGGCACGGTACTGCCACGGAGGGCAGTTCCGCGGCCTTGTGCTTCAACCGGGCAGGGGCCAGGGCATGACGGGGTACGCGGACCCTAGGCTGGGAAGTAGCTTTATGCAGCCCCGTAATTCACCCGACGAGGACGGAATCTTCATGAACCGCTCTCCACCCGCTCCAAAATCAGGGTACTAGCGCAACAAGAGGGATAGGACTTCCTAAAACCGTCCAAAAAATCCCAAGCGAGAATCCTGAGAGCAAGCTCACCGTGCTAGCCACGCAGGTGAGCGGGACCCGAGTAGTTACAGGCGAAAGGGATCCACCAAGTGTAAACACGGTGCTAAGGGACAAGGCTTCAGACAAACCAACAACAGCAAAAGGGCATGGACCCAGCGTGTTCGGACTAAAGCTGCAGGGCATTCAGGACTTTGGTTTACCCGGTGTCAGCGTCAGCATCTCTGGACTGTGTGAGTACGTTGTGCCCCTCTACTGCCAACGGGTCCCCAGCCTTCCACCACCCGAGGACACATTCCCCTGCCCACAGAGGGGTTATCATCACCAGCTGCCATCCCATCGCTCCCAGGCGCTCCCTCTCTCCTAAACGCAACAGCGGTGGTATCCTATTTTACCACGACCCGTGGGTGGCGTCACGAACACTATCCAATCCACCCTTTCTTCCCCCTTTTCATTTTCGAGAGGCCGCGCGACCCCGCCTAGGGTCCGGAGACCCCTCGAGCCACTGCGGATCCGGATCTGAGCAGCCCGTCGGCTGTCGCGGGGGTGGCACATTTACAAAGGAGGAATGGGCGAGAATTTCAGCCTCTCCATGTGCAAAACTGATAGAGACATCCCCCAAGAGACTTGTGCTGTAATCGCAGCAAAAGGGGGCGCTGCAAAGGATTCACTTACAGGGGATGAATAATATTGCACGCCACAATTTTCAGTTATTTATTTTGTACAAAAGTTTAAAATAAGAAATAAATTTCCTCCATCTTCACAATTGTGTCACTTGTTGTTGATTCTTCTCCAGAACATTCACATTTTATCTTTATGTTTGAAGCCTGAAATGTGGGAAAAGGTTGAAAAATTCAAGGGGCTGAATACTTTTGCAAGGCACTGTATCTTCTAGTTCCATTTGCTCTGAAACTGAATGCAATCTTTTGTTCCCTGTTATCAGCCACTTAACTTTACTAAACATGAAGTATGCAGAAATGACACATATCATCTGCACCAAAACCTGATATTTGTAAGCAGCTTCTTTGCTGCATAAAAGCGACAAGTGAACAGAGGCTTACAGCAATTCCTCAGAAGATCACAGAATACCAGAAGTACAGTGAAGACTAATTATGAAACAGGAGGCTCAGGATGAACAGATCAGCGATTTCTAATTGTTAGATGACCTATGCGAGACGCGCAGGTCCGGGTGTTGTATGGGGGACGTCTGCCGTGTCCTCGTCTTTCATAACCCCCTTCCCAAGAAGAAAGCGTTCCCCATATACAGAGCTGCAGACACAGGATTGTGGGATATTTCCAGGTTTCTATGGCGCACAGACGATTCCTCACTATATATAGACTCTGGCTAGTGAATCGCTCCCACGCGCCCGAAGCCAACAGGACACCAGTGAGTCAGCGCCGCAGAACCCCCAGATATGACGGCTACAAAGCTAAATCCGGCGTCCCCTGTAATAAACCCCCCCAGCTGCCTTATTAGTGATGATCATTAGTTTATTGGTAAATGATATGACAAATAGTTCCTCCAGGGACGTCCGATCCCGGCTGCTCCGTTACAAGGGCCGCACTTTAGTCGATCACTGATGAGGGATTGTTTATTGGATACAATGTATCAGCTCCAGAGACTTTCCTCTGCAGTGAGTCCTCCGTACAATATGGATGCTGGCCCGCTGCCGTTATCCCAGGAAAGAAAGGACGGATGTCACCTCTGTCTCTGTGTTGTGAGACTAGTGACAGATTCAGGACTTGAGAGTCATTTTCCATTCTTGACTCTGGTTTGGGATCATTCCCGGTGCCTATCTATACTCTCTGCTACCAGCAGAGGGTGCCGGTTATTCTCTTTGATGCTGGGCCTGGAGGTGGAAGGCGCTGCTGAATGCCCTCTGCTGACGTTGCGGTGGTGGCTGCAGCCTGTTGTTGTGTTCCCTATGTGTGTCTATCTTTCCCAATGTGTTGTTTCAGTGCAGCAGCAGGGCTAGCATCCCTTACCTGCCCACTCCCTAGCCAGGGACTAATGTAGGGTCTTCCCAGGGCTTCAGGTTCCTGCTCAGCGACAGGTGAGGAACCTGTATAGGGACTGCCTAGGAGTGCAGTGTACAGCGGCAGGTAAGTGGAGGAGGTGTCCATCTTCCCTCTCACTAGTCCTAGGGCCCTCCATTGTTATAGTGTCCCCGATGTGCCCCTTGTGTCGTGGTGTAACCCCTGTTTGGTGTTTCGGCTCACGCCGGACTTTCCCTTTGTCCGTGTTGTGCCAACGGAAAGAGCAAATGGATTCAGGGAAGTATATATAAGGGGACAGAACACGGTAAATGCAGAATGCCGGGGTCTGGAGTCCTCTAATGGCAGAAATCCTGCAGGAAATGTTCCTGTCAAGATGCAAAAGTTGGTTTCTTATTTACAAAAATGTATTTCCGGTTTTCTTACTTATCTAAAAATGAGCGAAACGTTGAAGAATAATAATACGATAAATCGCAGTGAAGACGTGAACCTAACAAAAGGTGCAAAACGAGCACAAAAAATGGTCATTTAAAGAGTTAAATGACTTTGGGTCAGTGAATTTACACTGCCAACACCCAAACAGGGAAGCCCCCATCCAGGTCACTGCAGACGGGATCACATGGGCACTGGGCATAAATACTGGCATTAAAGTGGGCAGAAAGACACACGTCCCCGGTAACTGGAGGGTTTTAAAGGGTTACATTACTTTGGGCCACTTAAATCCCCAAACACTCAGATAGGGTTCCCTGAATCGCACTCAGTTGACTCCAGGTCTGGGCACAAAAGCCGGCACCAGAATGGGTAAATGACAGCTTTTTACTGCCTCTAGTTAAAGGGTTAAATGCGTTTGGGTCACAGGCATCACCCCACAGTCACATAAGTGTGTTCCCCCTCAGCGGGGTCAGTATCACATGACCCAGTGCCCCCGGCCCCCTATAATCAGACAATGCCCCCTATCTGTGTGCCCGGCCAGGCGGCCCTGTGAGTAATCGGTGGTGACGGAGCGGCTGCTGCTGCCGCTGCCGCCGCTGATTAAAGCTGACAGCAGTTTTCTATTCCTTATAAATACACTGAGCTTCAAGGAGCCGGCGAGGAAAAGCGAAAAACGCAGCGACGCCTCCCCTCCCCCGTCACTCCACCCTTACACCTTCACCCCTTCTTGGAGATGATTCATCCCCGAGGGAGAATTTGGGGGACGCTCAGACAGGGATAAATGAGGGCTGACAGCTCCGAGAACAAAATCTAAAACCCAATTTATTTGCTTTCATTGTGTCTGTCCCTGCAGGAATCACGGGCGCGACGCTCTGCGGTTCCCAATTAACCGGCGATAAAAATGTCTCCTGTGAGAGGCGTCAGGTTTCATCTGCAGAGCTTACAATCTAATGAATAGCTAGGCTGCACGGGCGCGCTGTGCCACATTGTGTGCCATGTCGTGGTAGTATCCGCCGCTCGTGGACAGACTGCCCCATTAACCTCAGGGGGATCTAGGCATGCAGAGCGGGAGGAATGCTCTGCAGCAGCAGGAGACACCTCTCAGGACGGCAGTCCCTGTATATCGAGCCATTGCAGGTGAAGCGATTGTCTTATATGTTCTGTATATAGGGATGTGATCAGGGCGGCACGGTGGCTCAGTGGTTAGCACTGCAGTATTGCAGCGCTGGGGTCCTGGGTTCAAATCCCACCAAGGACACCATCTGCAAAGAGTTTGTATGTTCTCCCTGTGTTTGCGTGGGTTTCCTCCGGGTTCTCTGGTTTCCTCCCACACTCCAAAGACATACAGATAGGGACTTTAGATTGTGAGCCCCAATGGGGACAGTGTTCCTGATGTATGTAAAGCGCTGCGGAATATGTTAGCGCTATATAAAAAATAAAGATTTGATTTGATTTTGATCATATTAGAAGTCCTAGTAGATCTGCTCAGTGGTGGATGAAGCATGGTGGTCTCTAGCGCTTCCTCCCCAGCTGTGGCGCTGCAGGAGCACAGGGATCGGGGTCTCAGCTGCCCTATTATCTGTGCTATAATCTGCCCCTGAGAGTAAATGTCCAGCAACCTAAAGCCCCGTACACACTGCGCTCCTCACCACAGTCACTGGTCACATCGCAGCTTACATCTAAACCCCTGCAAAACTGGATTCGGACATGTGCACTGACGGGGCCATTGACTATGTAAAGTAATGTGTGTACACAGTGACTGCACCAGCAGAATAGTGAGTGCAGCTCTGGAGAATAATACAGGAGATAACTCAGGATCAGTAATGTAATGTATGTACACAGTGACTGCACCAGCAGAATAGTGAGTGCAGCTCTGGAGTATAATACAGGAGGTAACTCAGGATCAGTAATGTATGTACACAGTGACTGCACCAGCAGAATAGTGAGTGTAGCTCTGGCGTATAATACAGGAGGTAACTCAGGATTAGTAATGTAATGTATGTACACAGTGACTGCACCAGCAGAATAGTGAGTGCAGCTCTGGAGTATAATATAGGAGGTAACTCAGGATCAGTAATGTATATACACAGTGACTGCACCAGCAGAATAGTGAGTGCAGCTCTGGAGAATAATACAGGAGATAACTCAGGATCAGTAATGTAATGTATGTACACAGTGACTGCACCAGCAGAATAGTGAGTGCAGCTCTGGAGTATAATATAGGAGGTAACTCAGGATCAGTAATGTATATACACAGTGACTGCACCAGCAGAATAGTGAGTGCAGCTCTGGAGTATAATATAGGAGGTAACTCAGGATCAGTAATGTATGTACACAGTGACTGCACCAGCAGAATAGTGAGTGCAGCTCTGGCGTATAATACAGGAGGTAACTCAGGATTAGTAATGTAATGTATGTACACAGTGACTGCACCAGCAGAATAGTGAGTGCAGCTCTGGAGTATAATATAGGAGGTAACTCAGGATCAGTAATGTATATACACAGTGACTGCACCAGCAGAATAGTGAGTGCAGCTCTGGAGAATAATACAGGAGATAACTCAGGATCAGTAATGTAATGTATGTACACAGTGACTGCACCAGCAGAATAGTGAGTGCAGCTCTGGAGTATAATATAGGAGGTAACTCAGGATCAGTAATGTATATACACAGTGACTGCACCAGCAGAATAGTGAGTGCAGCTCTGGAGTATAATATAGGAGGTAACTCAGGATCAGTAATGTATGTACACAGTGACTGCACCAGCAGAATAGTGAGTGCAGCTCTGGCGTATAATACAGGAGGTAACTCAGGATTAGTAATGTAATGTATGTACACAGTGACTGCACCAGCAGAATAGTGAGTGCAGCTCTGGAGTATAATATAGGAGGTAACTCAGGATCAGTAATGTAATGTATGTACACAGTGACTGCACCAGCAGAATAGTGAGTGCAGCTCTGGCGTATAATACAGGAGGTAACTCAGGATTAGTAATGTAATGTATGTACACAGTAACTGCACCAGCAGAATAGTGAGTGCAGCTCTGGAGTATAATACAGGAGGTAACTCAGGATTAGTAATGTAATGTATGTACACAGTAACTGCACCAGCAGAATAGTGAGTGCAGCTCTGGAGCATAATACAGGGAGTAACTCAGGATTTGTAATGTAATGTATGTACACAGTGACTGCACCAGCAGAATAGTGAGTGCAGCTCTGGAGTATAATACAGGAGGTAACTCAGGATCAGTAATGTAATGTATGTACACAGTGACTGCACCAGCAGAATAGTGAGTGCAGCTCTGGAGTATAATACTTGAAGTGGAGGTGGCAGAAAACCCATAGAGAATTTGAGTCCTTGTCGTGTTATTACGGCTCGTATTGCAGACGTACATTAGGGAATTGCTATATCGGCCGTTCTCTCTTGAGAACAGCTATGATTAGATTTGTGTCCTGCTGATACAATGTCCGGGCGTCACCAGGTCCTAGATGTAAAATGTTGTCTCATTAGGACTGTTTTTCCCAGATACAGGTAACTACTCCTTGCTCTGGTAATAGAGGGGTGCAGAGCTGGGGTCCCCCTGTGTGTCGTCCATGACATGTAATAGGACATATGGTATGGAGGTATGGATGGGTCACCCTGTGTATCCCCCATATGGTAAGGAGGTGTATGGATGGGTCACCCTGTGTATCCCCATATGGTAAGGAGATGTATGGATGGGTCACCCTGTGTATCCCCCATATGGTAAGGAGGTGTATGGATGGGTCACCCTGTGTATCCCCCATATGGTAAGGAGGTGTATGGATGGGTCACCCTGTGTGTCCCCCATATGGTAAGGAGGTGTATGGATGGGTCACCCTGTGTATCCCCATATGGTAAGGAGGTGTATGGATGGGTCACCCTGTGTATCCCCCATATGGTAAGGAGGTATGGATGGGTCACCCTGTGTGTCCCCCATATGGTAAGGAGGTGTATGGATGGGTCACCCTGTGTATCCCCCATATGGTAAGGAGGTATGGATGGGTCACCCTGTGTGTCCCCCATATGGTAAGGAGGTGTATGGATGGGTCACCCTGTGTATCCCCCATATGGTAAGGAGGTATGGATGGGTCACCCTGTGTGTCCCCCATATGGTAAGGAGGTGTATGGATGGGTCACCCTGTGTATCCCCCATATGGTAAGGAGGTGTATGGATGGGTCACCCTGTGTGTCCCCCATATGGTAAGGAGGTATGGATGGGTCACCCTGTGTGTCCCCCATATGGTAAGGAGGTGTATGGATGGGTCACCCTGTGTGTCCCCCATATGGTAAGGAGGTATGGATGGGTCACCCTGTGTGTCCCCCATATGGTAAGGAGGTGTATGGATGGGTCACCCTGTGTATCCCCCATATGGTAAGGAGGTATGGATGGGTCACCCTGTGTGTCCCCCATATGGTAAGGAGGTGTATGGATGGGTCACCCTGTGTATCCCCCATATGGTAAGGAGGTGTATGGATGGGTCACCCTGTGTATCCCCATATGGTAAGGAGGTGTATGGATGGGTCACCCTGTGTATCCCTCATATGGTAAGGAGGTATGGATGGGTCACCCTGTGTGTCCCCCATATGGTAAGGAGGTGTATGGATGGGTCACCCTGTGTATCCCCATATGGTAAGGAGGTGTATGGATGGGTCACCCTGTGTGTCCCCCATATGGTAAGGAGGTGTATGGATGGGTCACCCTGTGTATCCCCATATGGTAAGGAGGTGTATGGATGGGTCACCCTGTGTATCCCTCATATGGTAAGGAGGTGTATGGATGGGTCACCCTGTGTGTCCCCCATATGGTAAGGAGGTGTATGGATGGGTCACCCTGTGTATCCCCATATGGTAAGGAGGTGTATGGATGGGTCACCCTGTGTATCCCCCATATGGTAAGGAGGTATGGATGGGTCACCCTGTGTGTCCCCCATATGGTAAGGAGGTATGGATGGGTCACCCTGTGTGTCCCCCATATGGTAAGGAGGTATGGATGGGTCACCCTGTGTGTCCCCCATATGGTAAGGAGGTGTATGGATGGGTCACCCTGTGTATCCCCCATATGGTAAGGAGGTGTATGGATGGGTCACCCTGTGTGTCCCCCATATGGTAAGGAGGTGTATGGATGGGTCACCCTGTGTATCCCCATATGGTAAGGAGGTGTATGGATGGGTCACCCTGTGTGTCCCCCATATGGTAAGGAGGTATGGATGGGTCACCCTGTGTGTCCCCCATATGGTAAGGAGGTATGGATGGGTCACCCTGTGTGTCCCCCATATGGTAAGGAGGTATGGATGGGTCACCCTGTGTGTCCCCCATATGGTAAGGAGGTATGGATGGGTCACCCTGTGTATCCCCCATATGGTAAGGAGGTGTATGGATGGGTCACCCTGTGTATCCCCCATATGGTAAGGAGGTGTATGGATGGGTCACCCTGTGTGTCCCCCATATGGTAAGGAGGTGTATGGATGGGTCACCCTGTGTATCCCCCATATGGTAAGGAGGTGTATGGATGGGTCACCCTGTGTATCCCCATATGGTAAGGAGGTGTATGGATGGGTCACCCTGTGTGTCCCCCATATGGTAAGGAGGTGTATGGATGGGTCACCCTGTGTGTCCCCCATATGGTAAGGAGGTGTATGGATGGGTCACCCTGTGTATCCCCATATGGTAAGGAGGTGTATGGATGGGTCACCCTGTGTGTCCCCCATATGGTAAGGAGGTGTATGGATGGGTCACCCTGTGTGTCCCCCATATGGTAAGGAGGTGTATGGATGGGTCACCCTGTGTATCCCCCATATGGTAAGGAGGTGTATGGATGGGTCACCCTGTGTATCCCCCATATGGTAAGGAGGTGTATGGATGGGTCACCCTGTGTGTCCCCCATATGGTAAGGAGGTGTATGGATGGGTCACCCTGTGTGTCCCCCATATGGTAAGGAGGTGTATGGATGGGTCACCCTGTGTGTCCCCCATATGGTAAGGAGGTGTATGGATGGGTCACCCTGTGTGTCCCCTATATGGTAAGGAGGTGTATGGATGGGTCCCCCTGTGTGTGTCCCCTATGGTAAGGAGGTATGGATGGGTCCCCCTGTTTGGGGTATACCCCTGGAGATGTGGCGCGGCCAGTGATGGCTGACTGGTCTCATTTCCCGGTGGCTTCTCCTGTGATTCCCCGGCTGACACGTTCCCGGATTATCTGAGGACAGAGACGAGTAACAGAAGACGAGCTCTATCCTAAGAGCAGCTACACGAGAGCCAGGACACCCCGCAGCACAAATAAAGGACCCATCGGCCATGGTAAACCTTAATGGGGGTCACCACCCAGCTTTCTAGTCACCCTGAGCGGCATATAATGATACCTGTGCACACAGGCCGATGATCGAGCATTTGTAGGAGCACTCATTCCCAACAAACATTGACGAGTGTCTAAAAGATATCATCAATATTCACAAGTCAGACATAGTCAGTCCAGAAGGGAACGTTCTGCACTTTCCCATGTCCTTTGTATTGATTTCCAGATCTCTGTTTGCTGCATAGAATGGAAACACTCTAGACACAATGAAGCCACTGATATCCCATCTTCTGTATGGGGGGGTCCACTCTTTGCTGAATGTCAGGTTTGTGCAGCGACCCCCCACATTACCTGATTCCTGATCCCCGTGTGGAGGGTCCGGGCACGTCCAGGCTTCCCCGCCTTTGTTCTGGATTCTACTCTATGTGATACTTTGCCTTTTGCATGTTATTGGTAATTAAGGGGTTAAACATGCGTGCAACCTCTGCCCCAGCACCCTAATTCTGGCACTGACAGCAGGACACTGATCTCTCACATGTAGTCCCGGAGTCTCCATTATAACTCAGGAGGGGGCGGCTCCGAGGAAAGATGGGGCCACGAGGGCCCCGGACGTCAGATCCGAGGACCAGACTCACGCCTGTATACACGGCACTGCCCAGAGAAATGTCCTATCTCTGTACTGTCTATTCTCCAGGAATCAGAAGATGCATCTTCACAATCACTGTCCTCATAAAGCTGCCTAATAGTGCCCTGTGTATATACATACTGCCACAGAGTGCCCTGTGTATATACGTACTGCCACAGAGTGCCCTGTGTATATACATACTGCCACAGAGTGCCCTGTGTATATACGTGCTGCCACAGAGTGCCCTGTGTATATACATACTGCCACAGAGTGCCCTGTGTATATACATACTGCCACAGAGTGCCCTGTGTATATACATACTGCCACAGAGCGCCCTGTGTATATACATACTGCCACAGAGCGCCCTGTGTATATACATACTGCCACAGAGCGCCCTGTGTATATACATACTGCCACAGAGTGCCCTGTGTATATACATACTGCCACAGAATGCCCTGTGTATATACATACTGCCACAGAGCGCCCTGTGTATATACATACTGCCACAGAATGCCCTGTGCATATACGTACTGCCACAGAGTGCCCAAATACTGTCATACAGTGCCCACATGAAACCAAACACTGCCACATAGACTCAAGCTGTATTCAGTGCCCAAAGTGTTCCCACATAGTGCTATACTGTGCCTCTATAGTTCCATATTGTGCATATATAAGGCTATATTATGCCTATACCACCATACTCCAGTGCCTAGTGCTATTCTGTACCTATATACTGCCATACTGTGCCTAATTCTTGCTATATTGTGCCTGTATAGTGCTATACTATGCCTGTTTGTTCCATATTGTGCCCAACTCTTGCTATTTTCTGCCTATATAGTAGCGTATTGTGCATATATAAAGCTATATGGTGCTTCTATTGTGGCTCTATAGTGCTGTACTGTGCCCACTCATATCCTATATATCTTGTACCATGGCCTGTAGGCACAGACAGTCTCACCTTCTGGATCAGCAGCACAATGATGGGGATCAGCTGCGCCCGCTCGTGCTCCAGGCTGAACAGTGTCTGGGGGGTCCGGATGAAGACTTTAGTATACCCGTAGGCCACGTCGTCCTGGAAGTCGTGCTGCTCGATCAGCGCCCTGGTGGCCTCCATGTCTGACTCCATCAGGTGGTTGGGCCAGGTGTATTCACAGGTCATCTTGTATCTGGAGGGCATAGAGTACAATGCACACTAGAGGCGGAATATCCTGTTTCTGTAAAGACTGATTATGTTAAAGGGGTTTCCTCAAAATCACAGATTACCCCCGTCCATACAATAGAGGACACCGCGTCTCCTCCTCACACCCCAGATACTGGGATCTCCGAATACAGGTACCTGAGCAGGAATCTCTCGTAGGGCTGTCGATAGGCAAATCCAGCCCTACGGACGCGTACGTTCTCCAGAAGACCCAAATATTCCACCTGGTGGAGACATCGGCGGTCGTCAAACAGGATAGGAGACTTCTGATCATTAGGCTTCACACAGCGGACGTAGTATGGCTCCTGAAATATAAAGGTCCAGAGGTCACTGATCCCCGAAATCACACAAAGGCGAAGAGAAAGTCTATCATGTATCTCTGTATACAGGGAGCTCCCCCTAGTGGTGGCTGCAGACAGGATCTTATCATGTATCTCTGTATACAGGGAGCTCCCCCTAGTGGTGACTGCAGACAGAATCTTATCATGTATCTCTGTATACAGGGAGCTCCCCCTAGTGGTGACTGCAGACAGGATCTTATCATGTATCTCTGTATACAGGGAGCTCCCCCTAGTGGTGACTGCAGACAGTATCTTATCATGTATCTCTGTATACAGGGAGCTCCCCCTAGTGGTGGCTGCAGACAGAATCTTATCATGTATCTCTGTATACAGGGAGATCCCCCTAGTGGTGACTGCAGACAGGATCTGATCATGTATCTCTGTATACAGGGAGCTCCCCCTAGTGGTGACTGCAGACAGGATCTGATCATGTATCTCTGTATACAGGGAGCTCCCCCTAGTGGTGACTGCAGACAGGATCTTATCATGTATCTCTATATACAGGGAGCTCCCCCTAGTGGAGGCTGCAGACAGAATCTTATCATGTATCTCTGTATACAGGGAGCTCCACCTAGTGGTGGCTGCAGACAGGATCTTATCATGTATCTCTGTATACAGGGAGCTCTCCCTAGTGGTGGCTGCAGACAGGATCTTATCATGTATCTCTGTATACAGGGAGCTCCCCCTAGTGGTGGCTGCAGACAGGATCTTATCATGTATCTCTGTATACAGGGAGCTCTCCCTAGTGGTGGCTGCAGACAGGATCTTATCATGTATCTCTGTATACAGGGAGCTCCCCCTAGTGGTGGCTGCAGACAGGATCTTATGTATCTCTATATACAGGGAGCTCCCCCTAGTGGTGGCTGCAGACAGTATCTTATCATGTATCTCTGTATACAGGGAGCTCCCCCTAGTGGTGCCTGCAGACAGGATCTTATCATGTATCTCTGTATACAGGGAGCTCCCCCTAGTGGTGGCTGCAGACAGGATCTTATCATGTAGCTCTGTATACAGGGAGCTCCCCCTAGTGGTGGCTGCAGACAGGATCTTATCATGTATCTCTGTATACAGGGAGCTCCCCCTAGTGGTGGCTGCAGACAGAATCTTATCATGTATCTCTGTATACAGGGAGCTCCCCCTAGTGGTGACTGCAGACAGGATCTTATCATGTATCTCTGTATACAGGGAGCTCCCCCTAGTGGTGGCTACAGATAGAATCTTATCATGTATCTCTGTATACAGGGAGCTCCCCCTAGTGGTGGCTGCAGACAGAATCTTATCATGTATCTCTGTATACAGGGAGCTCCCCCTAGTGGTGGCTACAGATAGAATCTTATCATGTATCTCTGTATACAGGGAGCTCCCCCTAGTGGTGGCTGTAGACAGGATCTTATCATGTATCTCTGTACACAGGGAGCTCCCCCTAGTGGTGGCTGCAGACAGGATCTTATCATGTAGCTCTGTATACAGGGAGCTCCCCCTAGTGGTGGCTGCAGACAGGATCTTATCATGTAGCTCTGTACACAGGGAGCTCCCCCTAGTGGTGGCTGCAGACAGGATCTTATCATGTATCTCTGTATACAGGGAACTCCCCCTAGTGGTGGCTGCAGACAGAATCTTATCATGTATCTCTGTATACAGGGAGCTCTCCCTAGTGGTGGCTGCAGACAGGATCTTATCACGTATCTCTGTATACAGGGAGCTCCCCCTAGTGGTGGCTGCAGACAGGATCTTATCCTGTATCTCTGTATACAGGGAGCTCCCCCTAGTGATGACTGCAGACAGGATCTTATCATGTATCTCTGTATACAGGGAGCTTCCCCTAGTGGTGACTGCAGACAGGATCTTATCATGTATGTCTGTATACAGGGAGCTCCCCCTAGTGGTGGCTGCAGACAGGATCTTATCATGTATGTCTGTATACAGGGAGCTCCCCCTAGTGGTGGCTGCAGACAGGATCGTATCATGTATCTCTGTATACAGGGAGCTCCCCCTAGTGGTGGCTGCAGACAGGATCTTATCATGTATCTCTGTATACAGGGAGCTCCCCCTAGTGGTGGCGGCAGACAGGATCTTATCATATATCTCTGTATACAGGGAGCTCCCCCTAGTGGTGGCTGCAGACAGGATCTTATCATGTATCTCTGTATACAGGGAGTTCCCCCTAGTGGTGGCTGCAGACAGGATCTTATCATGTATCTCTGTATACAGGGAGCTCCCCCTAGTGGTGGCTGCAGACAGGATCTTATCATGTATCTCTGTATACAGGGAGCTCCCCCTAGTGGTGGCTGCAGACAGGATCTTATCATGTATCTCTGTATACAGGGAGCTCCCCCTAGTGGTGGCTGCAGACAGGATCTTATCATGTATCTCTGTATACAGGGAGCTCCCCCTAGTGGTGGCTGCAGACAGGATCTTATCATGTATATCTGTATACAGGGATCTCCCCCTAGTGGTGGCTGCAGACAGGATCTTATCATGTATCTCTGTATACAGGGAGCTCCCCCTAGTGGTGGCTGCAGACAGGATCTTATCATGTATCTCTGTATACAGGGAGCTCCCCCTAGTGGTGGCTGCAGACAGGATCTTATCATGTATCTCTGTATACAGGGAGCTCCCCCTAGTGGTGGCTGCAGACAGAATCTTATCATGTATCTCTGTATACAGGGAGCTCCCCCTAGTGGTGGCTGCAGACAGGATCTTATCATGTATCTCTGTATACAGGGAGCTCCCCCTAGTGGTGACTGCAGACAGGATGTTATCATTTATCTCTGTATACAGGGAGCTCCCCCTAGTGGTGGCTGCAGACAGGATCTTATCATGTATCTCTGTATACAGGGAGCTCCCCCTAGTGGTGGCTGCAGACAGGATCTTATCATGTATCTCTGTATACAGGGAGCTCCCCCTAGTGGTGGCTGCAGACAGGATCTTATCATGTATCTCTGTATACAGGGAGCTCCCCCTAGTGGTGGCTGCAGACAGGATGTTATCATTTATCTCTGTATACAGGGAGCTCCCCCTAGTGGTGGCTGCAGACAGGATCTTATCATGTATCTCTGTATACAGTGAGCTCCCCCTAGTGGTGGCTGCAGACAGGATCTTATCATGTATCTCTGTATACAGGGAGCTCCCCCTAGTGGTGGCTGCAGACAGGATCTTATCATGTATCTCTGTATACAGGGAGCTCCCCCTAGTGGTGACTGCAGACAGGATGTTATCATTTATCTCTGTATACAGGGAGCTCCCCCTAGTGGTGGCTGCAGGCAGAATCATTTACCTCTCTATGTGATTATCTTAACAATACAAGCAGAATTATCTCTATGGGTTTCTTGTAATTACATGTGGAGTCTTGAAAAAGGGAGATGAGCTCCCCATCCATAACGGTAGCGCACATTACAGGCAGGTGCACACTCTGCAGTCACATGCGCACACACGTTCCTACTCTTTTGATCTCGGTCCTAGGGACGTCTGAATGGCAGGAGCGTGACGGTATAATGAATGTCTTAGCACAGGGGAGAAGAAAATGCTCCTGAATTATTAAATGCCGAGTTGGCAGATGGACTAATTCTGCCAAGTTATCGCACTTCACGGTTTCCGGAGCGGTTCTGTCACCTCGCGCAGCGCCGTGCGGCAGGACGAGATGACGAGGAGAGTTATGTAAACCGCAGAATATTAAATGAAAGTCACCTCTGCAAGTGTCAGGAAGCCGAAAACCTGTAAAGACTCCACGAGGTGTAAAGACAACGGACGACTGTCAGCAGCAGACGGGAAATGGGGCAAGGACGAGGCTGACAACGCTAGGGTCAAAATCATTCTTTTGGCAGCACGGGAAACGTTGCCCAGAGGTTTCTTAGGTGCTAACAATGACTGTACCTGGTATGATAAGACGTGGTGAAGAAAGAAGAAAAGACATGAAGTCAGAAGAAACGTAGATCAATTAGGTGTAGCTGAGCAATGTTTGGAGGTCACCGCTCGCTTTTCAGCTTTGCCCATACATTTCCAATAGGATTGAGATCAGGGCTTTGTGATGGCCACTCCAAAACATTGACTTTGTTCTCCTTAAGTCACTTTGTAACCAGTTAGGCAGTAGCTTCGGGTCATTGTCCATTTAGAAAACCCATTTCCACCCAAGCTTTAAGTTCCTGGCTGTTTTTTTGAGATGTCTTCAGTGTTGCCACATAATCCTCTCCTCATGATGCCATCTATATTGTGAAATGTACCAGTCCCTCCTGCAGCAAAACAACCCCACAACATGATGCTGCCGCCCCCGTGTGTCACAGTTGGGATGTTGTTCATAGGCTTCAAAGCTTCTCCCTTTTTTCTCCAAACATAACG
Source organism: Anomaloglossus baeobatrachus (assembly GCF_048569485.1). Classification (NCBI taxonomy): domain Eukaryota; kingdom Metazoa; phylum Chordata; class Amphibia; order Anura; family Aromobatidae; genus Anomaloglossus; species Anomaloglossus baeobatrachus. Next base: position 567,669,299 of record NC_134358.1, on the reverse strand, counting down.
ATGGTCGTTATGGCCAAACAGTTCAATTTTAGCCTCCTCAGACCACGTGACATCTCCAGAAATTCAGGTCTTTGTTCCTGTGTGCATTTGCAAACATTAATCTGGCTTTTCTATGTTTCTTTTGGAGTAATGGCTTCTTCCTGGCAGAGTGGCCTTTCAGCCCATGTTGATACAGGACTTGTGTCACTGTGAATAATGACACAATGTTACCAGCTTTCTCCAGCATCTTCACAAGGTCTTTTGCTTTTGTTCTTGGGTTGATCTGCACATGTCTGACCAAAGCACATTCATCTCTGGTACACAGAACCCGTCTCCTTCCTGAGCGGTATGATGGCCAGACATTCCCATCTTGTTTGTACTTGTACATAATTGTTTGTACAGATGAACGAGGCACTTTCAGGTATCTTGAAATTGTACCTAAGGATGAACCAGACTTGTGCAAGTCCTCTTCCTGAGATCTTGGCTGAGTTCTTTTGATTTTCCCATGATGCTACAAAAAGAAGCCGTGTTTTTCAGGTGCATTACAATACATCCACAGGCGTGTCTGTAATTAACTCAGATGTTGCCAATAAACCTATCAGAAACGTCCAAAGATATGACATCATCATATGAGCTGTCCCATATTGTTTAAAGCCACAGTACTCTTAAGCGGGCTTTACACGCTATGAAATCGCTACAGCGATCTCGTTGGGGTCATGGATTTTGTGACGCACATCCGGCCGCTGTAGCGATCTCGTTGTGTGTGACTCCTAGGAGCAATTTTGGATCGTTGCAAAAACGTCCAAAATCGCTCCTCGTTGACATGGGGGGCCATTCTCAAATATCGCTGCTGTCGTGTGGGCGAAGTTGATCCTAGTCCCTGTGGCAGGATACATCACTACGTGTGACGCCGCAGGAACGAGGAACCTCTCCTTACCTGCCACACGCCAGCAATGAGGAAGGAAGGAGGTGGGCAGGATGTTCGTCCCGCTCATCCCCGCCCCTCCGCTTTGATTGGCCGGCCGCTTAGTGACGTCGCGGTGATGTCGCTGTGATGCCGAACGTCCCTCCCCCTTGAGGGAGGGATTGTTCGGCAGTCACAGCGACGACGCCGACCAGGTAAGTGCGTGTGACGCTGCCGTAGCGATAATGTTCGCTGCGGCAGCGATCACCAAATATCGGCATAACGATAGGGGCGGGTGCTATCACGCTCGACATCGCTAGCATCGGCTAGCAATGTCGCAGCATGTAAAGCCTGCTTTAGTGTATGGAAACTTTTCACTTTGCAGAAAGTAATAAAAATGCCTGAAAACATTCTCTCTCTCTCATTATTCTGGCATTTGGCAAATAGAAATAATTTTGGTTCATAATTAACCGAAAATGGAAAGATTTATTCTGATTTCATGTCAGATACTGAGAAAAACCTGCAGATGTGTCTGTATAGAGAGCGGAGGGAAAAACCTGCACATGTGTTTGTATAGAAAGCAGAGGGAAAAACCTGCAGATGTGTCTGTATAGAGAGCGGAGGGAAAAACCTGCACATGTGTTTGTATAGAAAGCGGAGGGAAAAACCTGCAGATGTGTCTGTATAGAGAGCGGAGAAAAACCTGCAGATGTTTCTGTATAGAGAGCGGAGAGAAAAACCTGCAGATGTGTCTGTATAGAGAGCGGAGGGAAAAACCTGCACATGTGTTTGTATAGAAAGCGGAGGGAAAAACCTGCAGATGTGTCTGTATAGAGAGCGGAGGGAAAAACCTGCAGATGTGTCTGTATAGAGAGCGGAGGGAAAAACCTGCAGATGTGTCTGTATAGAGAGTGGAGGGAAACGTCTGGTTTCAGCTGTATACAGGCTGATTGTCCGCAGTAATATATGGGGGTGCTGCAGTATAAGGGGTGTGGTGTCTGGTCACATCTTGATATTCTCTTAGTTTCGTTACTTTTGTGCTGTTGTTATTGTGTACTCGCCCTTGTACTAATGAGATTCCAGTGAATCTTTCTCTCCTCGCCGCTGACACAAGTGATAAATCTTCATTATTCAGTGTTTGTAACATCTTTTCTCATTATCGGGAGATTTAAATAACATCTAAGCCCCTGCCCCTCAGTGTATAGTGATATTGTTGGTGGCACGGCCTTGTCAGTGGAGGTCGGGGGTCCCCTAGAGATGCACGAGCTGCTATGATTCTGTGATTTCCGTCAGTGGTTTTATTCAGTCATCCTAAAGTTAGCTTTTAGCATCCCTTTACTATATAAGCTGATAACAGGGGACAACAGACCGCATTGTGGGGGCCAGGTGGAGGGTGCACTGTCCCTTTAAGTGACTGCGCTTGATTTTCTCAGGCTTGTAACTTTATGTCAAGTACAATGAGAAAAAAGAGTCAATCTCCAAATAGAAGCGGAATCCATGCAGCTATAATACAGGGAGCACGAGACGACCCCCGAGGAGCAGAACCCTGCAGAGAGGAGAGAAGACACTCCACTGTGCAGAGAGGAGAGAAGCAGCTCCACTGTGCAGAGAGGAGAGAAGCAGCTCCACTGTGCAGAGAGGAGAGAAGCGGCTCCACTGTGCAGAGAGGAGAGAAGAAGCTCCACTGTGCAGAGAGGAGAGAAGCAGCTCCACTGTGCAGAGAGGAGAGAAGCAGCTCCACTGTGCAGAGAGGAGAGAAGCAGCTCCACTGTGCAGAGAGGAGAGAAGCAGCTCCACTGTGCAGAGAGGAAAGAAGCAGCTCCACTGTGCAGAGAGGAGAGAAGCAGCTCCACTGTGCAGAGAGGAGAGAAGCAGCTCCACTGTGCAGAGAGGAGAGAAGAAGCTCAACTGTGCAGAGAGAAGAGAAGAAGCTCCACTGTGCAGAGAGGAGAGAAGCAGCTCCACTGTGCAGAGAGGAGAGAAGCAGCTTCACTGTGCAGAGAGGAGAGAAGCAGATCCACTGTGCAGAGAGGAGAGAAGCAGCTCCACTGTGCAGAGAGGAGAGAAGCAGATCCACTGTGCAGAGAGGAGAGAAGAACCTCCACTGTGCAGAGAGGAGAGAAGCAGCTCCACTGTGCAGAGAGGAGAGAAGCAGATCCACTGTGCAGAGAGGAGAGAAGCAGCTCCACTGTGCAGAGAGGAGAGAAGCAGATCCACTTTGCAGAGAGGAGAGAAGCAGCTCCACTGTGCAGAGAGGAGAGAAGCAGCTCCACTGTGCAGAGAGGAGAGAAGCAGCTCCACTGTGCAGAGAGAAGAGAAGCAGCTCCACTGTGCAGAGAGGAGAGAAGAACCTCCACTGTGCAGAGAGAAGAGAAGCAGCTCCACTGTGCAGAGAGGAGAGAAGCAGCTCCACTGTGCAGAGAGAAGAGAAGCAGCTCCACTGTGCAGAGAGGAGAGAAGCAGCTCCACGGTACAGGGGAGAGAAGCAGCTCCACTGTGCAGAGAGGAGAGAAGCAGCTCCACTGTGCAGAGAGGAGAGAAGCAGCTCCACTGTGGAGAGAGGAGAGAAGCAGCTCCACTGTGCAGAGAGGATAGAAGCAGCTCCACTGTTCAGAGAGGAGAGAAGCAGCTCCACTGTGGAGAGAGGAGAGAAGCAGCTCCACTGTGGAGAGAGGAGAGAAGCAGCTCCACTGTGCAGAGAGGAGAGAAGCAGCTCCACTGAGCAGAGAGGAGAGAAGCAGCTACACTGTGCAGAGAGGAGAGAAACAGCTCCACTGTACAGAGAGGATAGAAGCAGCTCCACTGTGCAGAGAGGAGAGAAGCAGCTCCACTGTGCAGAGAGGAGAGAAGCAGCTCCACGGTACAGGGGAGAGAAGCAGCACCACTGTGCAGAGAAGAGAGAAGAAGCTCCACTGTGGAGAGAGAAGAGAAGCAGCTCCACTGTGCAGAGAGGAGAGAAGCAGCTCCACTGAGCAGAGAGGAGAGAAGCAGCTCCACTGAGCAGAGAGGAGAGAAGCAGCTCCACGGTACAGAGAGGATAGAAGCAGCTCCACTGTGCAGAGAGGAGAGAAGCAGCTCCACTGTGCAGAGAGGAGAGAAGCAGCTCCACTGTGCAGAGAGGAGAGAAGCAGCTCCACTGTGCAAAGAGGAAAGAAGCAGCTCCACGGTACAGGGGAGAGAGCAGCTCCACTGTGCAGAGAAGAGACAAGCAGTTCCATGGTGCAGAGGAGAGAAGCAGCTCCACGGTGCAGAGAGGAGAGAAGCAGCTGCACTGTGCAGAGATTAGAGAAGTAGCTCCACGGTGCAGAGAGGAGAGAAGCAGCTCCACTGTACAGAGAGGAGAGAAGCAGCTCCACAGTGCAGAGAGGAAAGAAGCAGCTCCACGGTGCAGTGAGAAGAGAAGAAGCTCCACGCTGCAGAAGAAAGAAGCAGCTTCACTGTGCAGAGAGGAGAGGAGAAGCTCCACTGTGCAGAGAGGAGAGAAGCAGCCCCATGGTGCAGAGAGGAGAGAAGCAGCTCCACTGTGCAGAGAGGAGAGAAGCAGCCCCATGGTGCAGAGAGGAGAGAAGCAGCTCCACGGTACAGGGGAGAGAAGCAGCTCCACTGTGCAGAGAGGAGACAAGCAGTTCCAGGGTGCAGAGGAGAGAAGCAGCGCCACGGTGCAGAGAGGAGAGAAGCAGCTCCACTGTGCAGAGATTAGAGAAGTAGCTCCACGGTGCAGAGAGGAGACAAGCAGCTCCACAGTGCACTGGAGAGAAGCAGCTCCACTGTGCAGAGAGGAGACAAGCAGCTCCACTGTGCAGAGAGGAAAGAAGCAGCTCCACGGTGCAGTGAGGAGAGAAGAAGCTCCACGGTGCAGTGAGGAGAGAAGAAGCTCCACGGTGCAGAAGAAAGAAGCAGCTTCACTGTGCAGAGAAAGGAGAAGCAGCCCCATGGTGCAGAGGAGAGAAGCAGCTCCACTGTGCAGAGAGGAAATAAGCAGCTCCACGGTGCAGTGAGGAGAGAAGCAGCTCCACGGTGCAGAAGAAAGAAGCAGCTTCACTGTGCAGAGAGGAGCGAAGCAGCTCCATGGTGCAGAGAGGAGAGAAGCAGCTCCACTGTGCAGAGAGGAGAGAAGCAGCTCCATGGTGCAGAGAGGAGACAAGCAGCTCCACTGTGCAGAGAGGAGAGAAGCAGCTCCACTGTGCAGAGAGGAGAAAAGCAGCTCCACTGTGCAGAGAGGAAAGAAGCAGCTCCACTGTACAGAGAGGAGAGAAGCATCTCCACGGTGCAGAAGAGAGAAGCAGCTCCATGGTGCAGAGAGGAGAGAAGCAGCTACACTGTACAGAGAGAAGAGAAGCATCTCCACGGTGCAGAAGAGAGAAGCAGCTCCATGGTGCAGAGGGGAGACAAGCAGCTCCACGGTGCAGAGAGGAGAGAAGCAGCTCCACTGTGCAGAGAGGAGAGAAGCAGCTCTACTGTGCAGAGAGGAGAGAAGCAGCTCTACTGTGCAGAGAGGAGAGAAGCAGCTCCACTGTGCAGAGAGGAGAAAAGCAGCTCCACTGTGCAGAGAGGAAAGAAGCAGCTCCACTGTGCAGAGAGGAGAGAAGCAGCTCCACTGTGCAGAAGAGAGAAGCAGCTCCAATGTGCAGAGAGGAAAGAAGCAGCTCCACTGTACAGAGAGGAGAGAAGCATCTCCACGGTGCAGAAGAGAGAAGCAGCTCCACTGTGCAGAGAGAAGAGAAGCAGCTCCACGGTGCAGAGAGGAGAGAAGCAGCTCCATGGTATCTGTACAATCACACACCCGTCTGGTCATATACAATGAGGCCCCTCTAATTTATTGCCTCATCCTATGTACACAATAAAAATGATATAAGCTAGAAAGCATGACAGTATGAGTGTGGCTCTCAGAGTGCTGCCCCCGCAGGAAGGGAAGTGAATTGCTAGGGGTGACACGTTCACCTTGTCTTATGAACCATTATTTCTAATCCAGCATAGTGTAAAGACAAAGTTGGGACATCGCTCCTCTACACCTGACACTTTGCTTCTGCAGTATAAGATAAGTTAGGGTTCACTCCTTTGTACAAAAATATACCTATAATACTATATATAACTACTATAATACTACCCCTATGTACAAGAATATAACTACTATAATACTGCCCCTATGTACAAGAATATAACTACTATAATACTACCCCTATGTACAAGAATATAACTACTATAATACTGCCCCTATGTACAAGAATATAACTACTATAATACTGCTCCTATGTACAAGAATATAACTACTATAATACTACCCCTATGTACAAGAATATAACTACTATAATACTACCCCTATGTACAAGAATATAACTACTATAATACTACCCCTATGTACAAGAATATAACTACTATAATACTGCCCCTATGTACAAGAATATAACTACTATAATACTGCTCCTATGTACAAGAATATAACTACTATAATACTACCCCTATGTACAAGAATATAACTACTATAATACTGCCCCTATGTACAAGAATATAACTACTATAATACTGCCCCTATGTACAAGAATATAGCTACTATAATACTGCCCCCTATGTACAAGAATATAACTACTATAATACTGCCTCCTATGTACAAGAATATAACTACTATAATACTGCCCCCTATGCACACACATCTTGCAGGTCTCGGAGTATATCCCCCCGTCTCCCCTGATTTCGATGTGACTCCGGGTGCAGAGCGCTGAATATACAGATTCGGGAATAATGGTTCGGTGACGGCAGAATAACCTCGGAATCTGTATAAGACGCTATTAAGATGAATACAATGCGGACACAATGGAGGAGCGGCGCTGCATTTGGGATTTCGGGGCTGCTGTGAGCTCTCTGCGGGCGCCCGGGTGATGAAAGGGGCCGTGCAGAATATCGCAGTGTGAACGCTGCAGACAATAAGATTTCATATATACAGAGCGGGGGAGGGGCAGGAACACGGCTTATTACTGGGGATATGTATATCTCTCTAATATGATGGGTGCAGGTTATTACTTGTCTCCAGGGCAGGAGACCCCCGGATTGACCTAGTGGAGGCCAAAGGGTTAAATGGGAACTTCCCACAAATTCACTAAATTCACTTATCCTCCTTTTCCTTCATCCGGGGGGGGGGGGGGGGGGGCATCTTTGGTTTTAGAATTATCCTGACAACTATTCTCTTAATCCTGACAATGGATGTGAGATTGTCACAGCTCAGCCACTTCCAATATATTCCCAGTACAGTACAATGCCAGCCTTACTGGTCCTATATATTACCAGCACAGTACAATGCCAGCCTTACTGGTCCTATATATTCCCAGTACAGTACAATGCCAGCCTTACTGGTCCTATATATTCCCAGTACAGTACAATGCCAGCCTTACTGGTCCTATATATTCCCAGTACAGTACAATGCCAGCCTTACTGGTCCTATATATTACCAGTACAGTACAATGCCAGCCTTACTGGTCCTATATATTACCAGCACAGTACAATGCCAGCCTTACTGGTCCTATATATTCCCAGTACAGTACAATGCCAGCCTTACTGGTCCTATATATTACCAGTACAGCACAATGCCAGCCTTACTGGTCCTATATATTACCAGTACAGTACAATGCCAGCCTTACTGGTCCTATATATTACCAGCACAGTACAATGCCAGCCTTACTGGTCCTATATATTCCCAGTACAGTACAATGCCAGCCTTACTGGTCCTATATATTACCAGTACAGTACAATGCCAGCCTTACTGGTCCTATATATTACCAGTACAGTACAATGCCAGCCTTACTGGTCCTATATATTCCCAGTACAGTACAATGCCAGCCTTACTGGTCCTATATATTCCCAGTACAGTACAATGCCAGCCTTACTGGTCCTATATATTACCAGTACAGTACAATGCCAGCCTTACTGGTCCTATATATTACCAGTACAGTACAATGCCAGCCTTACTGGTCCTATATATTCCCAGTACAGTACAATGCCAGCCTTACTGGTCCTATATATTTCCAGTACAGTACAATGCCAGCCTTACTGGTCCTATATATTCCCAGTACAGTACAATGCCAGCCTTACTGGTCCTATATATTCCCAGTACAGTACAATGCCAGCCTTACTGGTCCTATATATTCCCAGTACAGTACAATGCCAGCCTTACTGGTCCTATATATTACCAGTACAGTACAATGCCAGCCTTACTGGTCCAATATATTCCCAGTACAGTACAATGCCAGCCTTACTAGTCCTATATATTCCCAGTACAGTACAATGCCAGCCTTACTGGTCCAATATATTCCCAGTACAGTACAATGCCAGCCTTACTGGTCCTATATATTACCAGCACAGTACAATGCCAGCCTTACTGGTCCTATATATTCCCAGTACAGTACAATGCCAGCCTTACTGGTCCTATATATTCCCAGTACAGTACAATGCCAGCCTTACTGGTCCTATATATTACCAGTACAGTACAATGCCAGCCTTACTGGTCCTATATATTACCAGCACAGTACAATGCCAGCCTTACTGGTCCTATATATTCCCAGTACAGTACAATGCCAGCCTTACTGGTCCTATATATTACCAGTACAGCACAATGCCAGCCTTACTGGTCCTATATATTACCAGTACAGTACAATGCCAGCCTTACTGGTCCTATATATTACCAGCACAGTACAATGCCAGCCTTACTGGTCCTATATATTCCCAGTACAGTACAATGCCAGCCTTACTGGTCCTATATATTACCAGTACCGTACAATGCCAGCCTTACTGGTCCTATATATTACCAGTACAGTACAATGCCAGCCTTACTGGTCCTATATATTCCCAGTACAGTACAATGCCAGCCTTACTGGTCCTATATATTACCAGTACAGTACAATGCCAGCCTTACTGGTCCTATATATTACCAGTACAGTACAATGCCAGCCTTACTGGTCCTATATATTCCCAGTACAGTACAATGCCAGCCTTACTGGTCCTATATATTCCCAGTACAGTACAATGCCAGCCTTACTGGTCCTATATATTCCCAGTACAGTACAATGCCAGCCTTACTGGTCCTATATATTCCCAGTACAGTACAATGCCAGCCTTACTGGTCCTATATATTCCCAGTACAGTACAATGCCAGCCTTACTGGTCCTATATATTACCAGTACAGTACAATGCCAGCCTTACTGGTCCAATATATTCCCAGTACAGTACAATGCCAGCCTTACTAGTCCTATATATTCCCAGTACAGTACAATGCCAGCCTTACTGGTCCAATATTTTCCCAGTACAGTACAATGCCAGCCTTACTGGTCCTATATATTCCCAGTACAGTACAATGCCAGCCTTACTGGTCCTATATATTCCCAGTACAGTACAATGCCAGCCTTACTGGTCCTATATATTACCAGTACAGTACAATGCCAGCCTTACTGGTCCTATATATTCCCAGTACAGTACAATGCCAGCCTTACTGGTCCTATATATTACCAGTACAGTACAATGCCAGCCTTACTGGTCCTATATATTCCCAGTACAGTACAATGCCAGCCTTACTGGTCCTATATATTACCAGTACAGTACAATGCCAGCCTTACTGGTCCTATATATTCCCAGTACAGTACAATGCCAGCCTTACTGGTCCTATATATTCCCAGTACAGTACAATGCCAGCCTTACTGGTCCTATATATTACCAGTACAGTACAATGCCAGCCTTACTGGTCCAATATATTCCCAGTACAGTACAATGCCAGCCTTACTGGTCCTATATATTCCCAGTACAGTACAATGCCAGCCTTACTGGTCCTATATATTCCCAGTACAGTGCAATGCCAGCCTTACTGGTCCAATATATTCCCAGTACAGTACAATGCCAGCCTTACTGGTCCTATATATTCCCAGTACAGTACAATGCCAGCCTTACTGGTCCTATATATTCCCAGTACAGTGCAATGCCAGCCTTACTGGTCCTATATATTCCCAGTACAGTACAATGCCAGCCTTACTGGTCCAATATATTCCCAGTACAGTACAATGCCAGCCTTACTGGTCCTATATATTCCCAGTACAGTACAATGCCAGCCTTACTGGTCTGATATATTACCAGTACAGTGCAATGCCAGCCTTACTGGTCCTATATATTCCCAGTACAGTACAATGCCAGCCTTACTGGTCCTATATATTACCAGTACAGTACAATGCCAGCCTTACTGGTCCTATATATTCCCAGTACAGTGCAATGCCAGCCTTACTGGTCCTATATATTCCCAGTACAGTGCAATGCCAGCCTTACTGGTCCTATATATTCCCAGTACAGTGCAATGCCAGCCTTACTGGTCCTATATATTCCCAGTACAGTACAATGCCAGCCTTACTGGTCCTATATATTCCCAGTACAAAACAATGCCAGCCTTACTGGTCCTATATATTCCCAGTACAGTACAATGCCAGCCTTACTGGTCTGATATATTCCCAGTACAGTACAATGCCAGCGTTACTGGTCTGATATATTCCCAGTACAGTACAATGCCAGCCTTACTGGTCCTATATATTCCCAGTACAGTACAATGCCAGCCTTACTGGTCCAATATATTCCCAGTACAGTACAATGCCAGCCTTACTGGTCCTATATATTCCCAGTACAGTACAATGCCAGCCTTACTGGTCCAATATATTCCCAGTACAGTACAATGCCAGCCTTACTGGTCCTATATATTACCAGTACAGTGCAATGCCAGCCTTACTGGTCCTATATATTCCCAGTACAGGACAATGCCAGCCTTACTGGTCCTATATATTACCAGCACAGTACAATGCCAGCCTTACTGGTCTGATATATTACCAGTACGGTACAATGCCAGCCATACTGGTCCTATATATTCCCAGTACAGTACAATGCCAGCCTTACTGGTCCTATATATTCCCAGTACAGTACAATGCCAGCCTTACTGGTCCAATATATTCCCAGTACAGTACAATGCCAGCCTTACTGGTCCAATATATTCCCAGTACAGTACAATGCCAGCCTTACTGGTCCTACATATTACCAGTATAGTACAATGCCAGCCTTACTGGTCCTATATATTCCCAGTACAGTACAATGCCAGCCTTACTGGTCCTATATATTACCAGTACAGTACAATGCCAGCCTTACTGGTCCAATATATTCCCAGTACAGTACAATGCCAGCCTTACTGGTCCAATATATTCCCAGTACAGTACAATGCCAGCCTTACTGGTCCAATATATTCCCAGTACAGTACAATGCCAGCCTTACTGGTCCAATATATTCCCAGTACAGTACAATGCCAGCCTTACTGGTCCTATATATTCCCAGTACAGTACAATGCCAGCCTTACTGGTCCAATATATTCCCAGTACAGTACAATGCCAGCCTTACTGGTCCTATATATTACCAGTACAGTACAATGCCAGCCTTACTGGTCCTATATATTCCCAGTACAGTACAATGCCAGCCTTACTGGTCCAATATATTCCCAGTACAGTACAATGCCAGCCTTACTGGTCCTATATATTACCAGTACAGTACAATGCCAGCCTTACTGGTCCTATATATTCCCAGTACAGTACAATGCCAGCCTTACTGGTCCAATATATTCCCAGTACAGTACAATGCCAGCCTTACTGGTCCTATATATTACCAGTACAGTGCAATGCCAGCCTTACTGGTCCTATATATTCCCAGTACAGTACAATGCCAGCCTTACTGGTCCTATATATTACCAGCACAGTACAATGCCAGCCTTACTGGTCCTATATATTACCAGCACAGTACAATGCCAGCCTTACTGGTCTGATATATTACCAGTACAGTACAATGCCAGCCATACTGGTCCTATATATTCCCAGTACAGTACAATGCCAGCCTTACTGGTCCTATATATTCCCAGTACAGTACAATGCCAGCCTTACTGGTCCAATATATTCCCAGTACAGTACAATGCCAGCCTTACTGGTCCAATATATTCCCAGTACAGTACAATGCCAGCCTTACTGGTCCTACATATTACCAGTATAGTACAATGCCAGCCTTACTGGTCCTATATATTACCAGTACAGTACAATGCCAGCCTTACTGGTCCAATATATTCCCAGTACAGTACAATGCCAGCCTTACTGGTCCAATATATTCCCAGTACAGTACAATGCCAGCCTTACTGGTCCAATATATTCCCAGTACAGTACAATGCCAGCCTTACTGGTCCTATATATTCCCAGTACAGTACAATGCCAGCCTTACTGGTCCTATATATTCCCAGTACAGTACAATGCCAGCCTTACTGGTCCTATATATTCCCAGTACAGTACAATGCCAGCCTTACTGGTCCTATATATTACCAGTACAGTACAATGCCAGCCTTACTGGTCCTATATATTCCCAGTACAGTACAATGCCAGCCTTACTGGTCCAATATATTCCCAGTACAGTACAATGCCAGCCTTACTGGTCCTATATATTACCAGTACAGTACAATGCCAGCCTTACTGGTCCTATATATTCCCAGTACAGTACAATGCCAGCCTTACTGGTCCAATATATTCCCAGTACAGTACAATGCCAGCCTTACTGGTCCTATATATTACCAGTACAGTGCAATGCCAGCCTTACTGGTCCTATATATTCCCAGTACAGGACAATGCCAGCCTTACTGGTCCTATATATTACCAGCACAGTACAATGCCAGCCTTACTGGTCTGATATATTACCAGTACAGTACAATGCCAGCCATACTGGTCCTATATATTCCCAGTACAGTACAATGCCAGCCTTACTGGTCCTATATATTCCCAGTACAGTACAATGCCAGCCTTACTGGTCCAATATATTCCCAGTACAGTACAATGCCAGCCTTACTGGTCCAATATATTCCCAGTACAGTACAATGCCAGCCTTACTGGTCCTACATATTACCAGTATAGTACAATGCCAGCCTTACTGGTCCTATATATTCCCAGTACAGTACAATGCCAGCCTTACTGGTCCTATATATTACCAGTACAGTACAATGCCAGCCTTACTGGTCCAATATATTCCCAGTACAGTACAATGCCAGCCTTACTGGTCCAATATATTCCCAGTACAGTACAATGCCAGCCTTACTGGTCCAATATATTCCCAGTACAGTACAATGCCAGCCTTACTGGTCCAATATATTCCCAGTACAGTACAATGCCAGCCTTACTGGTCCTATATATTCCCAGTACAGTACAATGCCAGCCTTACTGGTCCAATATATTCCCAGTACAGTACAATGCCAGCCTTACTGGTCCTATATATTACCAGTACAGTACAATGCCAGCCTTACTGGTCCTATATATTCCCAGTACAGTACAATGCCAGCCTTACTGGTCCAATATATTCCCAGTACAGTACAATGCCAGCCTTACTGGTCCTATATATTACCAGTACAGTACAATGCCAGCCTTACTGGTCCTATATATTCCCAGTACAGTACAATGCCAGCCTTACTGGTCCAATATATTCCCAGTACAGTACAATGCCAGCCTTACTGGTCCTATATATTACCAGTACAGTGCAATGCCAGCCTTACTGGTCCTATATATTCCCAGTACAGTACAATGCCAGCCTTACTGGTCCTATATATTACCAGCACAGTACAATGCCAGCCTTACTGGTCCTATATATTACCAGCACAGTACAATGCCAGCCTTACTGGTCTGATATATTACCAGTACAGTACAATGCCAGCCATACTGGTCCTATATATTCCCAGTACAGTACAATGCCAGCCTTACTGGTCCTATATATTCCCAGTACAGTACAATGCCAGCCTTACTGGTCCAATATATTCCCAGTACAGTACAATGCCAGCCTTACTGGTCCAATATATTCCCAGTACAGTACAATGCCAGCCTTACTGGTCCTACATATTACCAGTATAGTACAATGCCAGCCTTACTGGTCCTATATATTCCCAGTACAGTACAATGCCAGCCTTACTGGTCCTATATATTACCAGTACAGTACAATGCCAGCCTTACTGGTCCAATATATTCCCAGTACAGTACAATGCCAGCCTTACTGGTCCAATATATTCCCAGTACAGTACAATGCCAGCCTTACTGGTCCAATATATTCCCAGTACAGTACAATGCCAGCCTTACTGGTCCAATATATTCCCAGTACAGTACAATGCCAGCCTTACTGGTCCTATATATTCCCAGTACAGTACAATGCCAGCCTTACTGGTCCTATATATTCCCAGTACAGTACAATGCCAGCCTTACTGGTCCTATATATTCCCAGTACAGTACAATGCCAGCCTTACTGGTCCAATATATTCCCAGTACAGTACAATGCCAGCCTTACTGGTCCTATATATTACCAGTACAGTACAATGCCAGCCTTACTGGTCCTATATATTCCCAGTACAGTACAATGCCAGCCTTACTGGTCCAATATATTCCCAGTACAGTACAATGCCAGCCTTACTGGTCCTATATATTACCAGTACAGTGCAATGCCAGCCTTACTGGTCCTATATATTCCCAGTACAGTACAATGCCAGCCTTACTGGTCCTATATATTACCAGCACAGTACAATGCCAGCCTTACTGGTCCTATATATTACCAGCACAGTACAATGCCAGCCTTACTGGTCTGATATATTACCAGTACAGTACAATGCCAGCCATACTGGTCCTATATATTCCCAGTACAGTACAATGCCAGCCTTACTGGTCCTATATATTCCCAGTACAGTACAATGCCAGCCTTACTGGTCCAATATATTCCCAGTACAGTACAATGCCAGCCTTACTGGTCCAATATATTCCCAGTACAGTACAATGCCAGCCTTACTGGTCCTACATATTACCAGTATAGTACAATGCCAGCCTTACTGGTCCTATATATTCCCAGTACAGTACAATGCCAGCCTTACTGGTCCTATATATTACCAGTACAGTACAATGCCAGCCTTACTGGTCCAATATATTCCCAGTACAGTACAATGCCAGCCTTACTGGTCCAATATATTCCCAGTACAGTACAATGCCAGCCTTACTGGTCCAATATATTCCCAGTACAGTACAATGCCAGCCTTACTGGTCCAATATATTCCCAGTACAGTACAATGCCAGCCTTACTGGTCCTATATATTCCCAGTACAGTACAATGCCAGCCTTACTGGTCCTATATATTCCCAGTACAGTACAATGCCAGCCTTACTGGTCCTATATATTCCCAGTACAGTACAATGCCAGCCTTACTGGTCCAATATATTCCCAGTACAGTACAATGCCAGCCTTACTGGTCCTATATATTCCCAGTACAGTACAATGCCAGCCTTACTGGTCCTATATATTCCCAGTACAGTACAATGCCAGCCTTACTGGTCCTATATATTACCAGTACAGTACAATGCCAGCCTTACTGGTCCTATATATTCCCAGTACAGTACAATGCCAGCCTTACTGGTCCAATATATTCCCAGTACAGTACAATGCCAGCCTTACTGGTCCTATATATTACCAGTACAGTGCAATGCCAGCCTTACTGGTCCTATATATTCCCAGTACAGTACAATGCCAGCCTTACTGGTCCTATATATTACCAGCACAGTACAATGCCAGCCTTACTGGTCCTATATATTCCCAGTACAGTACAATGCCAGCCTTACTGGTCCTATATATTACCAGTACAGTACAATGCCAGCCTTACTGGTCCTATATATTCCCAGTACAGTGCAATGCCAGCCTTACTGGTCCTATATATTCCCAGTACAGTGCAATGCCAGCCTTACTGGTCCTATATATTCCCAGTACAGTGCAATGCCAGCCTTACTGGTCCTATATATTCCCAGTACAGTACAATGCCAGCCTTACTGGTCCTATATATTCCCAGTACAGTACAATGCCAGCCTTACTGGTCCTATATATTCCCAGTACAGTACAATGCCAGCCTTACTGGTCTGATATATTCCCAGTACAGTACAATGCCAGCGTTACTGGTCTGATATATTCCCAGTACAGTACAATGCCAGCCTTACTGGTCCTATATATTCCCAGTACAGTACAATGCCAGCGTTACTGGTCTGATATATTCCCAGTACAGTACAATGCCAGCCTTACTGGTCCTATATATTCCCAGTACAGTACAATGCCAGCCTTACTGGTCCTATATATTACCAGTACAGTACAATGCCAGCCTTACTGGTCCTATATATTCCCAGTACAGTGCAATGCCAGCCTTACTGGTCCTATATATTCCCAGTACAGTGCAATGCCAGCCTTACTGGTCCAATATATTCCCAGTACAGTACAATGCCAGCCTTACTGGTCCTATATATTCCCAGTACAGTACAATGCCAGCCTTACTGGTCCTATATATTCCCAGTACAGTACAATGCCAGCCTTACTGGTCCTATATATTACCAGTACAGTACAATGCCAGCCTTACTGGTCCAATATATTCCCAGTACAGTACAATGCCAGCCTTACTGGTCCTATATATTACCAGTAAAGTACAATGCCAGCCTTACTGGTCCAATATATTCCCAGTACAGTACAATGCCAGCCTTACTGGTCCTATATATTACCAGTACAGTACAATGCCAGCCTTACTGGTCCAATATATTCCCAGTACAGTACAATGCCAGCCTTACTGGTCCTATATATTACCAGTACAGTACAATGCCAGCCTTACTGGTCCTATATATTACCAGTACAGTACAATGCCAGCCTTACTGGTCCTATATATTCCCAGTACAGTACAATGCCAGCCTTACTGGTCCAATATATTCCCAGTACAGTACAATGCCAGCCTTACTGGTCCTATATATTCCCAGTACAGTACAATGCCAGCCTTACTGGTCCTATATATTACCAGTACAGTACAATGCCAGCCTTACTGGTCCTATATATTCCCAGTACAGTACAATGCCAGCCTTACTGGTCCAATATATTCCCAGTACAGTACAATGCCAGCCTTACTGGTCCTATATATTACCAGTACAGTGCAATGCCAGCCTTACTGGTCCTATATATTCCCAGTACAGTACAATGCCAGCCTTACTGGTCCTATATATTACCAGCACAGTACAATGCCAGCCTTACTGGTCTGATATATTACCAGTACAGTACAATGCCAGCCATACTGGTCCTATATATTCCCAGTACAGTACAATGCCAGCCTTACTGGTCTTATATATTCCCAGTACAGTACAATGCCAGCCTTACTGGTCCAATATATTCCCAGTACAGTACAATGCCAGCCTTACTGGTCCAATATATTCCCAGTACAGTACAATGCCAGCCTTACTGCTCCTACATATTACCAGTATAGTACAATGCCAGCCTTACTGGTCCTATATATTCCCAGTACAGTACAATGCCAGCCTTACTGGTCCAATATATTCCCAGTACAGTACAATGCCAGCCTTACTGGTCCTATATATTCCCAGTACAGTACAATGCCAGCCTTACTGGTCCTATATATTACCAGTACAGTACAATGCCAGCCTTACTGGTCCAATATATTCCCAGTACAGTACAATGCCAGCCTTACTGGTCCTATATATTACCAGTACAGTACAATGCCAGCCTTACTGGTCCTATATATTCCCAGTACAGTACAATGCCAGCCTTACTGGTCCAATATATTCCCAGTACAGTACAATGCCAGCCTTACTGGTCCTATATATTACCAGTACAGTACAATGCCAGCCTTACTGGTCCTATATATTCCCAGTACAGTACAATGCCAGCCTTACTGGTCCAATATATTCCCAGTACAGTACAATGCCAGCCTTACTGGTCCTATATATTACCAGTACAGTGCAATGCCAGCCTTACTGGTCCTATATATTCCCAGTACAGGACAATGCCAGCCTTACTGGTCCTATATATTACCAGCACAGTACAATGCCAGCCTTACTGGTCTGATATATTACCAGTACAGTACAATGCCAGCCATACTGGTCCTATATATTCCCAGTACAGTACAATGCCAGCCTTACTGGTCCTATATATTCCCAGTACAGTACAATGCCAGCCTTACTGGTCCAATATATTCCCAGTACAGTACAATGCCAGCCTTACTGGTCCAATATATTCCCAGTACAGTACAATGCCAGCCTTACTGGTCCTACATATTACCAGTATAGTACAATGCCAGCCTTACTGGTCCTATATATTCCCAGTACAGTACAATGCCAGCCTTACTGGTCCTATATATTCCCAGTACAGTACAATGCCAGCCTTACTGGTCCAATATATTCCCAGTACAGTACAATGCCAGCCTTACTGGTCCTATATATTACCAGTACAGTACAATGCCAGCCTTACTGGTCCTATATATTCCCAGTACAGTACAATGCCAGCCTTACTGGTCCAATATATTCCCAGTACAGTACAATGCCAGCCTTACTGGTCCTATATATTCCCAGTACAGTACAATGCCAGCCTTACTGGTCCTATATATTCCCAGTACAGTACAATGCCAGCCTTACTGGTCCAATATATTCCCAGTACAGTACAATGCCAGCTTTACTGGTCCTATATATTACCAGTACAGTGCAATGCCAGCCTTACTGGTCCTATATATTCCCAGTACAGTACAATGCCAGCCTTACTGGTCCTATATATTACCAGCACAGTACAATGCCAGCCTTACTGGTCCTATATATTACCAGCACAGTACAATGCCAGCCTTACTGGTCTGATATATTACCAGTACAGTACAATGCCAGCCATACTGGTCCTATATATTCCCAGTACAGTACAATGCCAGCCTTACTGGTCCTATATATTCCCAGTACAGTACAATGCCAGCCTTACTGGTCCAATATATTCCCAGTACAGTACAATGCCAGCCTTACTGGTCCAATATATTCCCAGTACAGTACAATGCCAGCCTTACTGGTCCTACATATTACCAGTATAGTACAATGCCAGCCTTACTGGTCCTATATATTCCCAGTACAGTACAATGCCAGCCTTACTGGTCCTATATATTCCCAGTACAGTACAATGCCAGCCTTACTGGTCCAATATATTCCCAGTACAGTACAATGCCAGCCTTACTGGTCCTATATATTCCCAGTACAGTACAATGCCAGCCTTACTGGTCCTATATATTCCCAGTACAGTACAATGCCAGCCTTACTGGTCCAATATATTCCCAGTACAGTACAATGCCAGCCTTACTGGTCCAATATATTCCCAGTACAGTACAATGCCAGCCTTACTGGTCCTATATATTCCCAGTACAGTACAATGCCAGCCTTACTGGTCCAATATATTCCCAGTACAGTACAATGCCAGCCTTACTGGTCCAATATATTCCCAGTACAGTACAATGCCAGCCTTACTGGTCCTATATATTCCCAGTACAGTACAATGCCAGCCTTACTGGTCCTATATATTCCCAGTACAGTACAATGCCAGCCTTACTGGTCCAATATATTCCCAGTACAGTACAATGCCAGCCTTACTGGTCCTATATATTACCAGTACAGTACAATGCCAGCCTTACTGGTCCTATATATTACCAGTACAGTACAATGCCAGCCTTACTGGTCCTATATATTCCCAGTACAGTACAATGCCAGCCTTACTGGTCCAATATATTCCCAGTACAGTACAATGCCAGCCTTACTGGTCCAATATATTCCCAGTACAGTACAATGCCAGCCTTACTGGTCCAATATATTCCCAGTACAGTACAATGCCAGCCTTACTGGTCCTATATATTCCCAGTACAGTACAATGCCAGCCTTACTGGTCCTATATATTACCAGTACAGTACAATGCCAGCCTTACTGGTCCTATATATTCCCAGTACAGTACAATGCCAGCCTTACTGGTCCTATATATTACCAGTACAGTACAATGCCAGCCTTACTGGTCTGATATATTCCCAGTACAGTACAATGCCAGCCTTACTGGTCTGATATATTCCCAGTACAGTACAATGCCAGCCTTACTGGTCCTATATATTACCAGTACAGTGCAATGCCAGCCTTACTGGTCCTATATATTACCAGTACAGTACAATGCCAGCCTTATTGGTCCTATATATTACCAGTACAGTACAATGCCAGCCTTACTGGTCTGATATATTCCCAGTACAGTACAATGCCAGCCTTACTGGTCCTATATATTCCCAGTACAGTGCAATGCCAGCCTTACTGGTCCTATATATTCCCAGTACAGTACAATGCCAGCGTTACTGGTCCTATATATTCCCAGTACAGTACAATGCCAGCCTTACTGGTCCTATATATTACCAGTACAGTGCAATGCCAGCCTTACTGGTCCTATATATTCCCAGTACAGTACAATGCCAGCCTTACTGGTCCTATATATTACCAGTACAGTACAATGCCAGCCTTATTGGTCCTATATATTACCAGTACAGTACAATGCCAGCCTTACTGGTCCAATATATTCCCAGTACAGTACAATGCCAGCCTTACTGGTCCTATATATTACCAGTACAGTACAATGCCAGCCTTACTGGTCCAATATATTCCCAGTACAGTACAATGCCAGCCTTATTTGTCCTATATATTCCCAGTACAGTACAATGCCAGCCTTACTGGTCCAATATATTCCCAGTACAGTACAATGCCAGCCTTACTGGTCCTATATATTACCAGTACAGTACAATGCCAGCCTTACTGGTCCTATATATTACCAGTACAGTACAATGCCAGCCTTACTGGTCCTATATATTCCCAGTACAGTACAATGCCAGCCTTACTGGTCCAATATATTCCCAGTACAGTACAATGCCAGCCTTACTGGTCCAATATATTCCCAGTACAGTACAATGCCAGCCTTACTGGTCCAATATATTCCCAGTACAGTACAATGCCAGCCTTACTGGTCCTATATATTCCCAGTACAGTACAATGCCAGCCTTACTGGTCCTATATATTACCAGTACAGTACAATGCCAGCCTTACTGGTCCTATATATTCCCAGTACAGTACAATGCCAGCCTTACTGGTCCTATATATTACCAGTACAGTACAATGCCAGCCTTACTGGTCCAATATATTCCCAGTACAGTACAATGCCAGCCTTACTGGTCCTATATATTACCAGTACAGTACAATGCCAGCCTTACTGGTCCAATATATTCCCAGTACAGTACAATGCCAGCCTTATTTGTCCTATATATTCCTAGTACAGTACAATGCCAGCCTTACTGGTCCTATATATTCCCAGTACAGTACAATGCCAGCCTTACTGGTCCTATATATTCCCAGTACAGTGCAATGCCAGCCTTACTGGTCCTATATATTACCAGTACAGTACAATGCCAGCCTTACTGGTCCTATATATTACCAGTACAGTACAATGCCAGCCTTACTGGTCCTATATATTCCCAGTACAGTACAATGCCAGCCTTACTGGTCCAATATATTACCAGTACAGTACAATGCCAGCCTTACTGGTCCTATATATTCCCAGTACAGTACAATGCCAGCCTTACTGGTCCTATATATTCCCAGTACAGTACAATGCCAGCCTTACTGGTCCTATATATTCCCAGTACAGTGCAATGCCAGCCTTACTGGTCCTATATATTCCCAGTACAGTACAATGCCAGCCTTACTGGTCCTGTATATTCCCAGTACAGTACAATGCCAGCCTTACTGGTCCTATATATTCCCAGTACAGTACAATGCCAGCCTTACTGGTCCTATATATTCCCAGTACAGTGCAATGCCAGCCTTACTGGTCCTATATATTCCCAGTACAGTACAATGCCAGCCTTACTGGTCCTATATATTCCCAGTACAGTACAATGCCAGCCTTACTGGTCCTATATATTCCCAGTACAGTGCAATGCCAGCCTTACTGGTCCTATATATTACCAGTACAGTACAATGCCAGCCTTACTGGTCCTATATATTACCAGTACAGTACAATGCCAGCCTTACTGGTCCTATATATTCCCAGTACAGTACAATGCCAGCCTTACTGGTCCAATATATTACCAGTACAGTGCAATGCCAGCCTTACTGGTCCTATATATTCCCAGTACTGTACAATGCCAGCCTTACTGGTCCTATATATTCCCAGTACAGTACAATGCCAGCCTTACTGGTCCAATATATTACCAGTACAGTACAATGCCAGCCTTACTGGTCCTATATATTCCCAGTACAGTACAATGCCAGCCTTACTGGTCCGATACATTCCCAGTACAGTACAATGCCAGCCTTACTGGTCCTATATATTACCAGTACAGTACAATGCCAGCCTTACTGGTCTGATATATTACCAGTACACTACAATACCAGCATTACTGGTCCTATATATTCCCAGTACAGTACAATGCCAGCCTTACTGGTCTGATATATTACCAGTACACTACAATACCAGCCTTACTGGTCCTATATATTACCAGTACAGTACAATGCCAGCCTTACTGGTCCTATATATTACCAGTACAGTACAATGCCAGCCTTACTGGTCCTATATATTACCAGTACAGTACAATGCCAGCCTTACTGGTCCTATATATTACCAGTACAGTACAATGCCAGCCTTACTGGTCCTATATATTACCAGTACAGTAGAATGCCAGCCTTACTGGTCCTATATATTACCAGTACAGTACAATGCCAGCCTTACTGGTCCTATATATTCCCAGTACAGTACAATGCCAGCCTTACTGGTCCTATATATTACCAGTACAGTAGAATGCCAGCCTTACTGGTCCTATATATTCCCAGTACAGTACAATGCCAGCCTTACTGGTCCTATATATTACCAGTACAGTACAATGCCAGCCTTACTGGTCCTATATATTACCAGTACAGTAGAATGCCAGCCTTACTGGTCCGATACATTCCCAGTACAGTACAATGCCAGCCTTACTGGTCCTATATATTCCCAGTACAGTACAATGCCAGCCTTACTGGTCCTATATATTCCCAGTACAGTACAATGCCAGCCTTACTGGTCCTATATATTCCCAGTACAGTACAATGCCAGCCTTACTGGTCCTATATATTACCAGTACAGTACAATGCCAGCCTTACTGGTCCTATATATTACCAGTACAGTAGAATGCCAGCCTTACTGGTCCTATATATTCCCAGAACAGTACAATGCCAGCCTTACTGGTCCTATATATTCCCAGTACAGTACAATGCCAGCCTTACTGGTCCTATATATTACCAGTACAGTACAATGCCAGCCTTACTGGTCCTATATATTCCCAGTACAGTACAATGCCAGCCTTACTGGTCCTATATATTACCAGTACAGTACAATGCCAGCCTTACTGGTGCTATATATTACCAGTACAGTACAATGCCAGCCTTACTGGTCCTATATATTACCAGTACACTACAATGCCAGCCTTACTGGTCTGATATGATATTACCAGTACAGTGCAGATTTCTGGTAATTTTGGGGTCCGGGCCCCCTGTCCCTGCGCTCGTCAGCAGCGGGGTGCTCTTACCTTACAGGCCAGGTTCTCCACCAGCAGAATCATGGAGTTCCTGAAGAGTGTGGCCGCAGTCAGGGGTCTCTTGGTCACTTCACTTATACTCGTCTGTCCGTCCGGCCACATGTCCCTGAGGACGGGGTCCTTACTGTGGAAACAACCGCTCCATCAGATATTATCAGGCCACCACACATCCCTCATTGTCTCTAACCCCCTGCACACCAGGGACTATAAATCAGATTATGAGGCACCCCTCAATTTCACATTGGGGATTATAATTTACCTTCTCCTCCTTCTTTTCTATCCTTTACAGGGTTATAACCTAACTCCTGCCACTAAGCACCAGGGATTATAAACTGTCTCCACAAGCATTGTGAACTATAGATTACCTCCGTTCTCTCTAAACACCTCGGACATCTTTTCATCAATACAGATTGATAATCTACACTCTTTCCTCCTTGCCACTATGCACCAGGGATCATCTATCACTTCCCTGGTCTCTCACCCATTTGAAACATCATAATTCATAATAATCCCTTCATATCTGTGCACTAAACCCAGGGGGGGGATTATAATCTAGCAGGGATTCCTCCCCACCATGAACAGTCCGCCTCCCTTCTTCCTTCCTAATATGCTCCAGGCATTATAAATGTCATCACCCTTTCTCTCAATCCATTTGCAATAAAGTCTACTCCCTTCATCACTACCCACTTGTCACCAGGGATTATAATCTACTGCTTTTCTCCCTAACCTTTAGCCACCAGGGATTATAATCTACTCAGGATATGCTACTACCCTAAGGCTTTATAGTCCCCCGGACCCTTCAATGTGAAATCAGGGGGTGTATTATCAGTAATCACTGCTACACTAAAATCTCAGCAATTACTAATATCAGATTATATAATGTTACAGGGGAGGATTATATATCTCATCTGTACGGGCATAATACACACAGGTTACTGCCCCTGCAGGCTCGGGGGGCTTATTACGCCTCTTCTGTACCCTTCATCTGCTGCTGGAGGAGACGGTTCTGGTGTGAGGGTCCGGAGCAGCGGGAGCGACCATTCACCACGAATCACGCTGCAATTACCAGAACACCGGTGACGGGAGACACTTAAAGTGGAATAATTGGACCGATCCGAAAATAACTCATCACATGGAGATGTCTGTATATAGCTCCGAGATACGGTGCGATGTCAGGAGCACGGCCAGCGCGAGGACGGGAAGCAATGTACAGTGTGCGTATATATTATATTATCGCATTACCTTGTGAGTGTATACATTATATATACAGTATATTATAGTATTACCTTGTGAGTGTATATATTATAGTATTGAACACGTAACTGAAATGTATTTAATACATTCTCCTTTGTTGGTGATGAAGCTTCCAGACTCATCCTGTATGGAGACACTAGTCACCTGCATTGCTCGGGTGGATTCTGGCCCATTCTTCCGCACACACTCCTCACATCCTGTATGGAGACACTAGTCCCTGCATTGCTCAGGTGGATTTTGGCCCATTCTTCCGCACACACTCCTCACATCCTGTATGGAGACACTTGTCACCTGCATTGCTCGGGTGGATTTTGGCCCATTCTTCCGCACACACTCCTCACATCCTGTATGGAGACACTAGTCACCTGCATTGCTCGGGTGGATTCTGGCCCATTCTTCCGCACACACTCCTCACATCCTGTATGGAGACACTAGTCGCCTGCATTGCTCAGGTGGATTTTGGCCCATTCTTCCGCACACACTCCTCACATCCTGTATGGAGACACTAGTCACCTGCATTGCTCAGGTGGATTTTGGCCCATTCTTCCTCCGCACACACTCCTCACATCCTGTATGGAGACACTAGTCGCCTGCATTGCTCAGGTGGATTTTGGTCCATTCTTCCGCACACACTCCTCACATCCTGTATGGAGACACTAGTTACCTGCATTGCTCAGGTGGATTTTGGCCCATTCTTCCTCCGCACACACTCCTCACATCCTGTATGGAGACACTAGTCGCCTGCATTGCTCAGGTGGATTTTGGTCCATTCTTCCGCACACACTCCTCACATCCTGTATGGAGACACTAGTTACCTGCATTGCTCAGGTGGATTTTGGCCCATTCTTCCTCCGCACACACTCCTCACATCCTGTATGGAGACACTAGTCGCCTGCATTGCTCAGGTGGATTTTGGCCCATTCTTCCGCACACACTCCTCACATCCTGTATGGAGACACTAGTCACCTGCATTGCTCAGGTGGATTTTGGCCCATTCTTCCTCCGCACACACTCCTCACATCCTGTATGGAGACACTAGTCGCCTGCATTGCTCAGGTGGATTTTGGCCCATTCTTCCGCACACACTCCTCACATCCTGTATGGAGACACTAGTCACCTGCATTGCTCAGGTGGATTTTGGCCCATTCTTCCTCCGCACACACTCCTCACATCCTGTATGGAGACACTAGTCGCCTGCATTGCTCAGGTGGATTCTGGCCCATTCTTCCGCACACACTCCTCACATCCTGTATGGAGACACTAGTCACCTGCATTGCTCGGGTGGATTCTGGCCCATTCTTACACACACTCCTCACATCCTGTATGGAGACACTAGTCGCCTGCATTGCTCAGGTGGATTTTGGCCCATTCCTCCGCACACACTCCTCACATCCTGTATGGAGACACTAGTCACCTGCATTGCTCAGGTGGATTTTGGCCCATTCTTCCGCACACACTCCTCACATCCTGTATGGAGACACTAGTCACCTGCATTGCTCAGGTGGATTTTGGCCCATTCTTCCGCACACTCCTCACCTCCTGTATGGAGACACTAGTCGCCTGCATTGCTCAGGTGGATTCTGGCCCATTCTTCCGCACACACTCCTCACATCCTGTATGGAGACACTAGTCACTTGCATTGCTCAGGTGGATTCTGGCCCATTCTTCCGCACACACTCCTCACATCCTGTATGGAGACACTAGTCACTTGCATTGCTCAGGTGGATTTTGGCCCATTCTTCCGCACACACTCCTCACATCCTGTATGGAGACACTAGTCGCCTGCATTGCTCAGGTGGATTCTGGCCCATTCTTCCGCACACACTCCTCACATCCTGTATGGAGACACTAGTCGCCTGCATTGCTCAGGTGGATTTTGGCCCATTCTTCCGCACACAGTCCTCACATCCCGCAGGTCCCGGCTCCTTCTATGATCTCTAAGCTTTTTTTCCTTCCAGACATTTATTATTGGATTCAGCTCCGGTGATCGGCTCGGCCATTCTAGCAGATTTATTCTCTCTCCTTGGCTGTGTGTTTATGATCCTTGCATTGCTCAAATGTCCTCCCCCGTTTCATCTTCATTATCCTGGTAGATGGCAGCAGATTTTTATCAGGAATTTCTCCGTACATTTGTCCATTCATCCTTCCTTCAATTATATAAAATTTGCCAGTACCATCTGCTGAGAATCAGCCGCACACCATGATGTTCCCCCCTCCACACTTCACTATTGGTGTTTTTGGAGTGATTTGCCTTTTGGCCTCCAATCATGGTGTGTTAATGGCCTCCAAAGAGTTCAATTTTTGCTTTCATCTGACCAGACTATATTCTCCAGTATTTCACAGGCCTGTCTAAATGTTGTTGAAAAAACTTTAAATGCTCTTGAACCTGCTTTTTGTTTAGAAATGGAGTCTTACGTGGTGAGCGTGCACACAGGAGCGTGCATACAGGCCATGGAGGGGGGATGCATTACTTACAGTCATATGAAAAAGTTTGGGCACCCCTATTAATGTTAACCTTTTTTCTTTCTAACAATTTGGGTTTTTGCAGCAGCTATTTCAGTTTCATATATCTAATAACTGATGGACTGAGTAATATTTCTGGATTGGAATGAGGTTTATTGTACTAACAGAAAATGTGCAATCCGCATTTAAACAAAATTTGACCGGTGCAAAAGTATGGGCACCCTTATCAATTTCTTGATTTGAACACTCCTAACTACTTTTTATTGACTTACTAAAGCACTAAATTGGTTTTGTAACCTCATTGAGCTTTGATCTTCATAGGCAGCTGTATCCAATCATGAGAAAAGGTATTTAAGGTGGCCACTTGCAAGTTGTTCTCCTATTTGAATCTCCTATGAAGAGTGGCATCATGGGCTCCTCAAAACAACTCTCAAATTATCTGAAAACAAAGATTATTCAACATAGTTGTTCAGGGGAAGGTACAAAAAGTTGTCTCAGAGATTTACACTGTCAGTTTCCACTGTGAGGAACATAGTAAGGAAATGGAAGAACACAGGTACATGTTATGATCCGGAACCATGGAAGATCACCACAAATCATTGGCAAAAAGGTGACAAGAGCATTGGCAACTAATCTGGCCGCCATCCCCTTACTAACCAACACAACTAGAAGTAGCCGAGGGGTGAACTAACATCCTGTGCACCGCGAACCCAGCCGGAGAACTAGCTATCCTAAAGGTAGGAAAGATGAATAACTCTCTGCCTCAGAAAATAGACAAGAATAGCAAGCCCCCCACATTCAAAGACTGCGGTGATATAGGAAAAACACAATACACAGGTAGATGACAGGATTAGCAAAAGGTGAGGCCCCCGCTGACTAAAATAGGAAAGGACAGGAAAGGGACTGATGGTAGCCAGAGAAAAACCCTGCAAAATACCAACTTCCTGATAGTACAAAAAGGCCCTCAGATCGCTCGATCTGAACTCCGTTCTATACCAGGTGCCCTTGTCATACCAATGAACAGAAAACAAGAATTATAACAAATTCAACAAGCCATAAACACATGGACCCAAAGGAGCTATACTCCACACAGAACTGCAGGGAGTTCCTCAACAATCCACTGAGGGGGAAAATCCCTGCAAGCAAATAAACTGAAAATAACCACAGCAAATGACAAACCCAGATAAGCAAAGAACCAGGCAATAAATAAAGAGCAAGAACTTATCTGGAGTGGATGTGATGTAGAGCAGGATTAAGCAGGCTAGAGATACAAAGAACAACTGACATCCGGCAACAGCCTGCAATCAGACCAGGACTTAAATAAGCAGAGAGTTAGCAAAGGAAACACCCACTGCACAACACACCTGGTCTCTGTCCAAACCCTTCCTGGCCACCAGAGGGAGCCTCCCAGCCGCCAAGACATAACTAACATTCACAACAGGTACAGTTCTTGTTAAGCCCAGAAGTGGCAGGCCAAGAAAAATATCAGAAAGGCAGAGAAGAAGAATGGTGAGAACAGTCAAGGGCAATCCACAGACCACCTCCAAAGACCTGCAGCTTCATCTTGCTGCAGATGGTGTCACTGTGCATCGGTCAAAAATACAGCGCACGTTGCACAAGGAGAAGCTGTATGGGAGAGTGATGCGAAAGAAGCGGTTTCTGAAAGCACGCCACAAACAGAGTCGCCTGAGGTATGCAAAAGCACATTTGGACAAGCCAGTTACATTTTGGAAGAAGGTCCTGTGGACTGATGAAACAAAGATTGAGTTGTTTGATCATACAAAAAGGCGTTATGCATGGAGGCAAAAAAACACGGCATTCCAAGAAAAGCACTTGCTACCCACAGTAAAATTTGGTGGAGGTTCCATCATGCTTTGGGGCTGTGTGGCCAATGCCGGCACCGGGAATCTTGTTAAAGTTGAGGGTCGCATGGATTCAACTCAGTATCAGCAGATTCTTGACATTAATGTGCAAGAATCAGTGACGAAGTTGAAGTTACGCAGGGGATAGATATTTCAGCAAGACAATGATCCAAAACACCGCTCCAAATCTACTCAGGCATTCATGCAGAGGAACAATTACAATGTTCTGGAATGACCATCCCAGTCCCCAGACCTGAATATCATTGAACATCTGTGGGATGATGTGAAGCGGCTGTCCATGCTCGGCAACCATCAAACGTAACTGAACTGGAATTGTTTTGTAAACAGGAATGGTCAAATCTACCTTCATCCAGGATCCAGGAACTCATTAAAAGCTACAGGAAGCGACTAGAGGCTGTGATTTTTGCAAAAGGAGGATCTACAAAATATTAATGTCACTTTTATGTTGAGGTGCCCATACTTTTACACCGGTCAAATTTTGTTTAAATGCGGATTGCACATTTTCTGTTAGTACAATAAACCTCATTTCAATCCAGAAATATTACTCAGTCCATCAGTTATTAGATATATGACACTGAAATAGCAAAAACCCAAATTGTTATAAAGAAAAAAGGTTCACATTAATAGGGGTGCCCAAACTTTTTCATATGACTGTATTGTTTTCTTTGGCACAATTGTACCTGCTAATTCCAGCTCTTTCTGTAGATCTCCACAGGTGTCTTTGACTCTTGGACAACTCTTCTGATAATTCTTTTTACTCTTCTGTCTGAAATCTTGTGGGAAGCACCTGGTCATGTCAGATTTATGGTGAAATTATGTTCTTTCTACTTCTGGTCTGTGGCCTTAACAGCGCTCACAGGAGCCTTCAGTAGTTTAGAAATTCTTCTGTAACCATAGCCATCAGTATGTTATGCAACAATAAGAATGTGAAGATCTTGAGACAGCTCACTGGTTTTACCCACCGTGAGATGTTTCTTGTGTTAGGAGACACCTTTTTATAGGCCTCAGTTAAACCAGCTGATATTTTTTTTTTTCAGTAAGTAGCGGTATTGCTTTTTAATTACTGATAGATATCAGCTGGTATGAGGACTTGCCATGGATTTTGCACCTATTTCTTCATGTGGTCATTATATTTTTCCCTGTGTCGTTTCTCATTATTAGACATCACTTAATTTTTGGACATCTATAATTTGATTTCTTTGCCTGTGTGGACTGGATGGGTTGTTACCAACATCTGGTGAGAAATTCATATCAATAGTACCTTTAGAAATAATTTTATGTAGAAAATTGGTGACATGTTCAAAGGTTTTTTACTGTATATATAGGTGAGTCAAAAAAATAAATATGCACCATGGCAGATGAATTTATTTTTGGCAACTTTCAGAAAAGACAAATACTTCATTTTTCAACATAATCTCCCGGATTTTTAAACATAATCTGTCAATCTGTCCGCAGATTAAAATTAAAAATGATTTTAGTCTGAGCTGCGAGGTATGAAAGCACCGCTGTCCTCACCTCGTCTACAGGCGTGAATCTTCATCCTCTTAGGCCCAAGCAGGTGATAGTCCCATGGGGCAGGATCAGAATCAGCACTTCTGCTCGCTCAATGTGGTCATCAGTCGTCTACATGGACGGCCATCTGCCTCCTTCTTCAGGGTTGACACTTTTGGGAACCTTCCTTGAACTTCTCCATCCATTCACAAAACTTCACAACAATACATTTTCTCTAAACTGTGCACAAATATTGGCACCAGACGCCCTCAGACCACAAAAACGAATCACCGCTGCTCTTCCTTAGTGCAAATCACATGGGCAGCAGCCATTGTTTCTTCACAGATGACCTGATATAACATCTTCAAACCTGCATAGCAATGACAGGGAAGACCGCGACCTCGTATGGAAAGTGCTGATAATGCAGAGCGGCAAACAGAAGGTTAAATATAATCGGAGTGCAGAAAAATGTCTAATCATCCATGTATTTATGTATGTACTGTATGTGTGTATACAGGGTGGTCCAAAACTAGGTGGACAGTATGTGTAACAAGGTTATGAAGGGGGGTATTTATCAAACATGGTGTAAAGTGAAACTGACTCAGCTGCCTTTAGCAACCAATCAGAGTCCACCTTTCATTTTCCAAAGAGTCTTTGAAGAATGAAAAGTGGAATCTGATTGGTTGCTAAGGGCAACTGAGTCAGTTTCACTTTACACCATGTTTGATAACCCTATTATATACACTGTGCACCTACTTTTGGACCACCCTGTATATAAAAAAAATACATACATATATACACACACATAGATAGGACAGGAAATTTATATAGCGCCTCCATCAGTCATCTGTTTTTCATGTATGCGTTCTATCCGTGGCTTTCATCAATAGAACACATACCTATTATAGTTTATAGGGCTTTTCACATGTCCGTGATTTTTTGCAGACCGTGTGTTTGTGTGAACATCGTGGAGGACGCATCAGTGTTTTTGCCAGAATGATGGCTGAAAAGTAGTAATACAAATCTATGGGTCCGTTATTTTTTATAGATTTATCCTGGTAGAATTGTGTCTGCCTACAGTCACCACTAGGGGGAGCTCGGGAGCCTTCCGTATGTTATCATGCGTGCAGTCTGCTCCTGTGCTCCCTCTGGTGGACACTGCAGGGATTTCCAATCTAGATGCATGAAGGGGATATGGAGCTTTTTAGCACAGAATATAGGCCCTCACTGCTGCACAGACATATTAAGAAATTAATGAATTCACAATTGTCAACTTTAAAAAAATGTTGTAAAAGTGACGACATTTACTTTAAGGAAAGAATATTATTAATCAGAACCAGCATTTGTATGAAGAGACAGCCCGTGTGCCGCAGAACCGTCAGTGATAGTCCTCTCACCTGTTGAACATTAAACGCTTGAAATCTTGGAATAAGGTGTCCTTGTTCTTGTCCAGGAATCCTTCCACCGAATATCTGCGGATATAAGGAGAAATCACGGCCATGATTCTGTGGCGCTATCGGCGGGTGATCGGACTTATATAGAATAGATTAGAGACCACTCATGTAGGCGGGTTAGAGGTGAGGACATAAGGGGGCACTCACGTCACATCCCCGGCGTAGTGCTTTATCCGGAAGTCTCGGTTGAACGCCATTGACTTGTCTGTCGGAGAAAGCTGAAAACCAACCATGCACACGTCACTTCTGCAAGCAGCAGATTTGTCTTTGGAACATCAAAGTTACTTATATTGGCTAATGTCCCTGAAGTGTCCAGGAGTTTCCCAGATAAAAGCGACACCCCCAAACTATGCAGACAGATCTCCGGGGCACCCCACATTTATCATCACCTCTCGCCATTCCTGTACTGTTTAGTCCCAGGCAGAGCCGCGAACAACATCATCACCCAGGAATGAAGACGGCAGGAATCTAATCTAGGGTCCGCAAACATGAGGGCATGTGGTCTGGGGTCTGTATATGGGGTCCCTGCCCTGGTGACTGCTCTGGGGTCTTTATATATGAGAGGTCTGTGTCTGCAAAAATTAGGGATCTTGCATCTGTAGCCATATGGGGGTTCTGGTTTAAGATCTAGTATTAACAGGGTACGGTTGAAGGTCTTTATAAATGTGAGGTCTGCATAAATGGGGGGTCCGGCATTTACCTCCCAAAGTGTATGATCATGCCTCTGTATCATTAAAGGGTCTGGTGAAGAGGGTCATTATCAATGAAGAGCCTAGCAGACAATCTTTGAAAATGGCTGATCTGGGGTCTGTAAGTATGGTGGTCTGGTCTAGGTTATAAATTTATGGGGGGTCTGTCTGGGGTGTCTATGTACAAGAGGTGCAGTCTTGGGTCTGTATAAATAAAGAGTTTATTCTGGGGTCTGCATCAATGGGGGCGTCAGGTCAAAGATCTTTAAAAATGGAGGACATGGGTCTGCATAAATGGGGAGTGTGGTTTAGGGTATTTTTAGATCGCTGTTCTGGGGTCTGTATATATGTAGGGTCTGATCCAGGGTAGGATCATGTAGTGAGTGTGTGTATGGAGGTCTATTCTGGGGTCTGTATATATAAGGGGCCTTGTCTCTGGTGTATATATATGGTCTGTCCTGGGGTCTTTATTAATGGAGGGGCTTTAAAAATGTAATTATGGTCTGGATTCTGCATAAAGGGATAGTCTGTTTGGTATTCACAGGGTCGACATTTTGTAAGTACTCCGGTCAGGGGTCTACATTCATTTCAAAGGTTTGGTCTTTATTTATTCTGGGGGTCTGGATGCCTGTATGTATTTAGGGGGTCTGCATTTCTATGGGGGTGTAATGAAGTGTTCCTATGCACTATTCTGGGTGCGGGGCATACCGGCTGTACAGATTGTATTCCCCTGATGTCCCTTTCACGTATGGGGAGTATAGGGGTTACCTCTGCGCACCCCATCACGTGGCCTCACCTTCCTGCTGCTGTAATGGGGGTGTCTGCACAGTTTGCTGTTCATGGACTCCAGGAAGATGGTGTCGGTGACGTCCCCCACTGTCAGACAGGCCTCGTCCAGGATGGAGATGATCCCTTTATGGGACTGCTCCACCAGATCTACGATGATCTGATTATTAAAGTATTCAATCTGCAAAAGAAAATACAACAGATATAAATACATGGGGGGTCATTATTCTCCATACACTGAGACCCCAAGTAAAGGCCACATAAACACCATAAAGCCCCCACTAATAGAACCATAAGAGCCCCCTGCAGATAACACTGACACCGCAGCTGAGGGATTGCCTTCACCCAACGGTAGATAAAATGATAGTTGCAGTCTCTTCCTCCTGTGCAGTCAGTGTGTGCAGCCTCCTCCTCCTGTGCAGTCACTGTGTGCAGTCTCCTCCTCCTGTGCAGTCACTGTGTGCAGTCTCCTCCTCCTGTGCAGTCACTGTGTGCAGCCTCCTCCTCCTGTGCAGTCACTGTGTGCAGTCTCCTCCTCCTGTGCAGTCACTGTGTGCAGTCACTGTGTGCAGTCTCTTCCTCCTGTGCAGTCAGTGTGCAGTCTCCTCCTCCTGTGCAATCACTGTGTGCAATCTCCTCCTCCTGTGCAGTCACTGTGTGCAGTCTCCTCCTCCTGTGCAGTCAGTGTGTGCAGTCTCCTCCCCCTGTGCAGTCAGTGTGTGCAGGCTCTTCTTCCTGTGCAATCACTGTGTGCAGTCTCCTCCTCCTGTGCAGTCAGTGTGTGCAGTCTCCTCCCCCTGTGCAGTCAGTATGTGCAGGCTCTTCTTCCTGTGCAATCACTGTGTGCAGTCTCCTCCCCCTGTGCAGTCAGTGTGTGCAGTCTCCTCCTCCTGTGCAGTCACTGTGTGCAGTCTCCTCCTCCTGTACAGTCACTGTGTGCAGTCTCCTCCTCCTGTGCAGTCACTGTGTGCAGTCTCCTCCTCCTGTGCAGTCACTGTGCGCAGCCTCCTCCTCCTGTGCAGTCACTGTGCGCAGCCTCCTCCTCCTGTGCAGTCACTGTGTGCAGCCTCCTCCTCCTGTGCAGTCACTGTGTGCAGTCTCCTCCTCCTGTGCAGTCACTGTGTGCAGTCTCTTCCTCCTGTGCAGTCACTGTGTGCAGTCTCCTCCTCCTGTGCAGTCACTGTGTGCAATCTCCTCCTCCTGTGCAGTCACTGTGTGCAATCTCCTCCTCCTGTGCAGTCAGTGTGTGCAGCCTCCTCCTCCTGTGCAGTCACTGTGTGCAGTCACTGTGTGCAGTCTCCTCCTCCTGTGCAGTCACTGTGTGCAGTCTCCTCCTCCTGTTCAGTCACTGTGTGCAGTCACTGTGTGCAGTCTCCTCCTCCTGTGCAGTCACTGTGTGCAGTCTCCTCCTCCTGTGCAGTCACTGTGTGCAGTCTCCTCCTCCTGTGCAGTCACTGTGTGCAGTCTCCTCCTTCTGTGCAGTCACTGTGTGCAGTCTCCTCCTCCTGTGCAGTCACTGTGTGCAGTCTCCTCCTCCTGTGCAGTGACTGTGTACAGTCTCCTCCTCCTGTGCAGTCACTGTGTGCAGTCTCCTCCTTCTGTGCAGTCACTGTGTGCAGTCTCCTCCTCCTGTGCAGTCACTGTGTGCAGTCTCCTCCTCCTGTGCAGTGACTGTGTACAGTCTCCTCCTCCTGTGCAGTCACTGTGTGCAATCTCCTCCTCCTGTGCAGTCAGTGTGTGCAGCCTCCTCCTCCTGTGCAGTCACTGTGTGCAGTCACTGTGTGCAGTCTCCTCCTCCTGTGCAGTCACTGTGTGCAGTCTCCTCCTCCTGTTCAGTCACTGTGTGCAGTCACTGTGTGCAGTCTCCTCCTCCTGTGCAGTCACTGTGTGCAGTCTCCTCCTCCTGTGCAGTCACTGTGTGCAGTCTCCTCCTCCTGTGCAGTCACTGTGTGCAGTCTCCTCCTTCTGTGCAGTCACTGTGTGCAGTCTCCTCCTCCTGTGCAGTCACTGTGTGCAGTCTCCTCCTCCTGTGCAGTGACTGTGTACAGTCTCCTCCTCCTGTGCAGTCACTGTGTGCAATCTCCTCCTCATGTGCAGTCAGTGTGTGCAGCCTCCTCCTCCTGTGCAGTCACTGTGTGCAGTCACTGTGTGCAGTCTCCTCCTCCTGTGCAGTCACTGTGTGCAATCTCCTCCTCCTGTGCAGTCACTGTGTGCAGTCTCCTCCTCCTGTGCAGTCACTGTGTGCAGTCTCCTCCTCCTGTTCAGTCACTGTGTGCAGTCACTGTGTGCAGTCTCCTCCTCCTGTGCAGTCACTGTGTGCAGTCTCCTCCTCCTGTGCAGTCACTGTGTGCAGTCTCCTCCTCCTGTGCAGTCACTGTGCGCAGCCTCCTCCTCCTGTGCAGTCACTGTGTGCAGCCTCCTCCTCCTGTGCAGTCACTGTGTGCAGTCTCCTCCTCCTGTGCAGTCACTGTGTGCAGTCTCTTCCTCCTGTGCAGTCACTGTGTGCAGTCTCCTCCTCCTGTGCAGTCACTGTGTTCAATCTCCTCCTCCTGTGCAGTCACTGTGTGCAATCTCCTCCTCCTGTGCAGTCACTGTGTGCAATCTCCTCCTCCTGTGCAGTCAGTGTGTGCAGTCTCCTCCTCCTGTTCAGTCACTGTGTGCAGTCACTGTATGCAGTCTCCTCCTCCTGTGCAGTCACTGTGTGCAGTCTCCTCCTCCTGTGCAGTCACTGTGTGCAGTCTCCTCCTCCTGTGCAGTCACTGTGTGCAGTCTCCTCCTCCTGTGCAGTCACTGTGTGCAGTCTCCTCCTCCTGTGCAGTGACTGTGTACAGTCTCCTCCACCTGTGCAGTCACTGTGTGCAGGCTCTTCCTCAGGTACAGTCACTGTGTGCAGGCCAGGCTCTTCTTCATCTGCAGTCACTGTGTACAGACTCTTCTTCATTTGCAGTCACTGTGTGCAGGCTCTTCTTCCTCTGCAGTCACTGTGTGCAGGATCTTCTTCCTCTGCAATCACTGTGTGCAGGCTCTTTTTCCTCTGCAGTCACTGTGTGCAGGCTCTTCTTCCTCTGCAGTCACTGTGTGCAGGCTCTTCTTCCTCTGCAGTCACTGTGTGCAGGCTCTTCTTCCTCTGCAGTCACTGTGTGCAGGCTCTTCCTCAGGTAGGGTCACTGTGTACAGGCTCTTCTTCCTCTGCAGTCACTGTGTGCAGGCTCTTCCTCAGGTAGGGTCACTGTGTGCAGGCTCTTCTTCCTATGCAATATCAAAAAACTGACCCGCATATCCAACAAATGTGAACAGGTGCTAACTGAAAAAACATAGTAACTATAAATGCATACAGTCGCACACTGAAAAGCCAAAAATGTACAAGGGAAAATATGGCACTGCATTACTGCAAAAGAGAGTTACTACGGTATGTTTTTTCAGTTAGCACCTGTTCACATTTGTTGGATGTGCGGGTCAGTTTTTTGATATTTCTAGTGAGTCGCTTTCTGACTGAGCACTCCGCCCTAAGACCTGGCTGTTCATAACCATTATAGCAGGAGCCTAGCTGCCCATACATGGAGGCTTGTAGTCCAAATAGTGGCATTTTGCCCAGATATGGATGTTTTTAACCTAGATAGTGGCATTTAAGTTAGGTTCCCGGAATACAGAGATTACCTTGCCATTGGTTCCGGGCTTACATGCATTGGCCAATACATAAACTAAATATCTCTCTTTTACAGTAATGCAGTGCCATATTTTCCCTAGTACATTTGTGGCTTCTTCCTGTGCAGTCACTGTGTGCAGGCTCTTCTTCCTGTGCAGTCACTGTGTGCAGGCTCTTCTTCCTGTGCAGTCACTGTGTGCAGGCTCTTCTTCCTGTGCAGTCACTGTGTGCAGGCTCTTCTTCCTGTGCAGTCACTGTGAGCAGGCTCTTCTTCCTGTGCAGTCATTGTGTGCAGGCTCTCCCTCAGGTACAGTCACTGTGTGCAGACTCTTCTTTATTTGCAGTCACTGTGTGCAGGCTCTTCTTCCTCTGCAGTCACTGTGTGCAGGCTCTTCTTTATTTGCAGTCACTGTGTGCAGGCTCTTCTTCCTCTGCAGTCACTGTGTGCAGGCTTTTTTTCCTCTGCAGTCACTGTGTGCAGGCTCTCCCTCAGGTACAGTCACTGTGTGCAGTCTCTACTTCCTGTGCAGTCACTGTGCGCTGTATCTTCTTCATGTGGGCTAAGAACTTTGTACATTTGCATATCGACACGGCTGAGGTGAGGCGGCTGAGCCCAACCACCACCGAGCAAGACACAGAAATATAAGGTGTTCAGTGCTCAGTGACAAAGCTAAGATGAAGAGGATGAACCTGACCACCACTGAGCAAGACACAGAAGAACAAGGTGTTCAGTGCTCAGAGACAAGGCTGAGGTGGGGAGGATGAACCGGACCACCACTGAGCAACACACAGAAATACAAGGTGTTCAGTGCTCAGAGACACAGCCAAGGTGAGGAGGCTTAACCCGACGACCATTGAGCAAGATACATAAGAAGAATGTGTTCAGTGCTCAGAGACACAGCCAAGACGAGGAGGCTGAGCCCAACCACCACTGAGGAAGACACAGAAGTACAAGGTGATCAGTGCTCAGAGACACGGCCGAGGCGAGGAGGCTGAGCTGGACCACCACTGAGCAAGACACAGAAATACAAGATGTTCAGTACTTAGAGACAAAACGAGGTGAGGAGGCTGAACCCGACCACCACTGAGCAAGATACAGAAGAACAATGTGTTCAGTGCTCCGAGACACGGCCAAGGTAAGGAGGCTGAGCCTGACCACCACTGTGCAAGACACAGAAGAACAATGTGTTCAGTGCTCCGAGACACGGCCGAGGTGAGGAGGATGAACTCGACCACCTGTTATGACTGAACCCTAGCACTGTCATGTGGATGGGCTAGGAAGGTGCAATCACAGTCATACAGGAAGCATGGAATACAAAAAAACAAAAACAATAAACAGAACATGTGAAACCCTCCCAAACCTAAATAATACAAAATAGGAGATGACTGGGAAGGGATTATCACAAATAAACTCCACGCAATAGCAATGTCTCAGCTAGAAAACCTTAACCGAGGAGCTGGGACTCCAGGCATGATCCATCCAGAAATACAGCCAGCCCTGAGGCATGTGAGTATAAATAGCCCCTCCCAAAATGTGACTGGGCAAACCAAGCGAGAAAGTGCACACACCTGAATAGAAGTGAAACAGGAAGGGAAAGAAAGACA
The DNA here is from genome assembly GCF_048569485.1 of Anomaloglossus baeobatrachus. NCBI lineage: Eukaryota > Metazoa > Chordata > Amphibia > Anura > Aromobatidae > Anomaloglossus > Anomaloglossus baeobatrachus. The sequence continues at coordinate 567,630,663 of NC_134358.1, read as the reverse complement.
AGATCCTTTACAGTGGGACCAACACAAAACAGGACGTGTCCAACCAAGAGAGAAACCGACCAACAACCAGAGATCATCGGATCGAACCCCGGAGTGGAGCCATGACACCACCAATGAGCGAGACACAGAGGTGGTTTTCTGGCCTGATGAGATGATTGATTCCTGACGGAGCAGATAGATGGGCCGTGGCTGGATCAGGACAGGGCACTGAGCGCCACCTCCACCCAGGCATCGGAAAGGTGGAGGTGGCTCCTACTATGGGCTGTGATTATGTGGCGCCCCTGACCTGGTCAGGCACCACTGAGTACTGCACCCATGCTGAGACAGTGCTTCCAGGTAATTCCAAAGGCCAGAATGGGGTGTGTACGCACAGACACATAGCAACCAGGTCTCCAACACCATTAGATGGGACCCTTGGGCAGTCTCTAGAGGGGCCTGGCCTACAATTCTTATCAAGGGGTGTAGTGGAGGGGTTGGGAGCTAAGCTGCAGAGGCTGTCAGGAAAGAAGGGGAGTGAGACAGTCTGGAAGTGGAGCGCAGCAGTTGCTAGGAGACGGAAACGCGCGCTCACCATAGCCAGACCTTGCACGTGGAGTAGTTGTTAGCAGGGGAGAACGGTTACCAGTGAGTCAGTCAGAAAGACACCTGAAGAGAGGCAGTCGAGTAGGTGGACTGCTGGTGACTAGGCACGCACGGGGAACAGGTCCCTAGAGTAGACGTTCATTTATTGATCTGCTAAACCTGCCGGTGAGGGGACTAGAGGTACCTCACCAACCATACAGAGTCCGAGCCTCAGCAGCAACGCAGGGACCCATAAGGAGACAGAGCCAGAAGCCATCTCACCTGGTCCACGCTGCCGGCAAACGGGCCAAAAAGGGGAGAAAAGGCAGTAGCGACTCCATGGATAGACCCCACAATACTTCAAGTCAGGGGTGATCCGAAACAAGAAGTGCTAGGAAGGCGAATTAACAGTTACCCTCAGATCGGCCTAAAGGATACCTGGTTCCCCTGGTTATCTCAGCATCGCCCGGGTTACATCACGATAACAGCTAAAGTGAGTAAACAAGTTAAAAGACTTTCCGGACTGAGACTGAGTTATTCTGGGACCTGTTGTTCTACACACCCGAGCCCCTGGGGCCAGCCTCACTCACGGGAGGCCATACCATCAGACTGCAGACCCCATCAGCCCCAGACGCTCATTAAATCTGCAGTGGCGGTCACCCATATCCCTGACCGCAAACCGTGAGTGGCGTCATGACTCATATATATACAAAACCGTCATACCTGTCGCCTTATATACCCAAAAGAAGACCCTGGGGCGACCACTGCAGGTGGGCTACACAATTACTACATAGAAGCTAGTTGGGCCTTTTCAGGCTGAAGATAGAATTAAAAAATAATCCCCCTCCCCCCCTCATCCTCACCAGACCTGAACCCCACTGAGACCGTGTGAGCCCTTATTACAGAGAAAGGTAAAACCTCGGCTGTTTTACAATCACATATCGCAGAAATCCACCCCGTACTCCAGAGATTATCCATACATGGCGGACGCTATATACCTGTGTCTGAGGCAGATTATATCCACACATGGCGGACGCTATATACCTGCATCTGAGGCAAATCATATCCACACATGGCGGACGCTATATACCTGCATCTGAGGCAGATTATATCCACACATGGTGGACGCTATATACCTGTGTCTGAGGCAGATTATATCCACACATGGCGGAGGCTATATACCTGTGTCTGAGGCAGATTATATCCACACATGGCGGACGCTATATACCTGTGTCTGAGGCAGATTATATCCACACATGGCGGACGCTATATACCTGCGTCTGAGGCAGATTATATCCACACATGGCGGACGCTAAATACCTGCATCTGAGGCAGATTATATCCACACATGGCGGACGCTATATACCTGCATCTGAGGCAGATTATATCCACACATGGTGGACGCTATATACCTGCGTCTGAGGCAGATTATATCCACACATGGTGGACGCGATATACCTGCATCTGAGGCAGATTATATCCACACATGGTGGACGCGATATACCTGCATCTGAGGCAGATTATATCCACACATGGTGGACGCGATATACCTGCATCTGAGGCAGATTATATCCACACATGGTGGACGCGATATACCTGCATCTGAGGCAGATTATATCCACACATGGCGGACGCTATATACCTGCGTCTGAGGCAGATTATATCCACACATGGCGGACGCTATATACCTGCGTCTGGGGCAGATTATATCCACACATGGCGGACGCTATATACCTGCATCTGAGGCAGATTATATCCACACATGGTGGACGCTATATACCTGCGTCTGAGGCAGATTATATCCACACATGGCGGACGCTATATACCTACGTCTGGGGCAGATTATATCCACACATGGCGGACGCTATATACCTGCGTCTGGGGCAGATTATATCCACACATGGCGGACGCTATATACCTGCGTCTGAGGCAGATTATATCCACACATGGCGGACGCTATATACCTACGTCTGGGGCAGATTATATCCACACATGGCGGACGCTATATACCTGCATCTGAGGCAGATTATATCCACACATGGTGGACGCTATATACCTGCGTCTGAGGCAGATTATATCCACACATGGTGGACGCGATATACCTGCATCTGAGGCAGATTATATCCACACATGGCGGACGCTATATACCTGCGTCTGGGGCAGATTATATCCACACATGGCGGACGCTATATACCTGCGTCTGAGGCAGATTATATCCACACATGGCGGACGCTATATACCTACGTCTGGGGCAGATTATATCCACACATGGCGGACGCTATATACCTGCATCTGAGGCAGATTATATCCACACATGGTGGACGCTATATACCTGCGTCTGAGGCAGATTATATCCACACATGGTGGACGCGATATACCTGCATCTGAGGCAGATTATATCCACACATGGTGGACGCGATATACCTGCATCTGAGGCAGATTATATCCACACATGGTGGACGCGATATACCTGCATCTGAGGCAGATTATATCCACACATGGTGGACGCTATATACCTGCATCTGAGGCAGATTATATCCACACATGGCGGACGCTATATACCTGCATCTGAGGCAGATTATATCCACACATGGCGGACGCTATATACCTACGTCTGGGGCAGATTATATCCACACATGCGGACGCTATATACCTACGTCTGGGGCAGATTATATCCACACATGGCGGACGCTTTATACCTGCGTCTGGGGCAGATTATATCCACACATGGCGGACGCTATATACCTGCGTCTGAGGCAGATTATATCCACACATGGCGAACGCTATATACCTGCATCTGAGGCAGATTATATCCACACATGGCGGACGCTATACACCTGCGTCTGAGGCAGATTATATCCACACATGGCGGACGCTATATACCTGCGTCTGAGGCAGATTATATCCGCACATGGCGGACGCTATATACCTGCGTCTGAGGCAGATTATATCCACACATGGCGGACGCTATATACCTGCGTCTGAGGCAGATTATATCCACACATGGTGGACGCTATATACCTGTGTCTGAGGCAGATTATATCGACACATGGCGGACGCTATATACTTGTGTCTGAGGCAGATTATATCCACACATGGCGGACGCTATATACCTACGTCTGGGGCAGATTATATCCACACATGGCGGACGCTATATACCTGCGTCTGAGGCAGATTATATCCACACATGGCGGACGCTATATACCTGCGTCTGAGGCAGATTATATCCACACATGGCGGACGCTATATACTTGTGTCTGAGGCAGATTATATCCACACATGGCGGACGCTATATACCTACGTCTGGGGCAGATTATATCCACACATGGCGGATGCTATATACCTGTGTCTGAGGCAGATTATATCCACACATGGCGGACGCTATATACCTGCATCTGAGGCAGATTATATCCACACATGGCGGACGCTATATACCTGCGTCTGAGGCAGATTATATCCACACATGGCGGACGCTATATACCTGCGTCTGAGGCAGATTATATCCACACATGGCGGACGCTATATACCTGCATCGGAGGCAGATTATATCCACACATGGTGGACGCTATATACCTGCGTCTGAGGCAGATTATATCCACACATGGCGGACGCTATATACCTGCGTCTGAGGCAGATTATATCCACACATGGCGGACGCTATATACCTGCATCTGAGGCAGATTATATCCACACATGGCGGACGCTATATACCTGCGTCTGAGGCAGATTATATCCACACATGGCGGACGCTATATACCTGCGTCTGAGGCAGATTATATCCACACATGGCGGACGCTATATATCTGCGTCTGAGGCAGATTATATCCACACATGGTGGACGCTATATACCTGTGTCTGAGGCAGATTATATCGACACATGGCGGACGCTATATACTTGTGTCTGAGGCAGATTATATCCACACATGGCGGACGCTATATACCTACGTCTGGGGCAGATTATATCCACACATGGTGGACGCTATATACCTGCATCTGAGGCAAATCATATCCACACATGGCGGACGCTATATACCTGCATCTGAGGCAGATTATATCCACACATGGTGGACGCTATATACCTGTGTCTGAGGCAGATTATATCCACACATGGCGGACGCTATATACCTGCATCTGAGGCAGATTATATCCACACATGGCGGACGCTATATACCTGCATCTGAGGCAGATTATATCCACACATGGCGGACGCTATATACCTGCGTCTGAGGCAGATTATATCCACACATGGCGGACGCTATATACCTGCATCTGAGGCAGATTATATCCACACATGGCGGACGCTATATACCTGTGTCTGAGGCAGATTATATCCACACATGGTGGACGCTATATACCTGTGTCTGAGGCAGATTATATCCACACATGGCGGACGCTATATACCTGTGTCTGAGGCAGATTATATCCACACATGGCGGACGCTATATACCTGTGTCTGAGGCAGATTATATCCACACATGGCGGAGGCTATATACCTGTGTCTGAGGCAGATTATATCCACACATGGCGGACGCTATATACCTGTGTCTGAGGCAGATTATATCCACACATGGCGGACGCTATATACCTGCGTCTGAGGCAGATTATATCCACACATGGCGGACGCTAAATACCTGCATCTGAGGCAGATTATATCCACACATGGCGGACGCTATATACCTGCGTCTGAGGCAGATTATATCCACACATGGTGGACGCTATATACCTGCGTCTGAGGCAGATTATATCCACACATGGTGGACGCGATATACCTGCATCTGAGGCAGATTATATCCACACATGGTGGACGCGATATACCTGCATCTGAGGCAGATTATATCCACACATGGTGGACGCGATATACCTGCATCTGAGGCAGATTATATCCACACATGGTGGACGCGATATACCTGCATCTGAGGCAGATTATATCCACACATGGCGGACGCTATATACCTGCATCTGAGGCAGATTATATCCACACATGGCGGACGCTATATACCTGCGTCTGGGGCAGATTATATCCACACATGGCGGACGCTATATACCTGCATCTGAGGCAGATTATATCCACACATGGTGGACGCTATATACCTGCGTCTGAGGCAGATTATATCCACACATGGCGGACGCTATATACCTACGTCTGGGGCAGATTATATCCACACATGGCGGACGCTATATACCTGCGTCTGAGGCAGATTATATCCACACATGGCGGACGCTATATACCTACGTCTGGGGCAGATTATATCCACACATGGCGGACGCTATATACCTGCATCTGAGGCAGATTATATCCACACATGGTGGACGCTATATACCTGCGTCTGAGGCAGATTATATCCACACATGGTGGACGCGATATACCTGCATCTGAGGCAGATTATATCCACACATGGCGGACGCTATATACCTGCATCTGAGGCAGATTATATCCACACATGGTGGACGCGATATACCTGCATCTGAGGCAGATTATATCCACACATGGTGGACGCGATATACCTGCATCTGAGGCAGATTATATCCACACATGGTGGACGCTATATACCTGCATCTGAGGCAGATTATATCCACACATGGCGGACGCTATATACCTGCATCTGAGGCAGATTATATCCACACATGGCGGACGCTATATACCTACGTCTGGGGCAGATTATATCCACACATGGCGGACGCTATATACCTACGTCTGGGGCAGATTATATCCACACATGGCGGACGCTTTATACCTGCGTCTGGGGCAGATTATATCCACACATGGCGGACGCTATATACCTGCGTCTGAGGCAGATTATATCCACACATGGCGAACGCTATATACCTGCATCTGAGGCAGATTATATCCACACATGGCGGACGCTATACACCTGCGTCTGAGGCAGATTATATCCACACATGGCGGACGCTATATACCTGCGTCTGAGGCAGATTATATCCGCACATGGCGGACGCTATATACCTGCGTCTGAGGCAGATTATATCCACACATGGCGGACGCTATATACCTGCGTCTGAGGCAGATTATATCCACACATGGTGGACGCTATATACCTGTGTCTGAGGCAGATTATATCGACACATGGCGGACGCTATATACTTGTGTCTGAGGCAGATTATATCCACACATGGCGGACGCTATATACCTACGTCTGGGGCAGATTATATCCACACATGGCGGACGCTATATACCTGCGTCTGAGGCAGATTATATCCACACATGGCGGACGCTATATACCTGCGTCTGAGGCAGATTATATCCACACATGGCGGACGCTATATACTTGTGTCTGAGGCAGATTATATCCACACATGGCGGACGCTATATACCTACGTCTGGGGCAGATTATATCCACACATGGCGGATGCTATATACCTGTGTCTGAGGCAGATTATATCCACACATGGCGGACGCTATATACCTGCATCTGAGGCAGATTATATCCACACATGGCGGACGCTATATACCTGCGTCTGAGGCAGATTATATCCACACATGGCGGACGCTATATACCTGCGTCTGAGGCAGATTATATCCACACATGGCGGACGCTATATACCTGCATCGGAGGCAGATTATATCCACACATGGTGGACGCTATATACCTGCGTCTGAGGCAGATTATATCCACACATGGCGGACGCTATATACCTGCATCTGAGGCAGATTATATCCACACATGGCGGACGCTATATACCTGCGTCTGAGGCAGATTATATCCACACATGGCGGACGCTATATACCTGCGTCTGAGGCAGATTATATCCACACATGGCGGACGCTATATACCTGCATCTGAGGCAGATTATATCCACACATGGCGGACGCTATATACCTGCGTCTGAGGCAGATTATATCCACACATGGCGGACGCTATATACCTGCGTCTGAGGCAGATTATATCCACACATGGCGGACGCTATATATCTGCGTCTGAGGCAGATTATATCCACACATGGTGGACGCTATATACCTGTGTCTGAGGCAGATTATATCGACACATGGCGGACGCTATATACTTGTGTCTGAGGCAGATTATATCCACACATGGCGGACGCTATATACCTACGTCTGGGGCAGATTATATCCACACATGGCGGACGCTATATACCTGCGTCTGAGGCAGATTATATCCACACATGGCGGACGCTATATACTTGTGTCTGAGGCAGATTATATCCACACATGGCGGACGCTATATACCTACGTCTGGGGCAGATTATATCCACACATGGCGGATGCTATATACCTGTGTCTGAGGCAGATTATATCCACACATGGCGGACGCTATATACCTGCATCTGAGGCAGATTATATCCACACATGGCGGACGCTATATACCTGTGTCTGAGGCAGATTATATCCACACATGGCGGACGCTATATACCTGCATCTGAGGCAGATTATATCCACACATGGCGGACGCTATATACCTGCGTCTGAGGCAGATTATATCCACACATGGCGGACGCTATATACCTGCGTCTGAGGCAGATTATATCCACACATGGCGGACGCTATATACCTGCATCTGAGGCAGATTATATCCACACATGGCGGACGCTATATACCTGCATCTGAGGCAGATTATATCCACACATGGCGGATGCTATATACCTGCATCTGAGGCAGATTATATCCACACACGGCGGACGCTATATACCTGCATCTGAGGCAGATTACACTGAACTTCATATAAAAAATAACTCAAGGGAACAAAATAACAGAAATGCCACAAATGTAACTCACGTGCTGCCACTCGATGCCTTCCCTCTGATATTCATCCTGCTCCTGTCTGAGGATCAGCTCAATAAACAACTGCTGAAGCTTCTCATTACAGTAATTTATACAGAACTGCTCAAAGCTGCCGAGACACAAGCAGATAGACTATTACACACAGGGCAGTATTATAGCAGTTATATTCTTGTACATAGGGGCAGTATTATAGCAGTTATATTCCTGTACATAGGAGCAGTATTATAGCAGTTATATTCTTGTACATAGGGGCAGCATTATAGTAGTTATATTCTTGTAGATAGTGGGCAGTATTATAGTAGTTATATTCTTGTACATAGGGGGCAGTATTATAGTAGTTATAGTTTGTATATAGGGGTAGTATTATAGCAGTTATATTCTTGTACATAGGAGCAGTGTTATAGTAGTTATATTCTTATACATAGGGGCAGTATTATAGTAGTTATATTCTTATACATAGGGGCAGTATTATAGTAGTTATATTCTTGTACATAGGGGCAGTATTATAGTAATTATATTCTTGTACATAAGGGCAGTATTATACTAGCTATTGTCATATATAAATATCTTGTTACCGTTCACCCCTGATTCTATATTTATCCAGTGACGATGCTATTAGTGATATAATGGATGCGGGTTTTCCTTGTACATTTGCGCATCTTCTCCTCTCCAGTCTCTGACACTTTATATATATGTATTCTTCCTTATTCTGTGTTTTTATATTCTGCGCTCTTTGTTGAATCACTAATAAACCTCTTTTGTCCTTGAATCGTTACTTTTTGTAGTCAGTACAGTGTTTTTTACGTGCAGACATGTTATGTGACATGTGAGATGCAGGCACGGGTACACGGGGAACACGTGCAGAGAAATAAACACAATTATGTGCAGCTCTGCCTAGGATCCATTTATCTGTCGCAGCGTCCTCACTGTGCGCAGAAGAGCGGCTCCTGTGATTCACTCCTCAGCGCACGTGTTACTGGGATCCGGCTATTCCTTGTCACTTCTCCATTCTCGCCCTCGCTATATCTTATTCTTCCCTTTGCTCTTCCCAGGATCCTTTTTATCTCCATTTTCCGGATTCAGTCACTTTTTTTTAGAGACTTTTTATTTTCGCAGTGTTTGTCGTCACATATTTACTAGTGATGAGCGAGTACTAAAAAGCTCGGGTGCTCGAAGCTCGGGCCGAGCCTCCCAAGATACTCGTGTACTCGGCCCGAGCAACGAGCCCAATGTTATCCTATGGGAGACCCGAGTATTTTTGTGAAATCACTCCCGGCAGCAAGTAGAAACCAGAAAACTGTAAATTAAAAAAAAAAACGTGCGTGTGTGTGTAAGCGTGCATATATATATACACGCGGAGTGGAGTGCGGGAGGGGCCGTAGCCGAGCGGGGAAGTGTCGGGCTAAAGGCACGGTCACGCTGTGCGGGCTGGCCAATCACTGCAATTCCACAACAGGGCTGTGGCATTGCAGTGGTCTACCAGCCAATCCCTGCATAAGGGATGGCTGTAAAAAGAGCGCCAACATGAAGACCACGAGTACAGCACGAGTATCACGAGATTACTCGGTCCCCGCCGAGTAGCCCGAGTACATTGATACTCGTGCGAGTACCGAGTAGTAACAAGCATACTCGCTCATCACTAATATTTACCTGTTATTATCAAAGATCTCGAATCCATAGATGTCCAGGACCCCGATCACTGTGTTCTTTCCATGGAGCCGGACGTCATAGTTCTTCACTTCAATCACGCTGTTTATACGACCAACGATCCAGCAGAATAACCTCTCGTAGAAAGCCTGGGGGTGCGGAGAAGTGTTAGGTCAGGCATTCCCCGCATGTGCCCAGATGGTGAAGACGGCTTAGGGTATGTGCACACGTTTAGTTTTTGGTGCAGACATTTCTGCACCATTTCTACTTCTCTAGGCAGAAAAATGTAGCTGTAAAAAAATGGCGATTTTGCTGCATTTTTGGTGCTGATTTTTCGGATTCATTGGAATGGGTGAAATCTGCAGCAAAAACCCTGCCAGAATTCACCTGCTGCAGATTTATTTCTGCACCAAATCTGCAAGGAGAAAATACTCAACGTGTGCAGAGACCTCAGGAATCTCATGGACTTTGCTGCATCAGGACTGTCCTCAGGCGTTGTTACATATCTGCACTCAAAAATAGTGGCCCCCTTCACACGCACGTGTCTCCGGTATGTGCTAGGTCCGTGCTCGCATGTACCGGAGACACAGGCACGTGTAAACCCATTAAAATCAATGGGTTTATGTGCACGCTTGTGTGCAGCCATTGGCCCGTGCCTCCGTGTGGAGCAGACGTGAGCCCGAGTGCTCCACACGGATGCATGTCCGTTTTTCTCCGGCAGCACGGGTGTCACACGGCCCGCATACGGACCACACGGATGTAGTGTGGATGCGGTCCGTGTGACACAAATCTTTACTCACCTTCTCCAGCCCTGCTGCCTTTGCCGCTGCTGTCACTTTCTGCCGACCGCCGCTCATTATGCTCATTTAATATTCACTTCACTGCGGCGGAAGCAGCAGCAGCAGCGGGGAGTCGGCAGGGCTGGAGACCGTAGATCAGCACCACGGACAGCAACGCCAGGGACAGGTGAGTTGAAAGTTCCCGTTCTCCGTGTGTTATCCCGGATAACACACGGAGAACACACGTAGTGCCATAAACACGGCTCACGGATGGGAAAACGCACCTTTGACACATCCGTGAAACATGTGCGTGATTTTCATGGACGTGTGAAGGGGGCCTCAGAGGCAGTGATCATGGAAACAGTCTGAACAATATGCGTTAGACTATATGGTAAAATGGGTGGCCTGTGACACAGATTTAATCACAGATTGCAATTTATATGAAAACTCTTATGGCTTCTCCAGGTATTTGGCAAGTCCTATGGTGTGTTCCTGGTATACAACAGCTGTTATGGAGTGTCTCCGGTATATGTTGTGTCTTGTAGACTACCCCTTGTATACAGCAGGTCCTATGGTGTGTCCCTGGTATACGGAAGGTCTTGAGGTGTGTTACCAGTATATATTGTGTCTTGTAGAGTGTGCCTTGTATACGGCCAGTCTTGTGGCGTATCCCCGGTATACGTTGTATCTTGTAGAGTGTCCGTGGTATACGGCAGGTCTTGAGGAGTGTCCCTGGTATAAGTTGTGTCTTGTAGAGTGTCCCCGGCAGATTTTGTGGAGAGTCCCTGGTATATGTTGGGTCTTGTGGAGTATCCATGATATACGTTAAGTCTTGTAGAGTATCCCCGGTATACAGCAGGTCTTATGGAGTGTTCCTGGTATATGTTGGGGTTTGTAGAGTGTCTGTAGTATATGAAAGGTCTTATTGAGTACCACTGGTATACAGCAGGTCTTCTAGAGTGTCCCCAGTATATGTTTGGTCTTGTGGAGTATCCCTAGTATGCTAGGATACAGAGGGTCTTGTGGGGTGTTCCCAGTATATGGCGGGTCTTGTGGGCTGTTCCCAGTATACGACAGGTCTTGGGGGGTGTTCCCAGTATATGGCAGGTCTTGTGGGGTGTTCCCAGTATACGACAGGTCTTGTGGGGTGTTCCCAGTATACGACAGGTCTTGGGGGGTGTTCCCAGTATATGGCAGGTCTTGTGGGGTGTTCCCAGTATACGACAGGTCTTGTGGGGTGTTCCCAGTATACGACAGGTCTTGGGGGGTGTTCCCGGTATACGGCAGGTCTTGTGGGGTATTCCTGGTATAAGGCAGGTCTTATGGAGTGTCCCTGTCTTGTACATTGTCCCTTGTATACAGACAGTCTTGTGGATTGTCCCCGATATATGTTTTGTCTGTTAGAGTGACCCTGATATATGGCAGGTCTTATGAAGTGCCCCCAGTATATTTTGTGTTTTGTAGAGTGTCCCTCGTATAAGGCAGATCTTATGGAGTGTCCTCGGTATATATTGTATCTTGTAGAGTGTCTGTCCGTGGTATACAGCTGGTCTTTGCCGTGTCCCTGGTATATGTTGTGTGTTGAAGAGTGTCCGTGGTATACAGCTGGTCTTTTGGCGTGTCCCTGGTATATGTTGTGTGTTGCAGAGTGTCCTTGGTATACAGCTGGTCTTTTGGCGTGTCCCTGGTATATGTTGTGTGTTGCAGAGTGTCCGTGGTATACAGCTGGTCTTTTGGCGTGTCCCTGGTATATGTTGTGTGTTGCAGAGTGTCCGTGGTATACAGCTGGTCTTTGCCGTGTCCCTGGTATATGTTGTGTGTTGCAGAGTGTCCGTGGTATACAGCTGGTCTTTTGGCGTGTCCCTGGTATATGTTGTGTGTTGCAGAGTGTCCTTGGTATACAGCTGGTCTTTTGGCGTGTCCCTGGTATATGTTGTGTGTTGCAGAGTGTCCTTGGTATACAGCTGGTCTTTTGGCGTGTCCCTGGTATATGTTGTGTGTTGCAGAGTGTCCTTGGTATACAGCTGGTCTTTTGGCGTGTCCCTGGTATATGTTGTGTGTTGCAGAGTGTCCGTGGTATACAGCTGGTCTTTTGGCGTGTCCCTGGTATATGTTGTGTGTTGCAGAGTGTCCGTGGTATACAGCTGGTCTTTGCCGTGTCCCTGGTATATGTTGTGTGTTGCAGAGTGTCCGTGGTATACAGCTGGTCTTTTGGCGTGTCCCTGGTATATGTTGTGTGTTGCAGAGTGTGCTTGGTATACAGCAGGTCTTTTGGCGTGTCCCTGGTATATGTTGTGTGTTGCAGAGTATGCTTGGTATACAGCAGGTCTTGTGGCGTTTCTCTGATATATGTTGTGTCTTTTGGAGCGTTCCTGCATATAGGGCTGTGTAGTCACCCCTGCACTTGCTTATAACTAGGGATGGGCGAACCCAAACTGTAAACTTCAGGGTCCATACCGAATACATGGTGTTCGCGCACACAACCCTGAACACGAGCTTTCTGGGACGTTCGTGTTACAGCTCATGTTATAAGTTATAATGCTATAGATGATCAGTATATATAGTCTAGTACTTGGACATTAAGTCCCCTGTTCACGGGCTCTTACCTTGGCACAGGCCTCCCTGGCATATGCTGCCTCTTTGACGCTGTGCCCCTTCTCAATAATCTCGCCCCCTCCAGCAGCCATCGTCCTATATAGAAGAGTCTTCTTCACAGCTTCAATATCGCAGCTCGTCAGCTCAGCTATGTGATTAACCAAGTCCTCATTTTCCAGAATGACCTTGTCACCATCCATTGCAAAATTCATGTTACCCTATGGAAAGTGCACAGACATGAGAAGAATCAGTCATTGAACCTGCCATGACGGTCTTCACAGCACAACTGCATCCAAACATTTCTACAACAGCCACATGACTGCCCGGCACTCGGAAACAAACAAAGGATCTGGCAGTTGGGGCTTGGGGCCATAACATCCAGAACAATCACACACAAGATGGCAGAGGTCGTAAGAAGGACAATTAGGGGGCATTGTCCTCACCAGGTGTAAAATGGAGGCCAGGATCTTGTAGACTGATTCCACCTCGTCTTGGCTGAATCCGATCATCTTCATCGATTCCACCACCAGCTTGTAGCTGGCCTTGTCATTGATCACAAACTGCAGAAAACAACAGAGAAAGATGCAGGAATGTAACAGATCAGTCAGTGAGACTACAAGGAGTGTCCACTATCACCCATGATGTTATTTGCCGACCAATTCTTTACCGATGACCAGAGAACTTCATTCACATATTTATAATGGTAAATAGGACAAATCTATTAAGCTACATGACTTTATATCTTGGAAAGGAAACAGGAGCTAGCACTCTAAATTAATATTGGGTTTTTGTGACAGGTGTATGTCCAACACTTATGGGAGATACATTTTTAACATTGTGATCCTGAGGGGAATGACATGCATGTTTTTGCATTACAGTGCAATTTGTGCATAAGCCCCAAATTAATATTGGCCCCATGGATGGCGTTGTATATGCCATGATTCCTAGCTATGTAAAGCAAAAATCATGATAGGAAATATGGTAATAATATCTTCAACCTAGGAACTCCAAAGGGGGGGGGAGATCTCCTAATTTTTGGGAGATACAAGCTGCATCCCATTGAACAGAGTTCATCTGAGGTCACCAAGGGGAGGTATGTGGGAGTGACTGCTATCTCATAAATATAGACTCTGAATTATAAGGATTGTTAAATACTGGAAGATACAGCTCGCTGAAGAATTGTCCCATATTTCAATTGGAGAGCTTCACTCCATAAAAGCATTGTGCCATCCATGTGACCACAGGTCTAGTACTCTTCTTTTGATTATCCATTTTATTTTATGTGATTGTACTGTATATACTGTATTGTTTTATTCCCTCTTTATTATCTTTTGTATATTTGTCACACAGCACACACACACACACAAAAGGTAAAAACAATAAGAGATTCAGGAGAAAAAACAAGAGCTCGACAGAAGTTACATAACTATAGATGTACACTCCACAACCACAACAAGCAATAGGCACAGCTTTCACCAGAGAGTCTGGGACACCACACATCACAGACCAACATAGAATAAACTATAGCTGGCATGGGTGGAATGATTAAACCAGCATAACTAGGAGGGGGGCAGATAACATAGGTCTCCCCACAACATGTGATTAATGGATCAAGTAAACTTGCAGAGCCTAACTTTTGCCAGCCTGCCTATGAATCAGCACACAGCAGGTCAATGCCCGAGTCTGCCTGTTGTTTTCCAGAGGACTTGATTTTTTTACATATTGTGTGTTACAAAGTTTTTATTGGAAAATAATGATTTCATGTTTGCCAATATATTCTGTTTACAGGTAGAAGGTTGTCCAATGGCAACCAAATTTTCCCCTTCATTGGCTGTCCTGTATATGTCTTGGTGGGAGGAATCATGTCAATATATGACCATAAATCTATTTCTAACATACATTCAATGGTACGGTCGTTACATAGACGATATATTATTTATTTGGTGAGGTGACAATGCTGTTTCTATTAAATTTTGTTAATCCATCAACTCAAATAATCTGAATTTAATATTCACAATAGAACATTATAATAATAGTGTTTCTTTATTAAATATTCACATAATCAGAAATACTAGAACTGGCGTCATCAAAACCACTCTATATAGAAAGCTTATAAGTGGAAAAACCTTCCTGAATATTGATAAGAACCATCCTAAAAACATTATCATTAATCTTCCCATAAATGAAAAACTGTCACGAGTGACAGACGGTCCTGTGGTGTCCGGCAATAGAAGGTCATAGCATTTGGCTGCGCAAAATGCTCCCTGACTTTCTATTATTCCTTTTGTCAGTATTCAGTGTATTAGGTATCTTCTCTTCGGGTTTTCATCCTTTTCCCTTTAGGACCCAGAAGAGCTCTTCTTCCCTTCAGCTGTTAATCATCTATATTTCCCCTTGGGTTTAAATACTACCATCTTCCCTAGACTTGTACTGGTGATATTCAGTTCCTTCACAAGCTCTGGATGCAAGCAGGCAGCTTGCACTCATCAGTAAGGATTGTTGCTGTTTTTTACTGAACTTCTTATTGAGTTGTCTATAGATAAGTTGTGTTTGTTGTTTTACCTTTTTTATTATCCCTGTGTGTCCTTTAGCACTTAGTGGGGTTGACGAAGAGCTCATCCCATCCGTTTCCTACTTAGGGCCCAGACCAGGGTCAGCCTAAGGTCAGGTATCCGGCTCGTTGCATAGGTGCGGAACGTATCTAGAGTGGTGGGAAAACCCTGGGCCCAGCGGGAGGTTTGGTCAGGGGTCACCATCTCCCTCTTCCCTAAACTCAAGGTTTCCCTTCCCTTCTGCTGCTGGCTTGGTACTTTCCCGTACCTAGCAAGACATTAACCCATTTCAGATTCACAGGAATTGAAAAGGTTAATAGACATATTTGAGGTAAGGACTGGAGACCCAAACTTTGATGTGTGAAGCCCCCTGGATTTTTTATATGGAAACACGCACACCATTGGGCTTTATTTACAACACGGATAAAATGTATCTACACCGTGTGCAGAATTATTAGGCAAATGAGTATTTTGATCACATGACACTTGTTATACATGTCGTCCTCCTCCAAGCTGTATAGGCTGAGAGCCAACTGCCAATGAAGTAAATCCGGTGCTGTGCATCTCTGTAATGAGGAGGGGTGCTGTGTAATGACACAACACCCTATGTAAGGGGGGCTTCATTATTAGGCAACTTCCTTTCCTTTGGCAAAATGGGTCAGAAGAGAGATGTGACGGGCTCTGAAAAGTCCATATTGTGAGATGTCTTGCAGAGGGATGCAGCGGTCTTGAAATTGCCAAAGTTTTGAAGCGTGATCACCGAACAATCAAGCGTTTCATGGCAAATAGCCAACAGGGTCGCAAGAAGCGTGCTGGGCAAAAAAGGCAGAAAATAACTGCCCATGAATTGAGGAGAATCAAGCGTGAAGCTGCCAAGATGCCATTTACCACCAGTTTGTCCATATTTCAGAGCTGCAACGTTACTGGAGTATCAAGAAGCACAAGGTGTGCCAAACTCAGGGACAGGCCAAGGTAAGGAAGGCTGAAAACCACCACCTCTGACCAAGAAACAGAAGATAAAACCTCAAGACTGGGCCAAGAAATATCTGAAGACTGATTTTTCCCAGGTTTTATGGACTGATGAAATGAGAGTGACTCTTGATGGGCAGATGGATGGGCCAGAGGCTGGATCAGTAAAGGGCAGAGAGCTCCACTCCGACTCAGACGCCAGCAAGGTGGAGGTGGGCACTGGTATGGGCTGGGATCAGCAAAGATCAACTTGTGGGACCTTTTCGGGTTGAGGATGGAGGAAGCTCAACTCCCAGACCTACTGCCAGTTTCTGGAAGACAACTTCTTCAAGCAGTGGTACAGGAAGAAGTCGCTATCGCTCAAGAAAAACATGATTTTCATGCAGGACAATGCTCCATCACATGCATCCAACTACTCCACAGCGTGGCTGGCCAGTAAAGGTCTAAATGATGAAAAAATAATGACATGGCCATCTTGTTCACCTGATCTGAACCCCATAGAGAACCTGTGGTCCCTCATAAAATGTGAGATCTACAGGGAGGGAAAACAGTGCACCTCTGGGAGCAGTGTCTGGACGCTGTGGTGTCTGGAGGCTGTAGTGTCTGGAGGCTGTGGTGGCTGGAGGCTGTGGTGTCTGGAGGCTGTGGTGGCTGCTGCACGCAATGTGGAGCGTAAACAGATCAAGCAATGACAGAATCTATGGATGGTCGCTGCTGAGGGTCATCAGAAAGAAAGGGGGCGATATTAGGCACTCATTTTTTGGGTTTTGTTTTTGCATGTCAGAAATGTTTATTTCTACATGTTGTGCAGTTATATTGGTTTACCTGGAGAAAATAAACAAGTGAGATGGGAATAGATTTGGTTTTAATTAAATTGCCTAATAATTATGCACAGTAATAGTCCTTTGGGCTGATTGAGAACATAGTTGTTGATCAATAATAAAAAAAATCCCCTAAAATACAACTTGCCTAATAATTCTGCACACGGTGTATATTCAGAATATAATTGGGTATTGATTATTTTGTTTTGTTCTATGCAGTGGCTTAACTAGAGTTTGATGGGCCCTGGTGCAAAATTTGGACCGGGGCCCCCCTCCACGTACACCGACACTAAAGGTACGGGATAATGACACTGACACTCGGGGTACAGAATCATGACGCTGACACTTGGCTCTTACTCTCAGCACCCAGCTTTCCCATGATCTGATAGCCATCTTGTCCTCGGCACCCAGCTTTCCCATATCAGAGCATGGGAAAGCTGGGTGCTGAGAGATGTATAGCAGAGCATGGGAAAGCTGGATGCTGATGGAAAGAGCCTTTTTCCCTCAGCACAAAACATTTCCATCCCATGCTTGTATCTTTGTCCCCCCTAATATATAGTTCTCCAAATACTATAATGGCCCCCACATAGCCTTCCATATAGTATAAAGGGTCCCACATAACCGTTCATATATTAGAATGCACCCACATAGTCCTCCATGTATTATAATGCATTTCCAATAGTCCTCCATGTTTTATAACGCACCCCCATAGTCCATGTATAAGGTAGCCTCCATAGTCCTATATGTATTATAATGCAGCCACATAAATCATCATATTGTATTATGCAGCCCCATATTCCTCCATGTATAATGCACCTCTAGTCCATGTATAAGGTGTCCTTCATGTTTATTATGCAGTCCCATAGACCTCCATGTATCATGCAGCCAGCACCCCCAGGTCCTCCATGTATCATGCAGCCAGCACCCCCAGGTCCCCCATGTATCATGCAGCCAGCTCCCCCAGGGCTTCCATGTATCATGCAGCCAGCCCCCCCAGGGCTTCCATGTATCATTCAGCCAGCATCCCCAGGTCCTCCATGTATCATGCAGCCAGCCCCCCTAGGTCCTCCATGTATCATGCAGCCAGCCCCCCCAGGGCTTCCATGTGTCATGCAGCGAGCCCCCCCCAGGGCTTCCATGTGTCATGCAGCGAGCCCCCCCAGGGCTTCCATGTGTCATGCAGTGAGCACCCCCAGGGCTTCCATGTGTCATGCAGCGAGCACCCCCAGGGCTTCCATGTGTCATGCAGCGAGCCCCCCCAGGGCTTCCATGTGTCATGCAGTGAGCACCCCCAGGGCTTCCATGTGTCATGCAGCGAGCACCCCCAGGGCTTCCATGTGTCATGCAGCGAGCCCCCCCCCCGCCGGGCCTCCATGTATCATGCAGCGAGCACCCCCAGGGCCTCCATGTGTCATGCAGCGAGCACCCCCAGGGCCTCCATGTGTCATGCAGCGAGCACCCCCAGGGCCTCCATGTGTCATGCAGCGAGCACCCCCAGGGCTTCCATGTGTCATGCAGCGAGCACCCCCAGGGCCTCCGTGTGTCATGCAGCGAGCACCCCCAGGGCTTCCATGTGTCATGCAGCGAGCACCCCCAGGGCCTCCGTGTGTCATGCAGCGAGCACCCTCAGGGCCTCCATGTGTCATGTAGCGAGCACCCCCAGGGCCTCCATGTGTCATGTAGCGAGCACCCCCAGGGCCTCCATGTGTCATGCAGCGAGCACCCCCAGGGCTTCCATGTGTCATGCAGCGAGCCCCCCCCCGGGCCTCCATGTATCATGCAGCGAGCACCCCCAGGGCTTCCATGTGTCATACAGCGAGCACCCCCCCCGGGCCTCCATGTATCATGCAGCGAGCACCCCCAGGGCCTCCATGTGTCATGCAGCGAGCACCCCCAGGGCCTCCATGTGTCATGCAGCGAGCACCCCCAGGGCCTCCATGTGTCATTTAGCGAGCACCCCCAGGGCCTCCATGTGTCATGCAGTGAGCACCCCCAGGGCTTCCATGTGTCATGCAGCGAGCACCCCCAGGGCCTCCATGTGTCATGCAGCGAGCACCCCCAGGGCTTCCATGTGTCATGCAGCGAGCCCCCCCCCGGGCCTCCATGTATCATGCAGCGAGCACCCCCAGGGCTTCCATGTGTCATGCAGCGAGCCCCCCCCCGGGCCTCCATGTATCATGCAGCGAGCACCCCCAGGGCCTCCATGTGTCATGCAGCGAGCACCCCCAGGGCCTCCATGTGTCATGCAGCGAGCACCCCCAGGGCTTCCATGTGTCATGCTGCGAGCACCCCCAGGGCCTCCATGTGTCATGCAGCGAGCACCCCCAGGGCCTCCATGTGTCATGCTGCGAGCACCCCCAGGGCCTCCATGTGTCATGCAGCGAGCACCCCCAGGGCCTCCATGTGTCATGCAGCGAGCACCCCCAGGGCCTCCATGTGTCATGCTGCGAGCACCCCCAGGGCCTCCATGTGTCATGCAGCGAGCACCCCCAGGGCCTCCATGTGTCATGCAGCGAGTACCCCTAGGTCCTCCATGTATCATGCAGCCAGCAAAATAAAAAAACAAGTACAAAACATTTCCATCCCATGCTTGTATCTTTGTCCCCCCTAATATATAGTTCTCCAAATACTATAATGGCCCCCACATAGCCTTCCATATAGTATAAAGGGTCCCACATAACCGTTCATATATTAGAATGCACCCACATAGTCCTCCATGTATTATAATGCATTTCCAATAGTCCTCCATGTTTTATAACGCACCCCCATAGTCCATGTATAAGGTAGCCTCCATAGTCCTATATGTATTATAATGCAGCCACATAAATCATCATATTGTATTATGCAGCCCCATATTCCTCCATGTATAATGCACCTCTAGTCCATGTATAAGGTGTCCTTCATGTTTATTATGCAGTCCCATAGACCTCCATGTATCATGCAGCCAGCACCCCCAGGTCCTCCATGTATCATGCAGCCAGCACCCCCAGGTCCCCCATGTATCATGCAGCCAGCTCCCCCAGGGCTTCCATGTATCATGCAGCCAGCCCCCCCAGGGCTTCCATGTATCATTCAGCCAGCATCCCCAGGTCCTCCATGTATCATGCAGCCAGCCCCCCTAGGTCCTCCATGTATCATGCAGCCAGCCCCCCCAGGGCTTCCATGTGTCATGCAGCGAGCCCCCCCCAGGGCTTCCATGTGTCATGCAGCGAGCCCCCCCAGGGCTTCCATGTGTCATGCAGTGAGCACCCCCAGGGCTTCCATGTGTCATGCAGCGAGCACCCCCAGGGCTTCCATGTGTCATGCTGCGAGCACCCCCAGGGCCTCCATGTGTCATGCAGCGAGCACCCCCAGGGCCTCCATGTGTCATGCTGCGAGCACCCCCAGGGCCTCCATGTGTCATGCTGCGAGCACCCCCAGGGCCTCCATGTGTCATGCAGCGAGCACCCCCAGGGCCTCCATGTGTCATGCAGCGAGCACCCCTAGGTCCTCCATGTATCATGCAGCCAGCAAAATAAAAAAACAAGTACCTCTCTTCTCCTTCCGACCCCTGCGACCGCGGTAGTTACGCCCCTGCCCCCATATGTCACACACCCTGCTCCCCATACAGCCTGCACCCCCCATATCACACACACTACACCCCCATATGTCACACACCCTGCCCCACATATCTCACCCTGCCTGTACCCCAACTTACCCCTCTCAAATACTCTGCACCCCTTCACATCCTTCTGTCACAGTCTGCAGCCCTCATATGCCACTCACCCTGCAGCCCCTCCCCCTCATGTCCCCTCTTCTCTCATTACCAGTCATGTGTACAAATCTCTGTCTCCTCCCACACAGTCACATGGGCGTGACATCATCGCAGGTCCTGGCAGGATGGATTCCGTCTTCTGTGCAGGAGCGCTTCTGCTCTGCTGCAGGTCAGAAACGCCTGGTGGCCTCTCCAGGTCAGGGGCCCCTCTACTGACACCAGCCCCCCTGACTCACAGGCCGGCCCCCTGACGGTCGCGTAGTCGGCCACTACACAGCGCATCTCCTCTCTTACAGAGAGGAGCCGGCTCTGCAGAGCGGCTGCCGGCCCCTATAACCCTGCGGGCCCAGTCGCAGTGGCGACCTCTACGACCGCGGTCGTTACGCCCCTGGTTCTATGTATTTATTTTATTTGCTAATGAATTTGCTACTCGTCCCTCCTCTTTTTCTCCACTTTCCCTCCTCTTCCTGTATATATATATATATATATATACTGTTTGTTTGGGGGGCTGTGTGATATATGGGCTATGATTAGTCACTGGTTAGGTGGGATGCGTCATCCAGGTGATTGTATATTCTATTTTTTATGATCTTTTGTTTTCTCTTTGCGCCGTGTTTTTAATGGATTCCTAATAAATGTGATTTTTTTTTGGGATCTAGGATTCCTGGATTCCTCCTATTTTTGTATGGCCGCAGCCTGACCCTCCTGCACAGCATTGGATCCATCCGGATCATTCCCAATGTCAAATTATAAATAATAAAAACATCATAAAAATATCATTTCTCTGAACTTCTGAACTCCGCAGAGACGACTGCAGCGATTATTTCATTATTCATGAAGTGCACAATTATTATCTGCATCAGAGAGAAAATGCTGCAGCCCAGAGCCGGGGATGGAGGGGAGACGTCGGCAGCAATATACCATGTGCGATATCCATGGGGTCAGCCCGGGGGGCGGGGGGGGGGGGCAGGGGGGCACTGACACAATATACAGTGTGAGATGTAATCCGTGAGCTCAGGGGTGAAGAGAGCACTGTAGATAAATATATATAGCCATCTATACCCAGGAGCCGGGAAACACCTTCATTACAAGGTGCGTGCATAACTATTCACCCCCATCACCACCGCTGATCATTAGTCACATACAGATCACTGGAGATCTACACATTTCCAGTGATTACAGCAGGATATAAATCTGAATGAGACATGAACAATAATGATAAGTAATGAAATCCATGTTATGGTGACCACAAAGTCCCGGTCAGGAGGTGGAGACGAGGGACGTCACCAGATATTGAGCGCGGATAAGTCAATCACTAAAGGATGCAAGTAATATGCACATCTGCCTCAATGCAGGGGGTCACGGGGGAGGTGTTTTTTCCTAGAGGCCTGGTGCTGGCTAGTGAGCGGAGCGTATGACGTGTACGGTGACAGGGAAGGGAAGAGTAACCCTGTGGCTAGGGAAGGGGGAGACGGTGACCCCCTGACCAAACCTACCTCTGGCTCCTGGCTCCCCAGACCACCCTAGATAGGTTCTGCACCTATGCGCTGAGCCGGATACCTCACCCTAGTACTTGGCCCTAGATAAGGAACGGATGGGATGAGCGCTTAGTTAACCCCACTAAGTTCTATAGAATCTCAGGGAGCACACACCGGAAAAAGCATATGAATAATTTATCTCCAGGAAGACTCAGAGAGAGGTACAGTAACAAATAACAACGTACCTTCAGATGGATACAAGCTGACTGCTTGGGTGTCTATAGGTTTTTAACTCTATCACCAACAAAGACTACGGGGGATTGATAGTATTTAAGGACACCAAGGAAATGTGCCTATTTCCAGCCTCAGGACAGCGAGACACAAGTCACACATTTTTCCTTAATAGTGAGACATGTATATCAGCCGATAATTAATAACTAGCTGAGGGAAGACAATAGACCCATCATGTTTCCTAGTTATGTATAGACAAAATCATCACAGGAAACATGATGATAATATCCTGTGCATGGGACGCTCAGAGGCAGAGATATGGGGAAAACTCCCATATAATAATTCTCTGGTACCTGAAGGCACATCCCATGTTCAGCCCTGTCATAAGTTACCAGGTGGGCGGTATGTGGGAGGTACATGGGTTCATAGAAAACCAGAGCGGACATTTTGGAGGTGGTTCTTCTCAGAGAGGTCACGTCCAGTAAATGTGTGGGGAGTCCCAAGGAAACCAGTGGCTCCCCAGCGCCTCCCCTGTGCCAAGCCAGCACCAGGCCTTGTCGAAAGGAATGAGTAACTGATTCATATGTATATATGCTTGCAACTAGCTCTTCCTCAAATCCTCACTTCTGACCATAATATTTGTAAATTCTTCTTGTGTTATCTAGTGTGCCATTAAGGTGATTAAATATATAATTTAATCTCGAGTTGTTCTTTTACCTCAATCCCCGAATTTCATATCCGTAAGCTCGGTTTAATATTACTGGGCTTGTTTCTGGCCCACTATAATCCTGCTTACGGACCAGGCTTGTATCTAACAAAGAACTGGTGGCTGACTATTGGGCTAGCCGGGCCCTGTTTTAGAGGGGCTAGTGAGAAGGGTCTGTCGGCCTGTCGGGGTTGTGAGTGGGGTGTCGCACCGGAGGATGCGTGGTCCGCTCTGTCTCCTTCCCTGTGTCTTCCTGTGCCCACGTGGACAGGGGGTGTCAGTGTAACACTGCACCAAGCTGACCTTACGTACCCCCTACATTGACCCATAGGGGCACTATATATTCAGGTAAAAACTGAGATTTGGACCATAAGATCTGCTAAATACTCTCCATCTATATCCCGAGCTGATATACAGCAGATCTATGATGGAGGAGGGGCTGCGCATGTCGGTCCATGTCCTGATGAGGACTATTAGTTTATGGTGACGACATTTTGCCGATCACAACTTGTGGCAATTTCCCTGGGCGCTGAGCCTCCAGCAGTCGTGAAGTGAACATTTAGGAGGCGATCTCCCCTGTGTATCCCTCGTCAGGCGTCTCTCCAGCACAGTCACATGCTGTGATAATCCAGGCACCCCCTGCGCTGCACAGGTGGCGTCTCTCCATTTCTCTGCATTATCACAATCCACGGGACGGGTTTGTTTACAGGAAGATGTTAAAATGCTGCAATTTCCTCTATTTCTAATATTTACCAATTACCATAAATGTAAAAAAAAATCATCATCATCATCATCACCAGATGTGGAGCAAGGGCGTCATCTGCTGGACAGTGGGGTGTCCTGCAACTGAAACCTTTCATGTAAACAAGGATGAGATGTATGCGCTGCTTAACGGGGCTGGAATAAAATGTGGACAGAACGGATATTCACAGAGAAAATATCAAGACGACAGTTCCACCGGTGCTTATATTACAGTGGCAAGAGGTGCAGCAGCGCTCCGCTGGCACTGTGCGGAAAGCAAGAGGTGCAGCAGTGCTCCGCCGGCACTGTGCGGAAAGCAAGAGGTGCAGCAGCGCTCCATGAACACTGTGTAGAAAGCAAAGGGTGCAGCAGCGCTCCATGAACACTGTGTGGAAAGCAAGAGGTGCAGCAGTGCTCCACTGGCATTGTGCGGAAAGCAAGAGGTGCAGCAGTGCTCCGCCGGCACTGTGTGGAAAGCAAGAGGTGCAGCAGCACTCCGCCGCCACTGTGTGGAAAGCAAGAGGTGCAGCAGCGCTCTGCTAGCACTGTGTGGAAAGAAAGAGGTGCACCAGCACTGCACCAGCACTGTGCAGAAAGCAAGAGGTACAGCTGCGCTCTGCCGGCCCTGTGTAGAAAACAAGAGTTGCAGCAGCGCTCTGCTGGCACTGTGCGAAAACCAAGAGGTGCAGCAATGCTCAGACAGCACTGTGCGGAGAGCAAGAGGTACAGCAGCGCTCTGTTGGCCCTGTGCAGAAAGCAAGCGGTGCAGCAGTGCTTCACCTGCACTGTGTAGAAAGCAAGAAATGCAGCAGCGCTCCGTGAACACTGAGCGGAAAGCAAAAGGTGCAGCAGTGCTCCGTGAACAGGTGGAGACCCCGATGAAGACGATAACCTGAAGTCAGGTGGAGACCCCGATGAAGACGATAACCTGAAGTCAGGTGGAGACCCCGATGAAGACGATAACCTGAAGTCAGGTGGAGACCCCGATGAGGACGACTAGCTGCAGATGAGCTTCTCTGAGACGGTGAATGACAGTTTGTCTAGAAATTCTATGGTTATGCACAGATTCTTGCAGCCGCTGTCCGAGTGGCCAGTCTTGGAGGTGAAGATGCTGGATGTGGAGGTCCTGGGCTGGTGTGGCCACACATGGTCTGTGGTTGTGAGGCCGGTTGGATGTTCTGCCAAATTCTCTGAAACGCCTTTGGAGACGACTTATGGTAGAGAAAGGAACATTCAATTCACAGACAACAGCTCTGGTGACATTCCTGCAGTCAGCAGCCACCTGCACAAGCCACCAAAACCTGTGGCATTGTGCTGTGGGATAAAACAGCACATTTTAGAGTGGCCTTTTATTGTGGGCACCCTAAGGCACACTTGTGCAATAAACATGCTGGCCAGCCTAAATTGCATCTGTGCAATAAACATTCTGGCCAGCCTAAAGTGCACCTGTGCAATAACCATGCTGGTCAGCCTAATACACACCTGTGCAATAACCATGCTGGCTAGCCTAAAGTGCACCTGTGCAATAACCATGCCTGCCAGCCTAAGATGCACCTGTGCAATAACCAAACTGGCCAGCCTAAAGTGCACCTATGCAATAACCATACTGGCCAGCCTAAAGTGCACCTGTGCAATAACCATGCTGGCCAGCCTAAAGTGCACTTGTGCAATAACCATGCTGGCCAGCCTAACGTGCACCTGTGCAATAACCATGCTGGCCAGCCTAAGATGCACCTGTGCAATAACCATGCTGGCCAGCCAAAGCTGCACCTCTGCAATAACCATGCTGGCCAGCCTAAGATACACCTGTGCAATAACCATACTGGCCAGCATAAGGCACACCTGTTCAATAATCATGCTGGCCAGCCTAAGGCACACCTGTGCAATAACCATACTGGCCAGCATAAGGCACACCTGTTCAATAATCATGCTGGCCAGCCTAAGGCACACCTGTGCAATAATCATGCTGTCTAATCAGCATCTTGTTATTCCACACCTTTGAGGTGGATGAATTATCTCTGCAGGGAAGAAACATTCACTAACACAGATTAAGACAAACATGTGAACAATATTTGAGAGGAAAAGGCCTTTTGTGCAGATAGAAAGAGTCTTTGATCTTTGAGTTCAGCTCATCAAAAATGGCAGAAAAACAAAAGTGTTGTGTTTATATTTTTGATCAGTGTATACATCCAGTGTCAGACTGGGGCGGCGGGGTCCCATCAGTAACTGACTCTGGGGGTCACTGATCACCTACATGAAAATATTAGTCACATATTTACCTCTGCTTTATATAATAATGTACTGGGGAGCTTGTAAAATGACTGAATGAGTGAAACAAGTGTATTGTGCCAACTACTGATCATGTTGGGGCTAAGTGACGTTCTACTGGAAAGGGGCCCACCAGAGGATTCTCCGGTTCCACTGCTGGCCATTCCAAGTCTGTATATATTTCAGCTTTGGAAAAGATAGACCAAAAGAAAGCTATGGTTTTGCCTACAGGTAGAAATAACACAAGACTATTAGTGATGCTCCAGCCCTACATTTATCTATCGTGTCCTCCGCAGCAAAAAATTAAAAGTCTTATGCTTTATGTAATGTGTTTTAAAGAACTATGGACACTTACAAAGGCATTTGTGTAATGAGATGTAAGGATTTGTGGATAAAAGTCATTTTTGCAGTGTATACATAGCCTTAGCACACAAAAATGACCAGTTTTATGTGAACCTTGCAGCCAGCGTCAAGGCGTATCTCTCTTTGCTGGGTCTCGAGGTGAAAAAAACTCCAATTTTATGGGTGGGCATGAACCTGCTAATTGTCTGCTGGGCTCACATAAAGCTGGTAAGAAAGAAATGCTCAGCAGAATACAAGACTGATGGCACGTCCTAACAGACAAGTGTGAACAGGTGCATACTGAACAAAAAACTGTTGTGAACGTCGACTGTGGTGGTGCTGTTCTGAAGCTCCCTCTGGTGGCCAGGAATGGGATTGGAGCTATTATGAGCTATTGACTCAGACAGGTGTCAGTGTTAATTAGGAATTGGGGAAGTCCTATTGCAGACAAGGCTGGTCTATATAGGAGACCACTTTCAGCCCGGCTGTTGCCGGTTATAATTGTATATTCCTTGGTCTCTGTTCCTAGCCTGCAGCTTTGTCCATCCCTGTATCCCTGAGCAAGACTTCTACAGATAAGTTTCAGTTTTGCCTTGCTTTCTGGTTTACACCTTTTGGTGCTGTTTTTCCTTGTTTTGCTATATATCTGTTTTCTTGCAGGTGAAGCTTGGTTTCATTTGTGCTGTGAACATGGGGGTTTTCCCTGTGCTGGCTTTCCTGCAAGAAAAGGGATTTTCTCCCTGTCTGATTTGATTATTTGTTTTTCTACATTTTGTGTTCTTTTGGTATTTTTGTTCTCCCATTGTTAACAGGGGTACCTAGTATACTGGGGGTGAGGTCATATGATCTCAAGGGCCTTTTTTCTACCAGGAGTTTGGTATTTTGCTATAGGGATTTTGTACTGACCACAATCAGTTTCCTTTCCTGTCCTTTGTATCTAGTTAGTTGGGCCTCGCCTTTGCTAATCCTGTTTTTCCTATCTGAGTATTGTGTTTTTTTCTATATCACGGTAATCTTTACATGTGGGGGGCTACCTACTCCTTTTGGGGACTGCTCTGAGGCAAGGTAGATTTCCTCACTTCATTCTGTGAGGTGTAGCTAGTTTCTCAGGCTGTGACATGGTGTCTAGGATTTTAGGAACGCTCCACGGCTGCTTCTAGTGTGGTCTGATAGTCAGGGGATTGCGGTCAGTTTAGATTCTAACTACTCCAATGTCTTGGTGTTTTTTCACCTATGGGAGTTTTTTGTAATCTTCCACGGTTACCGGATCATAACAGAGGCATACTCTAACAAATATACAGCTGCACTTTGAAACACTAAGCCATGCAAACATTGAATACAGGAATTTGGACATGTATTACTGCTAAGGAAATAAATATAAAAATTGAGACATTTAGGGCATAAAAAAGGCCAGTTTTATTCAATGTCTAGCAAGGAGAAAGGACGGGACTCAGCACCAATTCCAGGATAGCAAAAATATAAATCCAACGAAAAACAGTTGGAATATAGATAAGTCCTTAATCATAAGCATCCTGCTTATGATTAAGGACTTATCTATATTCCAACTGTCCGAAACGCGTCAAGCCATGATGTTTTCATGGAACCGATGATGTTTTTCTTGGATTTTTAATCATTGAATAAAGTTTCTACACTTTTATATATGTTTCGTTGGATTTATATTTTTGCTATCCTGGAATTGGTGCTGAGTCCCGTCCTTTCTCCTTGCTATTGCCTCTACGGACCTGCCTGTCCGGTGGACATCCTGCATCCCACCTGAACTGAGCGGATACATATACGGGTGAGCTGAATAATTTTTTTTTTTTTTTCTTCGTTTATTCAATGTCTGCATGTCTTGACTTTTCAGAGTGCAGCTGTATATACAGTTAGGTCCAGAAATATTTGGACAGTGACACAATTTTGGCGAGTTGGGCTCTGCATGCCACCACATTGGATTTGAAATGAAACCTCTACAACAGAATTCAAGTGCAGATTGTAACGTTTAATTTGAAGGTTTGAACAAAAATATCTGATAGAAATTGTAGGAATTGTCACATTTCTTTACAAACACTCCACATTTTAGGAGGTCAAAAGTAATTGGACAAATAAACCAAACCCAAACAAAATATTTTTATTTTCAATATTTTGTTGCGAATCCTTTGGAGGCAATCACTGCCTTAAGTCTGGAACCCATGGACATCACCAAACGCTGGGTTTCCTCCTTCTTAATGCTTTGCCAGGCCTTTACAGCCGCAGCCTTCAGGTCTTGCTTGTTTGTGGGTCTTTCCGTCTTAAGTCTGGATTTGAGCAAGTGAAATGCATGCTCAATTGGGTTAAGATCTGGTGATTGACTTGGCCATTGCAGAATGTTCCACTTTTTTGCACTCATGAACTCCTGGGTAGCTTTGGCTGTATGCTTGGGGTCATTGTCCATCTGTACTATGAAGCGCCGTCCGATCAACTTTGCGGCATTTGTCTGAATCTGGGCTGAAAGTATATCCCGGTACACTTCAGAATTCATCCGGCTACTCTTGTCTGCTGTTATGTCATCAATAAACACAAGTGACCCAGTGCCATTGAAAGCCATGCATGCCCATGCCATCACGTTGCCTCCACCATGTTTTACAGAGGGTGTGGTGTGCCTTGGATCATGTGCCGTTCCCTTTCTTCTCCAGTCTTTCTTCTTCCCATCATTCTGGTACAGGTTGATCTTTGTCTCATCTGTCCATAGAATACTTTTCCAGAACTGAGCTGGCTTCATGAGGTGTTTTTCAGCAAATGTAACTCTGGCCTGTCTATTTTTGGAATTGATGAATGGTTTGCATCTAGATGTGAACCCTTTGTATTTACTTTCATGGAGTCTTCTCTTTACTGTTGACTTAGAGACAGATACACCTACTTCACTGAGAGTGTTCTGGACTTCAGTTGATGTTGTGAACGGGTTCTTCTTCACCAAAGAAAGTATGCGGCGATCATCCACCACTGTTGTCATCCGTGGACGCCCAGGCCTTTTTGAGTTCCCAAGCTCACCAGTCAATTCCTTTTTTCTCAGGATGTACCCGACTGTTGATTTTGCTACTCCAAGCATGTCTGCTATCTCTCTGATGGATTTTTTCTTTTTTTTTCAGCCTCAGGATGTTCTGCTTCACCTCAATTGAGAGTTCCTTAGACCGCATGTTGTCTGGTCACAGCAACAGCTTCCAAATGCAAAACCACACACCTGTAATCAACCCCAGACCTTTTAACTACTTCATTGATTACAGGTTAACGAGGGAGACGCCTTCAGAGTTAATTGCAGCCCTTAGAGTCCCTTGTCCAATTACTTTTGGTCCCTTGAAAAAGAGGAGGCTATGCATTACAGAGCTATGATTCCTAAACCCTTTCTCCGATTTGGATGTGAAAACTCTCATATTGCAGCTGGGAGTGTGCACTTTCAGCCCATATTATATATATATAATTGTATTTCTGAACATTAGTTTTTGTAAACAGCTAAAATAACAAAACTTGTGTCACTGTCCAAATATTTCTGGACCTAACTGTATGTTAGAATACAAATCACTGGTAACTCAGTGCAATGATACATATAGGATGTGGAAGAGAAATAAGTGTAATGGACCAAAGAGAAGAGAAGCTCACTGAATGATCACTGGTAGCTCATTCTGCAGTCTGCTATGTACAGTAATACACAGAGGATGTAGAAGTGAATCCTCCAACATTTATAATATAAACCTATTGCCAAAATGAAAAATATAAAAGCACCTACATAACAACAAAATGCCCTGACGGTTTCCACATCTGCAGAGAGGTGGTTGGTAACTTACGTTGCTGTTTGCACCCTCTCGAGTAAAGACATATAATGTAGGGTCCCTCAGCAGGTGGTGTGAGCTCAGGATTGCTTCTGGGGTCCCCAGGAGGAGCTGAAAGGAGAGAGAATTGTATAACATCATTGTCGTGATAGTTGAGACATCAAAGACATTGTCAGATAGTAGCAGTGAGACAACCGGGCGATACAAGACACCACCGCGTACTATAGGGTGCCTAGCGGGGGCCAGCCAGACTCACCACTGCACCATGTGTCCTGTGCTATGGAGCAATGTGGCACACTAGGACAACTGCCACATTCTGGATGACCTGGATACTTCATGATATAATTACCCAATGTTCATCTACTCTTGTGGAAATGAATTTGCAAAGCTCAAATCCTATTATCCATCTAGCCCTCGTCATCTCCTGCAGCATAAGCCCAAATCACCACGCACCTGGTAGAATGAGTGAAAGTTTCTTTCCCCCGGCTGCTGCTTCAGGACCCGGGACTGGAATGAGAAGACAACG
Source organism: Anomaloglossus baeobatrachus (assembly GCF_048569485.1). NCBI lineage: Eukaryota > Metazoa > Chordata > Amphibia > Anura > Aromobatidae > Anomaloglossus > Anomaloglossus baeobatrachus. The sequence goes on along the minus strand of NC_134358.1, from coordinate 567,599,131 downwards.
CGTATTGAACTACATTATACGCCAAGATGGAGCTTACATTCCTGTAAGTTTAACAGGTCATGACTCTTCCTCTTACCTTCTCCAAGAGATAGTTATTTATATGTCCTCCAGTTGGGTCTCCCTTGAAGTCAAAATTGATGTCCATGTATTTACCGAATCGACTAGAGTTGTCATTGCGATTGGTTTTAGCATTTCCAAAGGCTTCGAGAACACAATTGGACTTCAGCAGAACATTCTTCACCCTGGAAAAGGGGAGATGTGGACATGAAACTACTCTGCAACTTTAATATACTGTAAATTGTATGGATGGATATTGGGTGGGACCACGATGGGATCAACAACCATGCCTCACAGTAAAGTGTGCTGATTATGAGTCCCAGGAGCCTGGTTGCTGTATTCACCATTATAATGTATGGCTATGAATGCATCTTACTAATTTGAAGATTGTGGAGTCGTGATGAGATTTACAACCATGAGGAGATGTGGAGATCAACCTGCAACTTTAATATAAATGGTATGTAGATGGGAATTGAGGAACAGTGATGGGATCTACAACCATGCCTCAAAGCAACATACACCATATTCCAAATTATTACGCATATTGGATTTAAGTGTCATAGCGATTATTTATTTATTTATTTTTTTCAATGAAACTCATTGATAGTTTTGTGTCTCAGGGTTCTTTGGATCACTGAAATCAATCTCAGATACCGGTGATAATTAGTTTGCCAGGTGAGCCCAATAAAAGGAAAACTGGATGTTCCACAATATTAAGCAGCCACAGTTTTCAAGTAACATGGGAAAGAAACAGGATCACTCTGCTGCCGAAAAGCATCAAATAGTGCAATGCCTTGGACAAGGGTTGAAAACATTAGATATTTCACTAAAACATAAGCGTGATCATGGTACTGTGAAGAGATTTGTGGCTGATTCTGAGCACATACATGTTCGTGCTGATAAAGGCAGAATGAGGAAGGTTTCGACATCGGATCAAGAGAGCAGCTGCTAAAAAGCCATTACAAACCAGCAAACAGATATCTGAAGCTGCTGTTGCCTCTGGAGTCCCTTGAACCTCAAGGTGTAGGATCCTTCAAAGGCTTGCTGTGATGCATAAACCTACTATTCGGCCACCCCTAACCAGGGCTCACAAGCAGAAACGGTTGCAGTGGGCCCAGACATACATGAAGACTAATTTTCAAACAGTCTTGTTTACTGATGAGTGTTGAGAAACCCTGGATGGTCCAGATGGATGGAGTAGTGGATGGTTGGTGGATGGCCACCATGTCCCAACAAGGCTGTGACGTCAGCAAGGAGGTGGAGGAGTCATGTTTTGGGCCGGAACCATGGAGAGACATCTAGTAGGCCTCTTTAGAGTTCCTGAAGGTATGAAAATAACCTCTGCAAAATATATAGAGATTCTAACTGACAACTTTCTTCCATGGCATAAAAAGAAACAAGCCTTCAGGAGCAAAATCATCTTCATGCAGGACAATGCACCATCTCATGCTGCAGAGAATACCTCAGTGTCATTGGCTGCTATGGGCATAAAAGAAGATAAACTCATGGTGTGGCCACCATCTTCCCCTGACCTCGACCCTATAGAGAACCTTTGGAGCATCATTAAGCAAAAGATCAATGAGGGTGGGAGGCAGTTCACATCAAAACAGCAGCTCTTGGAGGCTATTCTGACATCATGCAAAGAAATTCAAGCAGAAACTCCAAAAACTCACAAGTTCAATGGATGCAAGAATTGTGAAGGTGATATCAAAGAAGGGTTACTATGTTAACATTTAACTTGGCCTGTTAGGATGTTCTGGATTTAAATAGCTTTTTATTTCAGTGAATGTGACCTCCTAATGCTGCAAATTCCACAAATGAGCATTTTCAGTTCTATAAAACATATAAAATGATTAGAAACTCTCTTGTGCCTAATAATTTGGAACAGGAAAATTATACTGTTATCATTGGGAAGTTTCTTCAATAAAATTCGATGTATTCTCTAACGGGTGATAACTTTTATTAGACTGACTGTTCTTTGCACCGACCATTTAGGAAAATCAGAGAAAAATATAATTTACATAATAATTTGGAACATGGTGTATGTTGAAATTACGAGGCCTAGGAGCCTGATTGTTCATCGATCACCACTCTAAACATAGCGTTCACCATTATGTTTGCATATGAACGGATCTTAATAATTAGTCTTGTATCAGATGGAGATTGAGGAACTGCGATGGGATCTACAACCATGCCTCAAAGCAACATGTTGCAATTATGAGGCCCAGGAGCCTGAGTGTTCTTCCTTCACCTCTCTAAACATAATGTTCACCATTATAATGTTTGTGTCTGAACGGATCTTACTAATTAGTCCTGTATCAGATGAAGATTGTGGAACAGTGATGGGATCTACAACCAAGCCTCAAAGCAACATGTTGCAATTATGAGGCCCAGGAGCCTGAGTGTTCTTCCTTCACCTCTCTAAACATAATGTTCACCATTATAATGTTTGTGTCTGAACGGATCTTACTAATTAGTCCTGTATCAGATGAAGATTGTGGAACAGTGATGGGATCTACAATCATGCCTCAAAGCAACATGTTGCAGTTATGAGGCCCAGGAGCCTGAGTGTTCATCCATCATCACTCTAAACATAACATTCACCATTATATTGTTTGGATATGAATGGATTTTACTAATTAGTCCTGTATCAGATGAAGATTGCGGAACAGTGATGGGATCTATACCCATGCTACCCAGCAATGTTTTGCAATTATGAGAAGCCTTATGCGCAGACCATCAGCACTCTAAAGATAATATGCACCATTATCATTGGTGCCTTAATAAGATGTGGGTATATGCCACACATATCAAGCACTGAAAGATGGTTAATTGAGTCTAAAAAAAAGGGGCAGAGTGTGGTGCAACCCACTCTTTCTTATAATGCCACCTGACATAATTAACCCATGCCTTGTGTTATGGATTTTTCCATTGTATAGCAGGATTATACGGAATGGATACTATGTTGATCTGTTGTATCTTTACCGCATGGCACTAATTCATATACTCTGCAAGCCACTAATACATGGGTAGAATTAAGCCCCTTTTAGAAGAGTGGTATTAGGATAAGAGGTCACAATTTGCCTTTAGGCTTTCAAAAATCATGTCTGTAGATCGCCCCACCATAAAATACTATTTTACTTGCCTCTCCACCTCCTCTCGCTGTGTGGGGTTGGTTATGGCAGCGATGTACTGCATGATATACTTGCTAGCTTCAGTCTTCCCTGCGCCACTCTCACCTATAGAAGGAAATAAGGCCACGTTAGTGCAGCGGTGATTATCCGAGACCTCATCAGTAATAGTCACTGTGTTATCTATGGCTTGTTATATATTCAGGGGCAAAGACTCACTTAAGCCCACGGATGGGAGTTAATGGCATAAAAAGTACACTCTGTAGGAACCGTAAAATACGCAAATTAGCTCTTCAGTACTGAATTATTCACATTTTTGATGGTTTTCTCAAGATTCTCTCCATCTTTGGAAGTTTAGAAAAGTAAATTCGACCCATGATTGAAGCTTTCTGCAGATATTAGCAGTAAATGACCCTCAGCAGAAATGTGGTACCTGATATAACGATACACGTGTCCTTTGCTCTGCGTTTCATGGCCTTGTATGAAGCATCTGCGATGGCGTAGAGATGTGGAGGCCTCTCATACAGCTCTCTCCCCCGGTAAAATTCAATCATTTCTTTCCCGTACAGGTCCATGTGTTTATAAGGGTTTACAGACACCACAACTTCCCCAATATATGTGTAGATCCTGCCACACTGAAACCTGCAGAAAGGGGAAAATGGATTGTCAGCTCCTGGGTCCACAGGAGAGGTATAAGTAGCCATGGTATGTATGATACTGACTGCAGCATCTAATTCAGGGGAGAACACAGACAGTATCTATCCATTTCATGTGTGATACTATCTACAGAGCCATAGTATCTATTACTATCATGTGTGATACTAACTACAGAGTCACAGTATCTAACCATATCATATGTTATACTATCTACAGAGCCATAGTATCTATTCCTATCATGTGTGATACTATCTACAGAGCCATAGTATCTATTCCTATCATGTGTGATACTATCTACAGAGCCATAGTATCTATTCCTATCATGTGTGATACTATCTACAGAGCCATAGTATCTAATTCTATCATGTGTGATACTATCTACAGAGCCATAGTATCTAATTCTGTCATGTGTGATACTATCTACAGAGCCATAGTATCTAATTCTGTCATGTGTGATACTATCTACAGAGCCATAGTATCTAATTCTATCATGTGTGATACTATCTACAGAGCCATAGTATCTAATTCTATCATGTGTGATACTATCTACAGAGCCATAGTATCTATTCCTATCATGTGTGATACTATCTACAGAGCCATAGTATCTATTCCTATCATGTGTGATACTATCTACAGAGCCATAGTATCTATTACTATCATGTGTGATACTAACTACAGAGTCACAGTATCTAACCATATCATATGTTATACTATCTACAGAGCCATAGTATCTATTCCTATCATGTGTGATACTATCTACAGAGCCATAGTACCTATTCCTATCATGTGTGATACTATCTACAGAGCCATAGTATCTATTCCTATCATGTGTGATACTATCTACAGAGCCATAGTATTATTATTATTATTATTATTATTTATTATTATAGCGCCATTTATTCCATGGCGCTTTACAAGTGAAAGAGGGTATACGTACAACAATCATTAACAGTACAAGACAGACTGGTATAGGAGGAGAGAGGACCCTGCCCGCGAGGGCTCACAGTCTACAGGGAATGGGTGATGGTACAATAGGTGAGGACAGAGCTGGTTGCGCAGTGGTCTACTGGGCTGAGGGCTATTGTAGGTTGTAGGCTTGTTGGAAGAGGTAGGTCTTGAGGTTCCTCTTGAAGCTTTCCACGGTAGGGGAGAGTCTGATGTGCTGAGGTAGAGCGTTCCAGAGTATGGGGGATGCACGGGAGAAATCTTGTACACGATTGTGGGAAGAGGAAATAAGAGAGGAGCAGAGAAGGAGATCTTGTGAGGATCTAAGGTTGCGTGCAGGTAGGTACTGGGAGACTAGGTCACAGATGTAGGGAGGAGACAGGTTGTGCATGGCTTTGTATGTCATGGTTAATGTTTTGAACTGGAGTCGTTGGGCGATGGGAAGCCAGTGAAGGGATTGGCAGAGTGGCGAGGCTGGGGAGTAGCGAGGGGAGAGGTGGATTAAGCGGGCTGCAGAGTTTAGGATAGATTGGAGGGGTGCAAGAGTGTTGGAAGGGAGGCCAGAGAGCAGGAGGTTGCAGTAGTTGAGGCGGGAGATGATGAGGGCATGCACTAATGTTTTTGAAGATTCTTGGTTAAGAAAAGCACGGATCCGGGAGATATTTTTGAGTTGTAATCGGCATGAGTTGAAGAGGGCTTGGATGTGTGGCTTGAAGGATAGAGCAGAGTCGAGGGTTACTCCAAGGCAACGAGCTTGTGAGACTGGGGTGAGTGAGCAACCATCAAGTTTGATGGAAAGGCTTGTTGGAGGAGGTGAGTATCTAATTCTATCATGTGTGATACTATCTACAGAGCCATAGTATCTAATTCTATCATGTGTGATACTATCTACAGAGCCATAGTATCTAATTCTGTCATGTGTGATACTATCTACAGAGCCATAGTATCTAATTCTGTCATGTGTGATACTATCTACAGAGCCATAGTATCTAATTCTATCATGTGTGATACTATCTACAGAGCCATAGTATCTAATTCTGTCATGTGTGATACTATCTACAGAGCCATAGTATTTAATTCTATTATGTGTGATACTATCTACAGAGCCATAATATCTCACCCTATCATGTGTGATACTATCTACAGAGCCATAGTATCTAATTCTATCATGTGTGATACTATCTACAGAGCCATAGTATCTAATTCTATCATGTGTGATACTATCTACAGAGCCATAGTATCTAATTCTATCATGTGTGATACTATCTACAGAGCCATAATATCTCACCCTATCATGTGTGATACTATCTACAGAGCCATAGTATCTAATTCTATCATGTGTGATACTATCTACAGAGCCATAGTATCTAATTCTATCATGTGTGATACTATCTACAGAGCCATAGTATCTAATTCTATCATGTGTGATACTATCTACAGAGCCATAGTATCTAATTCTATCATGTGTGATACTATCTACAGAGCCATAGTATCTAATTCTATCATGTGTGATACTATCTACAGAGCCATAGTATCTAATTCTATCATGTGTGATACTATCTACAGAGCCATAATATCTCACCCTATCATGTGTGATACTATCTACAGAGCCATAGTATCTAATTCTATCATGTGTGATACTATCTACAGAGCCATAGTATCTCACCCTATCACGTTAGACTCCCTGTTGAGCTATATATCTAATCTTATATGTGACACTGTATACTGAGTTGCTGTATCTAATTTTCCTTGCTTAGCTGTGTATCTCAGCTTGTCATGTAGGTATGATGTCTTTTAAGCTGCTGTGTTTAGGTGTTTAGTTCTATCATGCATGATCCTGCCCTCTGAGCTGCTGTATCTAAGCTCTATACACTATTCTCTGCTCTTGGGAGCAGGGTGTGTGGTGGTCTCACTGATAAGAAGCAGCTCGGGTACACAGACATTATCACACCATGCAGAACTTCCTGCGCCATCGCCTATATATGAAGCAAATGCTGAGAACATATTTGGGATACGAGAGTCCTTCTTCTACGTGGGGTGATAAATTGTCCAGAGTCAGATGGACAATATAGGAGACTGGTCATATTCACTTACAAGTATCAGTCAATGGGGGGGGGAATGTGAAGAGCCGTTCACAGCCTGATCCTGTCCACATGGGCCAGTATTCCGGGGAAAGCGCTCATCATCCTATGGAATCTATGCCACCACCGTGCATTACTGCAGCTGAGTCCAGCTCTGGAGTATACTACTAATATAATGGAGGATAAGGGTAGGGCAGTACGGTGGCTCGGTGCTTTGCACTGTTACTTTGCAGCGCTGGGGCCCTGGGTTCAAATCCACAAAGACAACATCAGCAAAAAGTTTCTATATTATCCTTGTGTTTGAGTGCGGTTTCCTGAAAAGACAGTGATAGGGAATTTACATTATGAGCCCCAAAGGGAATGTCTATAATTAATGGTGCTTTATAAGTGATTAAAATAGGTAAGTAAAATTTGTACACAGTGACTGCAGCAGCAGAATAGTGAGTGCAGCTCTGGAGTATAATACAGGAGGTAACTCAGGATCAGTAATGTATGTACACAGTGACTGCACCAACAGAATAGTGAGTGCAGCTCTGGAGTATAATACAGGAGGTAACTCAGGATCAGTAATGTAATGTATGTACACAGTGACTGCACCAGCAGAATAGAGAGTGCAGCTCTGGAGTATAACACAGGAGGTAACTCAGGATCAGTAATGTAATGTATGTATACAGCGACTGCACCAGCAGAATAGTGAGTGCAGCTCTGGAGTATAATACAGGAGGTAACTCAGGATCAGTAATGTAATGTATGTACACAGTGACTGCACCAGCAGAATAGTGAGTGCAGCTCTGGAATATAATACAGGAGGTAACTCAGGATCAGTAATGTAATGTATGTACACAGTGACTGCACCAGCAGAATAGTGAATGCAGCTCTGGAGTATAATACAGGAGGTAACTCAGGATCAGTAATGTAATGTATGTACACAGTGACTGCACCAGCAGAATAGTGAGTGCAGCTCTGGAGTATAATTCTTGCTTTGGAGCTGATACTGAGATGACAGAACAGAGCCGTCAGTGTGTTCTTTTCTTAATGTCACAATAGTGTGCAGTAAGAAGAAGTTGATAATGAAGACCCCACTTCCACGTTTATAAGGCAGCTATACTACAGATGGTAAGTGTTAGTTTGACGCCTCATGTCCTTTATTTCTGGATATTATGGTCCTCTGTCATTCAGATTTTGGGTGTGTCTCCGCACCGGCGGCTGGGTGCACATGCAGCTGATGAGTAACACATTATCCGGCCATGTTCTGTGTCTGTGCTGATGAATAATTCTGGATCACATCATGCCCATTGATACCTTTGAGGAGTTCACCTCCGGGCACAGGTTTGGGTGTTCTTCGGGCTCAAAGGACTCTTTATTTTGGTAAAGAGGCTCTAATTCTAGAGCACAACATCAATGTTGTATCAAGGACCAATCAAAGAGAATATTTAGATGCGTTGATGGCTGGAGGTCCGAACGCCGAGACTCACCATGGTCAGAGATGGGGGCTTCGCAGAGCTCCGGATGAAGGGAATGGAGGTCAAGCATTCGCCGATCTTCGGCAGTCCCATAGAGAATGAATGGAGCGGAGCTTTACAGACTCGACCTTTGCCAGTTGCGGTCTCAGAGGTCGGACCCCGGTGATCAGGAACGTATGGATAGGGGATTCCGAGCATCCTAAAGCCACTTTACACATAACGGCTTCCTTAGATGAGATTACCTGTGACCTACCTGAGCTTCAGATTGGCCATAAACTCCTCCATGGTCACGTTGTCCAAGAGAACAAAGTCTGCTTTCCCAAACTCCAAGCTTTCCTGCTCCGCCATCTCCCCAGAAAAGTGGGGCGCCCGCCTGATACCAGGGTGTAAAATGAAGTCTGGAGTCAAATTTGCAACTGTCTGAAGTGCAGAGGAAGACGGAGCGAAGGCGAGAACAGGTCGGCGACTTCCTGCTGCGGTTTCAGGCGGGGACGTTAGAAGGGAAGTTAAGAGCTCAGTGTGCCGGCGGTGGAGCGGTGACATCGGATGTCTACAGCTGACTGTCACTGACCACACACCAAAGGGATGACCCATGTGAATGGTGAGATCACCATCGCAGCACGATTTCACTCCTGAAGACATTCTCCAACCACTGACACCAACTGCCGAGAAAGGGGAACATAAAGAAGACAGGAAGAAAAGAGATAAATGTGAAAATGCATAAAACATTCTATTACTCATGAATAAGACCTGATAGAGGCTGGATTATTAAGAATTCGGAGTTACTGGATAGTTAGAAAAGTCTATAAAGCCGATGATGATCATGACGAAGGACAGCAGAGTCCGAAACGCGTAGTGTCTACATGTGTTATCCTCCATATGTTTTTCATACATTGAGTTTTTGACGTTTTAGTGGAACCAATAAAAGTCTTTGGTTTTACCTTGATATTCTCCTGTGGACGTTGATGCCGGACCCATACGTTTTTTGTTTCTTGGTGTAATCCTCAGTATCTGTATTATTCTGTATATATACACTGCACGGTACCACTTCTCCTGTCCTGTATACTGGGTGTAATCCTCAGTATCTGTATTATTCTGTATATATACACTGCACGGTACCACTTCTCCTGTCCTGTATACTGGGTGTAATCCTCAGTATCTGTATTATTCTGTATATATACACTGCACAGTACCACTTCTCCTGTCCTGTATACTGGGTGTAATCCTCAGTATCTGTATTATTCTGTATATATACACTGCACAGTACCACTTCTCCTGTCCTGTATACTGGGTGTAATCCTCAGTATCTGTATTATTCTGTATATATACACTGCACAGTACCACTTCTCCTGTCCTGTATACTGGGTGTAATCCTCAGTACCTGTATTATTCTGTAAATATACACTGCACAGTACCACTTCTCCTGTCCTGTATACTGGGTGTAATCCTCAGTACCTGTATTATTCTGTATATATACACTGCACAGTACCACTTCTCCTGTCCTGTATACTGGGTGTAATCCTCAGTACCTGTATTATTCTGTATATATACACTGCACAGTACCACTTCTCCTGTCCTGTATACTGGGTGTAATCCTCAGTATCTGTATTATTCTGTATATATACACTGCACAGTACCACTTTTCCTGTCCTGTATACTGGGTGTAATCTTCAGTATCTGTATTATTCTGTATATATACACTGCACAGTACCACTTCTCCTGTCCTGTATACTGGGTGTAATCATCAGTATCTGTATTATTCTGTATATATACACTGCACAGTACCACTACTGCCCTGTATACTGGGTATAATCTTCAGTATCTGTATTATTCTGTATATATACACTGCACAGTACCACTTCTGTCCTGTATACTGGGTGTAATCTTCAGTACCTGTATTATTCTGTATATATACACACTGCACAGTACCACTTCTCCTGTCCTGTATACTGGGTGTAATCCTCAGTATCTGTATTATTCTGTATATATACACTGCACAGTACCACTTCTCCTGTCCTGTATACTGGGTATAATCCTCAGTACCTGTATTATTCTGTATATATACACTTCACAGTACCACTTCTCCTGTCCTGTATAGTGGGTGTAATCCTCAGTATCTGTATTATTCTGTATATATACACTGCACAGTACCACTTCTCCTGTCCTGTATAGTGGGTGTAATCCTCAGTATCTGTATTATTCTGTATATATACACTGCACAGTACCACTCCTCCTGTCCTGTATACTGGGTGTAATCCTCAGTATCTGTATTATTCTGTATATATACACTGCACAGTACCACTTCTCCTGTCCTGTATAGTGTCTTGTCCTCATATCTAGACCATAATAACACAGATCACACATGTCGCTGTTTCCCCTCTGTGTTACCGCCTATGTTGCTAAACCTGTGTTTCTTCTCGTGGCTTCCTGACTTCAGGCTCTGCTCGGTATCAAGACGGTTCAGACACCTCGACTTCCTCATTTATAGGTGCTCTCAACCTGGGGCGTACAAAGAAATCATCAATTGTACCCATAGCAGAAATTATAATTGCCCTTCCCCCCAAAAAAAGTATGTCTCACAACTTTACAGCCATTAAAAAATAATTTTCCTCCTATTGAGGCCCCTACATTCCCCCTTTATTGCAGCCATAAAGTATGATACCAACAAAAGTGCCCGACAATCACTGTACGATCCCTACAGGGAATTCTTCCGCAGTACCCTCCACACCCACAGTATGATGACCCTACTGTAACCATCCCCCCAACTACTCCGGCAAAGAATTTAGATCCCAACACAGTATGATCCCCAACTATGACCCCCTCAAAGCCCTCCGTACAGTATAATGGCCTCCGTACAGTATAATGGCCTCCGTACAGTATAATGGCCTCCGCACATTATGATGGCCACCACACAATCCTTCACACTGTGTAATTGTTTGTAAACATTATAATGGCCCTCTATCAAGCTTAAAGGATCCCTCATAGCCATCCAATTATTGTAATGGCCCCCACATAGCTTTCCTTGTAGTATAACGGCTCTCATTTAGCACTTATAGTGTAATGAACCCCATAGTCCTCCATTTAGTATAATAGGCCTCACAGAGTCCTCCATATTGTCTAATGCACTCCCCATAGTTCTCCATATAGTATGATAGGCCTCACATTGCTTTCCATATAGTATAATTCACCCCCCATAGTCCTCGATACAGCATAGTGGGCTCCACAGAGTCTTTCCTATTGTATAATGGATCTCCCATAATCCTCCATACAAAATAATTTGCCCTAAATTGGAGCAGGCTGCATCCTCCCAATACTTTGAGGGATACAACAAGTTAATTATTAAGGCCATCGATAACATTTTGAATAAAAGGGAGAAAGAATGTTATTTGACCCAAGGATTCCTCCATTCCCGATCTTAAGAAGGACTTCATCCTTCAAGGGATTGACTTCATTTTAACCCACAATGTTTTCTCCTTCCAGGGTGTGACCCCTCGGCAGCTGAGGTGCTGCACCTCTTCATGGGGCAGGTCGAGTCCTTCCACATGGGGCTGTCCTTTGTGCCAATGGGCCATATTTTGTGTTATATAGAAGATTTATAGATGATCTATTCTTCATGTGGACGGGCACTGAAGATGAGGCCCAGTCCTTTGTGGACGATCTTCGAGTTTTACTTTTACATATTCAAAATCTCAGATTGAGTTTCTTGATTTGGTCATTTCCAAGGATGACTTGGGGGGGGGGGGGATTGTGCACGGCGACTCACTTTAAAAAAGTGCTGATGTCAACAGTTATTTGGAATTTTCCTGTGGCCCATTGCCCAGATGGATCAAAAAATGTACCTATGGCCAATAATGCACTCCAATAACTATGTTTACTTTGCAGGCGAATCACAACTTTTGAGAGTGATTCTGAGACAAAGGCTATCCCAGTAACATCCTGAAGGATGCATTCAAGAAAACAGAGTGTCTACAACAGGATGATTGTCTGAGCAAAGTCATGGAGAGCACAGCTAGAAAGGAGTCCAGCTCTGGTTCAAGGACACGGATCAATGACAAGTTCAAGGTGTGTTTCGTCACAACTTATAATAGTTCTTACAATTGGGTGAGAAAACTCATTAGAAAATATTGTTTATTTTGGAAAATGATCCCATTTTAGTGCCCGTCCTACCCAAGAATCCACTTGTCGTCTTCAGAAAAAAATGAAAATCTTAAAAACTTACTTGCACTTTGTCGGGTCAGTTATAGACCAAAAAAATCCAAAGGTTGATCTGTTGTCTGTACCGTCAGATTTCTAGGATCTTTTAGATGTGGCGGGTCTAATTGCTTATCTTGCAATATGATTCTATCAAAATGCAACAACTTTAAATCCAACATTACAGGTGACATTCACTCTATAAATCAATTTTTAAACTGCCAATCCCTCGTTTGTGACTTATACTCTGGAATGTAGCTGTTGATTTCAATATGTCGGTCGCACCATCCAAGCGACCCACAATAGAATAAACAAATACCAACACAATATCAGGAATAGGAGACTCAATCATGGTTTGTCCAAACGTTTTGTCTTATACCATAAAAACCCCCCACATTCTTTTTAAAATTAAAAAATCATTGAACAAATATAACACTATTCCAAAAACTAATTCATAGAGAATCTTATTAGATATTCAAATTAACAAACCAAACACTGGAGTGCTTGAACAAAACTATTGAACATACTTGCTAGCGGCTCATATATTGCAATCAAAAATTAATTAAAACTACATCAATAACTCATAATATGAGGACTAAGGGAATATAATAAAAATTAAAACGGAAATATCAATAAATAACAAATAATAATAAACAACACAGTAGTCAAAATGTTCTGGACAAACCTGTAAAGAAAATGAAAATGAAGAAAAAAAAAATCTATATATTTTTTATTTTACTTTTTTTTAAAGATTAAAAAAAAAAAATGCAAAAAGAAGAAAAAACATAACCAAGCTGCAATAATTGAACAGTTAACAGATTTCAGACATAGAGGCAATAACTGAACGTTACCAGTCATTTATTGATTTCTAGGAGTACTTTTTAGAATATACATATGTAAATGGGACTTTTTTATGTGTCTTGATGTTTTTAATGCATTAGGTCTGTTTTTTTACAATTGTTTTTAACCAATATCTTATGCACCAAACATGACGGAATATAATGTCACAAATTGTCTATAAAGAGTCATGTGATTGTATTTGTATATGGGCCTGATGAAGAGGAAGGACCGTCCTTGAAACGCTTAGCCCAATAAACTAGTTCATCTTAACATTGGCTCGTCCTTCCCCTACTGTGCAGTGCTCAAACAAAACCGCTCTTTTTTCCACAGATCACTGTTCTGTTGATATGGTTTTGCTCGGGGTTGTTATGAGGTTGAAAGGTGAAATTCATCTTCATCTTTAGCTTTTTAGCAGCGGTTTGAGGTTTTGATGTAACATTGACTGATATTTGTTCAGTTCAGAATTTTCTCTACCTTGAAAAGTCCCCATTTTAGCTGGAAAAAAATCATCCCCAAAGCACAATTCTGCCCCCACCATGCCTCACTGTAGGGAGGGGGATCTTCTGTTGATGCGCAGTGTCAGTGACCTTTGGCATTCTAGCTGTTAATTTGCAGAGGTAATCTGGAGATATTTCTCCCCATGCTTCCCCCTCCCACATGTTGGATTGTCTTGATGGGCACTTTTCGCGCACCATACAGTCACGCTGCTCCACAACAGCTCAATATGGTTGAGGTCTGGTGATTGGGCTGGCCACTCCATTACAGGTAGAATACCAGCTGCTGCTTCTTCCCTAAATAGTTCATGCATAATTTGGAGGTGGCTTTGGGTCATTGTCCTGTTGTAGGATAAAATTGGCTCCAATCAAGCGCTGTCCACAGGGTATGGCATGGCTTTGCAAAATGGAAAGATAGCTTTCCTTAATCAAAATCACTTTCATGTTGTACAAATCTCCCACTTTACCAGCACCAAAGCAACCCCAGACCATCACATTACCTCCACCATGCTTGACAGATGGCGTCAGGCACTCTTCCAGCATCTTTTCAGCTGTTCTGCGTCTCACAAATGTTCTTTTGTGTGATCCAAACACCTCAAACTTCGATTCGTCTGTCCATAACACTTTTTTCCAATCTTCCTCTGTCCAATGTCTGTTCTTTTGCCTATATTAATCTTTTCCTTTTATTAGCCAGTCTCAGATGTGGCTTTTTCTTTGCCACTCTGCCCTGAAGGCCTCTTCACTGTAGACGGTTACACTGGTGTTTTGCGGGTCCTATGTAATGAAGCTGCAGTTGAGGACCTGTGAGGCGTGGATTTCTCACACTAGAGACTGTAATGTCCTTGTCTTGTTGCTCAGTTGTGCAGCGCGGCCTCACACTTCCCTTTCTACTCTGGTTAGAGCCTGTTTGTGCTCTCCTCTGAAGGGAGTAGTACACACCGCTGTAGGAAATCGTCAGTTTTTTGGCAATTTCTCGCATGGAATATCCTTCATTTCTAAGAACAAGAATAGACTGTCGCGTTTCACATGAAAGTTCTCTTTTTCTGGCCATTTTGAGAGTTTAATGGAATCAACAAATGTAATGCTCCAGATTCTCAACTAGCTCAAAGTGTAGCGCCTGGTCCCACCAGACCCTGTGGGGGTGCGCTCCCTCACATGTGCCCAGTCCCAGCATGGCTCCCACTTGCACTCCCAGTCATAGCCCCAGGCAGCGACGGCCTTCCTCTTACCGGTCCCATGGCTCTGCAGGCGCTGCTCCTGTTCCGGGTCCTGATGTACGTCCTGCTCCCAGGCATGCTGCAGCCTCTTCATGTCTCCCTTCCTTACACAGAACTGCAGTGACTCTAGGCTGCGCGCGAGGCCACGCCCCCTTTCTTAAAGCGGTATGCCCTGTTTTCTGGAAGTGACCTCAGAGGTCACCTGTTACCTAATGGGTATTTAGGTTCACCTCCCCCAGCAGCAGGCACCCGAGCAACGCTTCCATTAGAGCCTTGCCAGTGTTCAGACTCCCTTGTGCTGTTATCTGTTTTCTGTGTATCGTTACCTGGTTCTAATCCCTTGTCTCACCGTAGTGCCATCCGTATCATTCTGGCTGTGGACATCACCGCTCATACCGACAGTGGACGTCACCGTGCCCTACCTGCCGTGGACATTATCTGTGCCGTACCTGCTGTGGACGTCACCGCTCATACCGACAGTGGACGTCACTGTGCCCTACCTGCCGTGGACATTATCTGTACCGTACCTGCTGTGGACGTCACCTGCTGTGAACATCTCCGGTGCCGTTTCCGTGTTCTGCCGGCTGTGGACGTCACAACCTTGCTACACCTGGCCCTACAGAGACTCCTACTACCAGTTCCTGGCTGCCGTGCATTTAGGCCTTCTGGGGAGGCGCCGCACAGTCCCTGTATAGGGGTTCGCTGCTGGTCGCCTTCTCGGGGGAGTCCGGTGCACGGTCCAGTGGGTCCACCTCCGGATGCTCGCCGCTCCTCGGTGAGCGTAACACAAAGGAAGGTCAGTTTTATAGCTTCTCTAATTAGCAAAACTATTTTCAGCTGTGCTAACACACTTGCACAAGGGTTTTCAAGGGTTTGGAAACATCCATTAGCCTTCTAACACAGTTAGCAAACACAATGTACCATTAGAACACTGGAGTGGTGGATGTTGGAAATGGGCCTCTATACACCTATTAGAAAACAGATATCCAAAATAAAAAGGTAGGGAAAAAATGGCATACAGTTAGGTCCAGAAATCTTTGGACAGTGACACAATTTTCGCGAGTTGGGCTCTGCATGCCACCACATTGGATTTGAAATGAAACCTCTACAACAGAATTCAAGTGCAGATTGTAACGTTTAATTTGAAGGTTTGAACAAAAATATCTGATAGAAATTGTAGGAATTGTCACATTTCTTTACAAACACTCCACATTTTAGGAGGTCAAAAGTAATTGGACAAATAAACCAAACCCAAACAAAATATTTTTATTTTCAATATTTTGTTGCGAATCCTTTGGAGGCAATCACTGCCTTAAGTCTGGAACCCATGGACATCACCAAACGCTGGGTTTCCTCCTTCTTAATGCTTTGCCAGGCCTTTAGAGCCGCAGCCTTCAGGTCTTGCTTGTTTGTGGGTCTTTCCGTCTTAAGTCTGGATTTGAGCAAGTGAAATGCATGCTCAATTGGGTTAAGATCTGGTGATTGACTTGGCCATTGCAGAATGTTCCACTTTTTTGCACTCATGAACTCCTGGGTAGCTTTGGCTGTATGCTTGGGGTCATTGTCCATCTGTACTATGAAGCGCCGTCCGATCAACTTTGCGGCATTTGGCTGAATCTGGGCTGAAAGTATATCCCGGTACACTTCAGAATTCATCCGGCTACTCTTGTCTGCTGTTATGTCATCAATAAACACAAGTGACCCAGTGCCATTGAAAGCCATGCATGCCCATGCCATCACGTTGCCTCCACCATGTTTTACAGAGGATGTGGTGTGCCTTGGATCATGTGCTGTTCCCTTTCTTCTCCAAACTTTTTTCTTCCCACCATTCTGGTACAGGTTGATCTTGGTCTCATCTGTCCATAGAATACTTTTCCAGAACTGAGCTGGCTTCATGAGGTGTTTTTCAGCAAATGTAACTCTGGCCTGTCTATTTTTGGAATTGATGAATGGTTTGCATCTAGATGTGAACCCTTTGTATTTACTTTCATGGAGTCTTCTCTTTACTGGTGACTTAGAGACAGATACACCTACTTCACTGAGAGTGTTCTGGACTTCAGTTGATGTTGTGAACGGGTTCTTCTTCACCAAAGAAAGTATGCGGCGATCATCCACCACTGTTGTCATCCGTGGACGCCAAGGCCTTTTTGAGTTCCCAAGCTCACCAGTCAATTCCTTTTTTCTCAGAATGTACCCGACTGTTGATTTTGCTACTCCAAGCATGTCTGCTATCTCTCTGATGGATTTTTTCTTTTTTTTTCAGCCTCAGGATGTTCTGCTTCACCTCAATTGAGAGTTCCTTAGACCGCATGTTGTCTGGTCACAGCAACAGCTTCCAAATGCAAAACCACACACCTGTAATCAACCCCAGACCTTTTAACTACTTCATTGATTACAGGTTAACGAGGGAGACGCCTTCAGAGTTAATTGCAGCCCTTAGAGTCCCTTGTCCAATTACTTTTGGTCCCTTGAAAAAGAGGAGGCTATGCATTACAGAGCTATGATTCCTAAACCCTTTCTCCGATTTGGATGTGAAAACTCTCATATTGCAGCTGGGAGTGTGCACTTTCAGCCCATATTATATATAGAATTGTATTTCTGAACATGTTTTTGTAAACAGCTAAAATAACAAAACTTGTGTCACTGTCCAAATATTTCTGGACCTAACTGTATTTACCTACATAGCACACTCTGAATGAATGGGAAAACAAGGAGGACAGAAACAAGAGTATACAGAGGTATACAGGTGCAGTGCTAGTAGCAACTGCAGATCAAAGTGTAGTCAGGACATAAAGTTCTACAAGGAAAACCATGAAGGTAAAGTAGATAAAAAATTATTATTACCACAAATACAAAGAAGTGGAGAATAGTTGTAGTACTATACAAAGTAAATACCTCACACTGAGTATAAGTTAAATAGTCCTATATTGCACATAGCCCAAATAACAGAAAATGCAAGAATATGTACACATTAGATACATCATGCAAAAAATGTAGGTTACAACACTCCGGCCAACAGGTCAGAGGGGTAAAGGACAGTGGGCAGCAAAAACCTGGTGCAGAGAGGCATACCCATGGTCCTGACACAGCCTGAGAAATAGCAGCAGAGAGGTCCCCCTGGAAAAGGACCCCGACGTATACGTTTCACGATCTCACAGGAGTATGATCATTTCATCAGGGGGAGATAAAACGCTGTGAACAAACCATGCTTTTTAAACATGGCGCCAGACCGCCCATGGCACTCCCCCGTCGGCGTTAGCGCAGCCGCACCAATAGTTTTCCGGGCTCCGGAGTCATCAGCAATCAACGCCCATCAGTAAGGTAGGTGCATGCGCGGAAATGGGGACGCGTCACCCGCAACCCGCGCATGTGCAGAGGCAATTAAAGATGCCGAGGACACCAGATGTTTGCACCCGGAAGTGCAGCCGCGCGACAAAGAGGAGGGAGGGATAAAGGCGGTCACATGAAACACAAAAAAGATGCGATCACAAGGGCAAAAAGGTGGAGTCAGTAAATAATATGAAGTGCAGAGGATCTTCAATCATTAACGTGGTAGGTCCCAGTCCAAGATCACAGTCCATATGTTAGATAAATGAATGCCATGCAGATAAGATCAGCGTTCCTTAAGAGGTGCCAGAAAGGAGAAAATCACTGGAATTAAAATTTGACAAAAAAATATAATTAAAACAAGGTACTAAAAACCAGGGGAACAGGAGGAAAACAGTGCTCATCGCAGAAAGGGTGCAAAACTAAGGTGTTCATTTAACCCCTTAGGGGACTGTGTTCCCAGCGTATAAATCCAACGTGTTTCACGTTGGGCTAAAATTTTCCATCAATTCCCGCCCCTCGCGCCCCCATGAATGACATCAATACATCTAATTTGTAGGGATCTTGAATCGCAGTCATGAAAGGCATGGAAATGGCGAGGAAGTGTCTTTAAAGTGGATGTATCGACCACCGTCCGGGCTGCAGCGATGTCCCTCACATGCTCCCTCACACGTTTGCGCAATTGTCTACTGGTAAGACCAATATATAGCATGCGGCACCCTCACGTAGCATAATATATCACATTGCTGGTGCCGCATGATATATAATGCCGAATATCATAACTACGGTCACCATCAGCAGAAGTGAAGGAGGAAATGCGAAGGACATTGCTGCAGGCCAGACAGTGGACGCAGGGAAAACAGCCCTTCAGGGGACTACCAAGGTCCAAATTAGGTTGGTGTGGTACATAATGGCTCCGGACAAGAATGTCACGTAAATTACGTGATGAGTCATGGTTAATAGACAAGGCACTTGCTGAGGTTGGCGGCACTGCAGCGGAGATGGAGGGAGACTGTGCATTATCCGAAAGTGTGCTCCATAAACGTACCAAGGTTTGGTGGAAACGGGCATTCCTGGACAAATACATACAAAAGGGGGTTAATACCGCGAGGCTTGAGGGTTCAAGTCTTCCCATCCTTCCAGATGGATAATGAATCTATTAGATCTCGCTGGGAGGGGCTTTCCAATGCTTGTTCAAGAGGATTCCTTAGGCTATGTTCGCACGTTGCGTTTTTTACCGCGTTTCTGCAGCGTTTTTGGCAGCAGCGTTTTTGATTTCCAGCAAAGTCTATGGGAAAAGCAGAAATCCTGTCTGCACTTTGCCTTTTTTTCTGCAGCGTTTAATTTGCATATTTGTGGTCAAAAACCATGCTGAAAAAGAAGCAGCATGTCAGTTGTTTTTGCCATTTCTGCAGCGTTTCCTTAACATTGGAGTCAATGAGAAATGGCAAAATGCAACCAAAATCACAATTCCTGCGTTTTTCATGCTTTTTACCTGCTTTTCAACTGCGTTTTTGGCTCCAAAAACGCATGCTTTTCTGGCCAAAAATTAATGGGTTCTAATGTTCCTTTACACACAATAACCGAAAATTTAAATGTAAAAAAATAATAAACTTTAGCTATTTTTCTGTTAAAATGTGCATAACCACTATTATTACATTAAAATTGATAATTTCCTATATAATTTTATTAAAAGTTAATTTTATAATTTTTTTCTCTTTTTTCATTCTTTTTGACTAATTCAACTTTATTTCTCAGTGTCTTGATCTCAAAAACGCATCTGCAGAAACGCAGGTGAAAACGCAGGTAAAAAGCGCTAAAAACGCACTAAAAACGCGGTAAAAACACATGCGTTTTTAGCGCTAAAAAATGGTCAAAAGCCATTTGGTCAAAAACCAAGGGAAGGAAAACGTGCAGAATAAATTGCAGGTACTCCGACGCAACGTGCGCACATAGCCTTAGCCTCCAGAGTGTTGTAACCTGCATTTTTTGCATGATGTATCTAATGTGTACATATTCTTGCATTTTCTGTTATTTGGGCTATGTGCAATATAGGACTATTTAACTTATACTCAGTGTGGGGTATTTACTATGTATATTACTACAACTATTCTCCACTTCTTTGTATTTGTGGTAATAATATTTTTTTATCTACTTTACCTTCATGGTTTTCCTTGTAGAACTTTATGCCCTGATCTGCTACTAGCACTGCACCTGTATACCTCATGCTTTATGATTCCTATATACATGTTGTCATACACATGCCTCTGATTTGTGCCGCCGATTCCTTCTTGTGCCAGTCTTTCTTGAATAAACATAGTATTTTTAATCCATTGATAAATGTAAAGAAAAAAAAAATAGAAATACCTAAATTGCCATTTCTCAGTCAACACACCTGAAAGAAAATGAAATAAGAAGCTTTGTATGTACCGCAAAATGATATTAATGAAAATAGGGAAAAAAAATAAGAATAGATCCATCAACAGAGAAATAAAAACTCTTAATAAAATAACAACACAAACCATTTTTTCTTTTCATACCTCTGGAATTTTTTAACCCCTTTACGACCTTGGACATCCAAGGTCGTGTCCCTGCCTTTGATGCGGGCTCGCACGCCGACCCTGCATGTTTCCCTGCACTTGTAGGCTGATCTGATCAGCCTGTGCCTCTAACAATGGCGGGTTGATCGGATATCTGTCCGCAGCTATTAATCAGTTAACTACCGCTGTCAATCTCTTACTGCGGGATTTAACATGCACCGGCATGGAGTGCACCGCTCTCTCCCATCAGGAGACCCGTGACGTGAGTTGTTATAACAGCTGGGGGTCAGCTGCTGACCCTTGTGTCTGTCATGACGAACGTCCAGTGAACGCCGGGTGGGCGCGATATCCATTGGAGATGATAATTTCTGCTGTACTGAGCGGTGCTGAATGCTGACTCTGACACACCGCTCTGTACAACACAAGCAATCGGATGATCGCAGCTTCAAGTCCCCTAAAGAGACTAGTAAATACAGTAAATTGAGAAAAAAAAACTATTTTTAAAATATGAAACTCCCCCCCCCCCAAAAAAAAACCCTTTTGCCTCATCGAAAATAAAACAATTTAAAAAAAAAATACACATATTTGTTATCACTGAGTTCAATAATGTCTGATTATTATTATTATTTATTATTATAGCGCCATTTATTCCATGGCGCTTTACAAGTGAAAGAGGGTATACGTACAACAATCATTAACAGTACAAGACAGACTGGTATAGGAGGAGAGAGGACCCTGCCCGCGAGGGCTCACAGTCTACAGGGAATGGGTGATGGTACAGGAGGTGAGGACAGGTCTGATCTATCAAAACATAAAAATCAATCCGATAGGTAAACAGCGTAATGGGGAAAAAATATCAAAATGCCAGAATTACATTTTTTTGGCCATTGCAACATTACAATAACATTTTTGTCTGGATTATGGGGTCATGCCCTCTGACTGTGCACCCCTCCCCCATTAGCCACAGGTGACTTTTTTCTTTATAGCAGGTTCCTATTTGCCCATACACATGGAGGTTTGTAACCCAGAAAAAGGCTGCAGTTCAGTAAGTTCCACATTGCCGTGACGTGGCTACTGGACAGATATAGAAATGGCCATTTTTGTGCTAAACATCTCTATTTTTCCTTAAATTTTAACAGTAATGCATGTCTGTATTCTTAAGCCTGCTTTACATGTTGCAATTTCGCATACGATATCGTATGCGATTTACAACGCCCCCATCGTATGTGCATCGTATGTTCAATTTGTTGAATGTGCCGCACAAACTATTAACCCCCGTCACACGTACTTACCCGTCCATACGACCTCGATGTGGGCGGTGAACATCCTCTTCCTGGAGTGGGAGGGACGTTCGGCGTCACAGCGACGTCACGCGGCAGCCGGCCAATAGAAGCGGAGGGGCGGAGATGAGCGAGACGTAAACATCCCGCCCACCTCCTTCCTTCCGCATTGCCAGCTGGAGCCGCAGGACGCAGGTAAGATCTGTTCATCGTTCCCGGGGTGTCACACACTGCGATGTGCGCTACCCCGGGTACGATGAACAATCTGACGTTCAATTCATGAGGAATGTACGATGTGTATGCGATGAACATTTTACCGTTCATTCACAATCGCATGTAGCTGTCACACCCTGCAATGTACCTTACGATGCCGGATGTGCGACACTTACGACGTGACCCCGCCGACACATCATAAGATATATTGTAGCGTGTAAAGCGGGCTTTACATTCATTGATTGCATGCATTAGCATTTCACAGTGTAACTGTCTTTTTTTTTTTGTTATTGTATGTCATGTTCGGTTATGGACCTATTCACATTGCAAATTTGCGAGTGTCGTCAGTCTTTTTGTTTGCAATAAAATGCAATAACAGGCGATCAAAAATTCACATCTACCCAAAACTGGTATCAGTAAAAATGTCAGTTCAGATTTTTCGGGAGCCCCAGATCCCAAAAAATGAGAATGTTGGCGACAAAAGCAATTTTTTTTTACAAACATCTGATTTTATTTTCACCACTTAATTAAAAGTAAAACTTGTTTGGTATCTACGAATTCGCACCGACCCGGGGAATCACAATGCCAGGTCAGTTTTACCATATAGTGAGCACGATAAATAAAGAACCCAAAAAACAATCTTGGCAATGCACTTTCTTTTGCAATTTCACCACACTTGGATTTTTTTCCAGTACAATATGGGGCAGAATGAATGGTGTCATATAAAAGTACAACTCGTCCCGCAAAAAACAAGCCCTCATACGGCTATACTGATGGGGGGGAAAAAAAAGCTATAGCTCCTGGTAAAGCAAAAAACGGAAAATCGCTCGGGGGTGAAGGGGTTAATCCACTGAAGAACCATTCCAGTCTGGTAACGCCGCATCGGCATGGAGGATCCCATCACCAGATATCAGTTTTACCACAGAATGAGCCATGTTTACAATAATCGGCTGACTCGCTTGTGTTCCCCATTGTACCGCACCCCGGTCCCATTATATGGTGACATAAGGGCGGTCTCTCACATCAGTCGGCCATTTTCCAGGGTCTCCCAGCTGTTCAGGGGGCGATGCGGAGTAACCTCGGCCCCCCACATACGGCCGCCATTTCCCACAGATTTACATGTACTCACCACCACTCAGGCTCAGCAGGCCTCTGAGGAGTAGCCCCTTGTTGCTCCCGGCAACCAATCAAATTCAAGCTTTCATTTTCTGATTCTTACTGCTCCCAATAACCAATCATTTTCCAGCTTTCATACTGCCAGTAACCAATCAGCGTTCGGCTTGTATTGTGGTGCTGCTGTGGGTATAAAGCTCCGGCGTCGTCTCACGGTGACTTGTTACCGGCGGAGCAGGCAGCTGCGTCTTCTCTCATTGCACTGTCACCAGGAAACTTGTTACTTTTTCTGATTTGTCATCATTTCTTTCAGGGCCATTTTATATGTATGTGGTATTGTACTGGCCGATACATCCAATCCCGCTATGTGTGATACTGTCTGCTGAGCTGTGTATCTAATCCTACCCTGTGTGATACTGTCTGCTGAGCTGTGTATCTAATCCTACCCTGTGTGATACTGTCTGCTGAGCTGTGTATCTAATCCTACCCTGTGTGATACTGTCTGCTGAGCCATGTATCTAATCCCATCCTGTGTGATACTATCTGCTGAGCTGTGTATCTAATCCTCTCCTGTGTGATACTGTCTGCTGAGCTGTGTATCTAATCCTACCCTGTGTGATACTGTCTGCTAAGCTGTGTATCTAATCCTATCCTGTGTGATACTGTCTGCTGAGCCATGTATCTAATCCCATCCTGTGTGATACTGTCTGCTGAGCTGTGTATCTAATCCTCTCCTGTGTGATACTGTCTGCTGAGCTGTGTATCTAATCTTATCCTGTGTGATACTGTCTGCTGAGCTGTGTATCTAATCCTCTCCTGTGTGATACTGTCTGCTGAGCTGTGTACCTAATCCCATTATGTGTGATAGTCTGCTGAGCTGTGTATCTAATCTAATCCTGTGTGATACTGTCTGCTGAGCTGTGTATCTAATCCGCTCTTGTGTGATACTGTTTGCTGAGCTGAGTATCTAATCTAATCCTGTTTGATACTGTCTGCTAAGCTGTGTATCTAATCCTCTCCTGTGTGATACTGTGCTAAGCTGTGTATCTAATCCTGTCCTGTGTGATACTGCCTGCTGAGCTGTGTATCTAATCTCATTATGTGTGTTACTGTCTGCTGAGCTGTGTATTTAATCCTCCCGTGTGTGATACTGTGCTAAGCTGTGTATCTAATCCCAGTATGTGGGTACTGCATCCCTCCAGCTCCCATCATGCATTGCTGCAGGCTCGTTATGATGGATTCAGGGAATGATTATAATTTTTTCTTAAACTGTAACAAAAGTGATGAAATAACGTCGTGTTCCGTCGATAACTACAAACTACACTGATTTTATCACTTAGCGGCTTCTTTTTTGGTTAAGGGTAACACTAAGCGAACCTGCAGTCCTATGTAAGGCTACTTTCACACATCCGGCTTGAGCCCTGCGGCTCAATCCGGCTGTGCAAGCTATGCAACGGATGCGGTGAAAACACCGCATCCTTTGCATAAGTTTTTCCCATGCGGCCCGCCCGGTTTTTGCCGCTTGCGGCATGCTACTGAGCATGCGCAGTGGCAAAAACCGCATGCGGCGGCCGGATGCGGTATTTGCCGCATCGCGCCGCATCCGGCCGCCATAGGCATGCATTGAGAGATGCGCCGCATCGGCTGAATGCGGCGCGATGCGGTTTTTTTTGCCGCACGAAAAAACGTGCCAGGCAACGTTCCATCCGGCCGCCGCATCGGCTAAATCTGCCGCATGCGGCAAAAACCGGATGGAACGCAAGGCCATGCGGCACAATGCGGCACTAATTAAAGTCTATGCAGGAAAATCGCAACCGGCAGCAAAAAATACCGGTTGCGATTTTCCTGCAAAGTGCCGGATTGTGCCGCAGAAGAAAAACCGGAGGTGTGAAAGTAGCCTAACAGTGCACTGTACAGATAAAGAACCCGGTGAGAAGGACAGTCCTACGTAACACACTGGCTGCAGATAGTGAGCCCGGAGATACCTGGGGTGGAAACGAAAAGCAGCAGCACCATCCCCCGACAAGAGACTCTTTCTCCATCTGACCCAAGTCCGTGCGTTCTGCAGTCCTCGGAGGACGGAGCGACGGTCCGTGCATTAGCTGCAGAGCCTCCGCCTCTCTGTGGTTACTGATCCGTGATGTCCAATTTACACCCTAAATTTGGTAATTATAATTAGACAGAGCAAATAGACAATGCTCGTGCCTGGAGGAGACCTGCTAAAAACTGCGGAAAAAGGGGAGTGTACTGAGACAGATGGGGAGTGAGAAGTGGCTCTAATGAGTGACCCTCTGCGAGGACCGAGAGAGACTCCATAAAGTGCCTGATGTGAGGTCCTGCTGCCAGAAGACCACCGTGACCTCAAAGTGTGAAGGATTATGGCTTGTGATAGCGAGGAAACTATGGTCACCACAAGGAGACCTGCCGGTGCCGTGTCTCCAGGATCTCTTCAGCCCTGCATCTGTGAGGGGCTGATGGACGCACTGCATTGCAAATGTATAATGCCGCAGAACGTGTTAAAGAGATTGTTCCTCTTAATTAACGTAACCGCCAAGCTCTGAGCCACCGTCAGGTAGTGTGACCGCTAAGCACAGTGACACTGTCAGGTAGTGTGACCGCTAAGCACAGTGTCACTGTCGGGTAGTGTGACCGCTAAGCACAGTGACACTGTCAGGTAGTGTGACCGCTAAGCACAGTGTCACTGTCGGGTAGTGTGACCGCTAAGCACAGTGACACTGTCGGGTAGTGTGACCGCTAAGCACAGTGCCACTGTCGGGTAGTGTGACCGCTAAGCACAGTGACACTGTCGGGTAGTGTGACCGCTAAGCACAGTGACACTGTCGGGTAGTGTGACCGCTAAGCACAGTGCCACTGTCGGGTAGTGTGACCGCTAAGCACAGTGCCACTGTCGGGTAGTGTGACCGCTAAGCACAGTGTCACTGTCGGGTAGTGTGACCGCTAAGCACAGTGACACTGTCGGGTAGTGTGACCGCTAAGCACAGTGCCACTGTCGGGTAGTGTGACCGCTAAGCACAGTGCCACTGTCGGGTAGTGTGACCGCTAAGCACAGTGTCACTGTCGGGTAGTGTGACCGCTAAGCTCAGTGACACTGTCGGGTAGTGTGACCGCTAAGCACAGTGCCACTGTCGGGTAGTGTGACCGCTAAGCACAGTGTCACTGTCGGGTAGTGTGACCGCTAAGCACAGTGTCACTGTCGGGTAGTGTGACCGCTAAGCACAGTGTCACTGTCGGGTAGTGTGACCGCTAAGCACAGTGTCACTGTCGGGTAGTGTGACCGCTAAGCACAGTGTCACTGTCGGGTAGTGTGACCGCTAAGCACAGTGTCACTGTCGGGTAGTGTGACCGTTAAGCACAGTGTCACTGTCGGGTAGTGTGACCGCTAAGCACAGTGTCACTGTCGGGTAGTGTGACCGCTAAGCACAGTGTCACTGTCGGGTAGTGTGACCGCTAAGCTCAGTGACACTGTCAGGTAGTGTGACCGCTAAGCACAGTGTCACTGTCGGGTAGTGTGACCGCTAAGCACAGTGTCACTGTCGGGTAGTGTGACCGCTAAGCTCAGTGACACTGTCAGGTAGTGTGACCGCTAAGCACAGTGTCACTGTCGGGTAGTGTGACCGCTAAGCACAGTGTCACTGTCGGGTAGTGTGACCGCTAAGCACAGTGTCACTGTCGGGTAGTGTGACCGCTAAGCACAGTGTCACTGTCGGGTAGTGTGACCGCTAAGCACAGTGTCACTATAATAATAATAAGTTTTATTTCTATAGCGCCAACATATTCTGCAGCGCTTTACAATTCAGAGGGGACATGTACAGACAATATGAGACAATACAAAATAACAACATTAAGATACCAGGAGGAGTGAGGGACCTGCTCGTAAGCTACAGTCTATGAGGAAATAGGGGGGCACAAAAGGTGAATGGGGGGGAAGCTTGCCATATATGGTCCGGCCATCGACTTAATAGGGGATTCAAAACCAGCTGCATGAACCCGTCATTGGCCAGAATTTATACAGGTACAGAATGTACAAAAGTACATGAAGAGGAGGGAACCAGAAGATCCAGGGGACAAGAACTGAAAGTAATTTTTTGTTATGAAGGGCAGAAAGGGACTAGATTAGATCAGGGCAGTGAGGTGATCGGCTAGCCTAAAGAAATGCGTTTTTAGGGCCCGCTTAAAGGTGTGGATGTTGGGAATTAATCGGATTTCTCTTGGTAGTGTGTTCCAGAACATAGGTGCAGCTCGTAAGAAATCTTGAAGAAGGGAGTGGGAGGTTCAAATTGTTGAGGATGTCAGTCTTAAGTCATTAGCAGAGCGGAGGGCAGGGGTGGGGTGATAGGCAGAGATGAGGAGATGTAGGGGGGTGCAGAACTGTGGAGAGGACGGGTGGGGTGATAGACAGAGATGAGAGAGGAGATGTAGGGTGGTGCAGAACCATGGAGAGGATGGGTGGGGTGATAGAGATGAGGAGGAGATGTAGGGTGGTGCAGAACCGTGGAGAGGACGGGTGGGGTGATAGACAGAGATGAGAGAGGAGATGTAGGGTGGTGCGGAACCGTGGAGAGCTTTGTGAGTAAGAGTGATAAGTTTATGTTGGATTCTGTAGCGGATAGGCCCTGTCAGGTGGTGTGACCGCTAACAACAGTGTCACTGCCACGTAGTGTGACTGCTAAGCAAAATGTCACAGTAATGCAGTGTAACCATCAAACTAAGGCTATATTTTGGTTCATATGTAACCAGTAAGCTCAGCTCAACACTGATATGGTATCAATAAAGGGATATTTCCAACAATTGAAAGTTATTCTGTATTCTACTTATATAACTTAAAGGGAATCTGTCACCAAATTTTGCCGCCTAATCTGAGAGCAGCATAACGTAGGGGCAGATATCCCGATTCTAGCGATGTGTCACATAGTGGGCTGCTTAGTGTAGTTTTGATAAAATCACTGTTAATCAGCAGGAGATTATCATTACAGGACTACTTGGCGTGCTGCAGGTAGTCCAGCACATTGATGAGCTCTGTATAACTGCGAGATCTGCAGTAGAGAAAATAGTGACTTTATCAAAATGAGAGAAAACAGCTCAGTAAATGACACCTTGATGGAATCAGGGTCTCTGTCTCTACATTATGCTGCTCTCAGATGAGGGAGCAAAAACCTGGTGACACTTTAATGATCACTGCAGCTATAATTCATATGGGGCTCTGCAGAACCAGGCTCTTGGGATCCAGAGCCCCGTTTTGGGATTTCTGGGGGTCCAGTGGGTCAGACCCCAAGCAATCAGTAAGTTATTACCTGTCCAGCAGATAAGAGATAACGGTCAAATTTGGGAAAATCCCTTGAAGTTTATGTTGTCTGTAACCTCTACACTTCAAATAAATCTAATTGAGTTAACCCCTGCCGTTTGTGCCGTCACTGGACCCCCCTGGTACCAAAACCACATCTAGGGTTAGAGGGTCACACAAGTTCTGACCCACCTAAATGACTACAGATAAGACATGGTGAAACAGAGTTCTCTTTTCTTATCTTACATAGGACTGCAGGGACCATCTACCACTTTGCTGAATGTTTATTGGTTTTGTGCGGGTGACATTTCCCCTGCACTGTAAAGATGGTGGGGCTGGGCTGTATATTCACACTCAGCATTACAAAGGATAAAATCCCCTGTAACATTTGCAAGATAAATAGACATGCCAAGGATTTAAAATCTCCAGTGATATTATGGGATGTGATTTTCTGGATTATCTTCTCCGATTGCCTGAGAGGTCTCGTCTTCCAGAACCTGCTGCGTTCTGCTGTTTTCCTCTTGCCCGGGTATCATGTCCAGTCTCTCGCCCTCCCGACCGTCCATGTGATGCCTCAGGTTGTGTAGATGTCTTAGCTAAGTTCTTACTGTCCTTTCCCATTGTGGAGGATCGGGGGGAGCCGGTCGTCTCGATGATATGCTCTGCCATTTTGCCGCCAGTTCCTTTCCACTCTTGTAAAAAGTTTAGAATTTCTCCTGAAGGGCCGATGATCGTCAGCGATCTGGGGGCTGTATAAAATGAATAGATGTCACGTTTTAGTAAAAAGTTCTGTATTTCACTAATTTCTTCTTGCGATTTGGTCATCAACTCAATCTTGTCTGCTCGAAGGCGTTTATAATAATTGTCAAAAATTGATTGAATTTCATCACAAGCCATTGTAAAGACTTCTGGTTTCCCGGGTGGTCGTGGGGTGAGAGTGATGATGGTAAAGCCTTGTCTGTGTTCTTCATTTATATCAATATTGTACTGGGCTACAATCAAATCAATCATCTCTCGTTGGAACATTGTTACATATCTGTAGACGTCAGTGTCTACAGTGAAGCTGACCGGCTCCGAGACTTTCCGGACAAGTGTTGGCGATGGCGCTCCACGACCTGCTGCGTCTTGCTGTTTTCCTCTTGCCCGGGTATCATGTCCAGTCTCTCGCCCTCCCGACCGTCCATCTGATGCCCCGGGTTGTGTAGATGTCTTAACTAAGTTCTTACTGTTCGTCCCCATCATGGAGGGTCGGGGGGAGCCGGACTTTTCAATGTTATTCTCAGCCATTTTGCCGCCAGTTCCTTTCCACTCTTGTAAAAAGTTTAGAATTTCTCCTGAAGGGCCGATGATCGTCAGCGATCTGGGGGCTGTATGGAACGAGTAGATGTCACGTTTGAGTAAATAGTTCTGTATTTCAATCATTTCTTCTTTCAAGTCGGTCGTCAGCTCGATCTTGTCTGCTCGAAGGCGTTTATAATATTTGTGAAAAATTGATTGAACTTCATCACAAGCCATTGTAAAGACTTCTGGTTTCCCGGGTGGTCGTGGGGTGAGAGTGATGGTGGTGAAGCCTTCTCTGTTTTCTTCATTTATATTAATATTGTACTGGGTTAGAATCGAATCAATCATCTGTCGTTGGAACACTGTTACATATCTGTAGACGTCAGTGTCTACAGTGAAGCTGACCGGTTCCGAGACTTTCCGGATGTGTGTTGGTGATGGCGCTCCACGACCTGCTGCGTCTTGCTGTTTTCCTCTTGCCCGGGTATCATGTCCAGTCTCTCGCCCTCCCGACCGTCCATCTGATGCCCCGGGTTGTGTAGATGTCTTAACTAAGTTCTTACTGTTCGTCCCCATCATGGAGGGTCGGGGGGAGCCGGACTTTTCAATGTTATTCTCAGCCATTTTGCCGCCAGTTCCTTTCCACTCTTGTAAAAAGTTTAGAATTTCTCCTGAAGGGCCGATGATCGTCAGCGATCTGGGGGCTGTATGGAACGAGTAGATGTCACGTTTGAGTAAATGGTCCCTTATTTTGAAGATTTCTTCTTGCGAGTCGGTCGTCAACTCAATCTTGTCTTCTCGAAGGCGTTTATGATAATTGTCAAAAATTGTTTTAATTTCATCACAAGCCATTGTAAAGAGCTCTGGTTTCCCGGGTGGTCGTGGGGTGAGAGTGAGGGTGGTGAAGCCTTCATTGTGTTCTTCATTTATATCAATATTGTATTGGGTTAGAATCGAATCAATCATCTGTTGGTAGAACACGCTTACACATCTGTAGACGTCAGTGTCTACAGTGAAGCTGACCGGCTCCGAGAGTTTCCGGATGTGTGTTGGTGATGGCGCTCCACGACCTGCTGCGTCTCGCGGTTTTCCTCTGACCCAGGTATCATGTCCAGTCTCTTGTACTCCCGACCTTCCATCTGATGCCCCGGGTTGTGTAGATATCTTAGCTACGTTCTTACTCTCCGTCCCTATCATGGAGGATCGGGGGGGGCCGGACATCTCCATGTTATTCTCTGCCATTTTGCCTCTAGTTCCTTTCCACTTTTGTAAAAAGTTTAGAATTTCTTCTGAAGGGCCGATGATCGTCAGCGATCTGGGGGCTGTAAGGAACGAGAAGATGTCACGTTTGTGTAAATGGTCCTGTATTTTGGTGATTTCTTCTTTTGAGTTGGTCGTCAACTCAATGTTGTCTTCTCGAAGGCGTTTATAATAATTGTCAAAAATTGCCTGAATTTCATCACAAGCCTTTGTAAAGAGCTCTGTTTCCTCTGGTGGCCGTGGGGTGAGGGTGATGGTGGTGAAGCCTTCGTTGTGTTCTTCATTCATATCAACATTGTATTGTCTTAGAACTGAATTCATCACCTCTCGTTGGAACACTGTTACATATCTGCAGACCGCACCGTCTACAAGAAAGCTGACCGGCTCCGAGACTTTCCGGTCACGTGTTGGCGTCATCGCTCTGGCTTTTCTTGTAGGTGTCTCGCGAGGACTCGTCTTTGGAGAGGAATGTTGGGTCGGGCTCTTTGTATCTCTTGGGATATTATCTTGTGCCAAGTGTCCTCCTCCATAAGGCTGTTGTCTATTGAGATGGGATGATAATGATGATTTGCGTTCTGGGGTTGGGGGTACATTCTGGGGGGCTCTTGCACCCATCTCTTCTGATGACAGTTTTCTTCCTGTAGGTTGCAGTGATGACAATTGTTTCTCCATAGCTTCCTCTTTCTCGAGGATTTCATACAGATCCAGGCGACATCTTCCCAAATCACAGAAGTCGCCCTTGATGCTGAGCACTAAGCCTCTTTCTCGGTATATACGAAGCATGTGCCTCTCCAGGATCCTCTTTACCTCGGACACACTGCGGAAATGTGACAGGTCCAAGTTCGTCATAATCGGCATGGAGAACTGCAGAGAAAGAAAAGATGAAAAATAGTAGAGTGAATTGAAAGGGTTAAAGACGATCGGTTTTTTTTCAATTCCTGTTTACATTCAGAGGCTACAAAGTCTGATGACACGGCTGAAGGTTCATCACATTGTATAATTATATATCACATTCTGGATGCACAGCAAACAATTCAATTCATTGACCACAAGCAGATGTAGGGAATGGAGAGAAAAATCTACTTAGTTTACTGTGAAAATACAAATATCCAGGACAGAAGTAGTGAGATCAGAGGGGGCGCATATAGCGCTAGATGAGTGGGGTCTATACACCATTCCTCCAGCTTCATAAATGATCCAGAAACCATCAGATTCTGAGTATTGGGATCTACTGGACCATGCAGAGACTGACACTATATCTGTACGGTCTATAAAATTCACCTGTGAAGGAAATGATCAGTGATGGACACGTACCTGTGAGTTCGAGGATCGAGGATGCCGCACCTCCAGGGGGTGGCTGCGCCCCCGTATCATCAAATTGTGTTTTCTGCTCAAAATGCTCTTTGCCACTATAATAAAATAAGTGTTAGTATATACAACTGTGCAACTGAGAGGATACAGAAGTGTTACACATGGTGGATGGAAACAGCATTGAGATCTGTGTGTCTCTGTTGAGGATAAGAATTAAATAACCAAAAATACTCCAGCCATTTCATAGACTCAGGTATATAGTTTAGTAGATGTAAACTAACACATATTTATGAATGTTGTTGCTTCTTATTAATTATATATATATACTGCATATTTAGTGTTTGTTCCTTAATACACTATATATAAGCACATGTAATTTAAAGATGGCTGCCACATCCTGTCTACACCCAAGATGATGAACAAAGGAGAATTCCTAAAGTTTGGACTGACCAATCCAGCAGAGACTATGCAAATTCCTATACGTCCTGATTCCAGCCGACGATACTTGATTGGACTATACTTTATCTACACCCTTCACTTCTCCTGAACTGTAAAAAGTTTTGGGAACAATAAACGAGTAGTAGCTCTAGCGTCCGCCATGGAGAAAGTTCATAACTGATTCAGTGTCCGTTATTGTTCTTTCTCATGTGCACACATGACAATATAATTTGGACACGGCAGTCAGACCTTAAGAGATCCCTTGTAGTCTCACCTCAACATCTCCAACAGTAATATAGGCTGGATGTGAGGTGTGAGTGTCTCTCCCAGTAATATAGGCTGGATGTGAAGTGTGTGAGTTTCTCTCCCAGTAATATAGGCTAGAAGCAAGATGTGTATCTCTCCAAGTATTATAGGTTGTTTGCAAAGTGTGTCACTCTCAGTAATATAGGCTGGGTGTGAGGTCTGTGTCTCTCCCAGTAATATAGGCTGGATGTGAGCTCTGTGTGTGTCTCCCAGTAATATAGGCTGGATGTGAGGTCTGTGTGTCTCTCCCAGTAATATAGGCTGGATGTGAGGTCTGTGTGTCTCTCCCAGTAATATAGGCTGGATGTGAGGTCTGTGTGTCTCTCCCAGTAATATAGGCTGGATGTGAGGTCTGTGTGTCTCTCCCAGTAATATAGGCTGGATGTGAGCTCTGGGTGTTTCTCCCAGTAATATAGGCTGGATGTGAGGTGTGTGTGTCTCTCCCAGCAATATAGACTGGATGTGAGCTCTGGGTGTTTCTCCCAGTAATATAGGCTGGATGTGAGCTCTGTGTGTCTCTCCCAGTAATATAGGCTGGATGTGAGCTCTGGGTGTTTCTCCCAGTAATATAGGCTGGATGTGAGCTCTGTGTGTCTCTCCCAGTAATATAGGCTGGATGTGAGGTGTGTGTGTCTCCCCCTGTAATAGGCTAGAAGCAAGATGTGTATCTCTCCAAGTATTATAGGTTGTTTGCAAAGTGTGTCACTCTCAGTAATATAGGCTGGGTGTGAGGTCTGTGTCTCTCCCAGTAATATAGGCTGGATGTGAGGTCTGTGTGTCTCTCCCAGTAATATAGGCTGGATGTGAGCTCTGGGTGTTTCTCCCAGTAATATAGGCTGGATGTGAGGTCTGTGTGTCTCTCCCAGTAATATAGGCTGGATGTGAGCTCTGTGTGTCTCCCAGTAATATAGGCTGGATGTGTGGTCTGTGTGTCTCTCCCAGTAATATAGGCTGGATGTGAGCTCTGGGTGTTTCTCCCAGTAATATAGGCTGGATGTGAGGTCTGTGTGTCTCTCCCAGTAATATAGGCTGGATGTGAGCTCTGTGTGTCTCTCCCAGTAATACAGGCTGGATGTGAGGTCTGTGTGTCTCCCCCTGTAATATCGGCTGGATGTGAGCTCTAAGAGTCTCTCCCAGTAATATAGGCTGAATGTGAGGTCTGTGTGTCTCTCCCAGTAATATAGGCTGGATGTGAGGTCTGTGTCTCTCCCAGTAATATAGGCTGGATTTGAGCTCTGTGTGTCTCTCCCAGTAATATAGGCTGGATGTGAGGTCTGTGTGTCTCTCCCAGTAATATAGGCTGGATGTGAGCTCTGGGTGTTTCTCCCAGTAATATAGGCTGGATGTGAGCGCTGGGTGTCTCTCCCAGTAATACAGGCTGGATGTGAGGTCTGTGTGTCTCTCCCAGTAATATAGGCTGGATGTGAGCTCTGGGTGTTTCTCCCAGTAATATAGGCTGGATGTGAGGTCTATGTATCTCTCCCAGTAATATAGGCTGGATGTGAGCTCTGTGTGTCTCTCCCAGTAATACAGGTTGGATGTGAGGTATGTATGTCTCTCCCAGTAATATAGGCTGGATGTGAGCTCTGAGTCTCTCTCCCAGTAATATAGGCTGGATGTGAGCTCTGTGTGTCTCTCCCAGTAATACAGGCTGGATGTGAGGTCTGTGTGTCTCCTCCTGTAATATAGGCTGGATGTGAGCTCTATGTGTCTCTCCCAGTAATATAGGCTGGATGTGAGGTCTGTGTGTCTCTCCCAGTAATATAGGCTGGATGTGAGGTCTGTGTATCTCTCCCAGTAATATAGGCTGGATGTGAGGTCTGTGTGTCTCTCCAGTAATATAGGCTGGATGTGAGGTCTGTGTGTCTCTCCCAGTAATATAGGCTGGATGTGAGCTCTGTGTGTCTCTCCCTTTAATATTGGCTGGATGTGAGTTCTGTGTGTCTCTCCCAGTAATATAGGCTGGATGTGAGCTCTCTGTGTCTCTCCAGTAATATAGGCTGGATGTGAGCTCTGGGTGTTTCTCCCAGTAATATAGGCTGGATGTGAGGTCTGTGTATCTCTATTTGTTAACTCATATACTATAAAGTTGGGTTGATGTGTAAATTGTAAAGTGAACAAAGATGCAATGGTTTAGAAATCTCTTATAGCTGTATTTTATGCATAGCAGAACATAGATAAGAGAGCAGAAGTTTCATTTGGAAAAAAAATCTCATTTAGAAACTGATTAAGAGGGTCAACTCCCCCTCCTGGCAGCACTTGTGGCTCTCCTCCTCCCCCTCCTGGCAGCACTTGTGGCTCTCCTCCTCCCCCTCCTGGCAGCACTACTGGCTCTCCTCCTCCTACTCCTGGCAGCACTACTGGCTCTCCTCCTCCCTCCCTATTGGTCTATGGAGATTAACATCATGGATATTGTGAGGGGTCTGAGGACGGACAAGCTCATGTCTTCCAGTAAAACTGGAAATGATTGGATTCTTACTGGACCATGGGTTACATCAGACTGGACACCCCTGGTACAAAATACAAGGTCTATGTGGACTCGTGTGCTAGGAAAAAGGAAAGAAGTGATGAAATAAATGACAGCCACGCGTTTCGGGGCCATGAACTGCATAGGCGCTTCCTTTCTGTGCATCCATCTCCCCATTTCTTACAGCTGTGTCCCAGGATCTTATATAACATCAGAGCAATCAGAACAGAATCAGTCACCTTTTTCGTCTTTGAACTCCAGTAAGGCCACGCCAGCCTTCTCCGTGGGGTAATGAGCGATGACTTCGCCGTTGCCGCCATTTTGGACTTTTAGGAAGTGTATTAACAGCTTATCTCTGATGAGATCATCGTCATCGTACTGGTGATGGGGGAGCCCACTCACTTCTACAACTCGTCCTTCAGCCATGAAAACAGCGGGTGGCACCGGGTCTAATCCAAAAAGAGATCAATCCCAGCGAGGACCAGAACACCTAGAGGAGTAAATGACAAGATTTAAAGGGAAGCTCCACCACAGGGTGACATATCAGACAGGACCGGCACCAGGGACCTGTTACCTGACAACTCTCTTTTGGGCCCCCCACAAATACACTCCCCTGATGATTCCTCAGTATTGAGGAAGAAACGCGTCGGTGTATTGTGGTTACAACCCTTGGGTCCTGTAAGGCCGGAGCTGGGCACGGGACATGATGGGGGCAGTAGTCAGCTGGAATACCTTATTAACCAGCGACACTACGAGAATCGCGACACAACATCATATCAGGGCGAGAGCACGGCCATTACTGAGAACTTACATATGTATTTTGGACTTGTTGCCAGTGGTTATGGCCGATATGTCTCTTTGACCCGTCTCCCTGTATGTGGCCTAATACCTCTATTTTCCCAGGATCTAATTATAATAATTTCTCTCTTGGGCTGCAAGATCATTATATACAGTGGGTACGGAAAGTATTCACACCCCTTTAACTTTTTCACACTTTGTTTCATTGCAGCCATTTGGTAACTTCTCATTAATGTGCACTCTGCCCTCATCCCCCATCTTGACAGAAAAAAACCCCAGAAATATAGAAATGTTTTCAAATTTATTAAACAAGAAAAACTGAAATATCACATGGTCATAAGTATTCACACCCTTTGCTCAGACCCTCATATGTAAGTCACATGCTGTCCATTTCCTTGTGATCCTCCTGGAGACGGTTCTCCCCCTTCATTGGAGTCCAGCTGGAAAGGCGCACACCTGTCTATATAAGGCTACATGCGCACGCTGCTTTTTTTGCTGCTTTTTTGGCTGCAGTTTTGTCAGCAGAACTTTCTGACATTTGACTTCCCAGCAAAGTCTATGAGAAGTCAGATTTGTCATGCGCACGTTGCAGTTTATTTGTCAGCGTTTTTTTTGTCAAAAGTTTGTGACAAAAAAAATGCAGCATGTTCATTCTTCCTGCGTTTTTGTCAACATTTGTCACCCATTGAAATCAATGAGGGCATCAAAAACGCAGGAAAAAATGCATGCTAATCAAAAGTGGTGCATTTTACCTGCCTTTTACCTGCGTTTTTGCTAGCAAAAACGCAGGTGATTTGTCAGGAAGTGAGGTCAAGCAAGTGGTCCCGTCCCGTCCTCCATGTGTTCCCCGAAGTACCGCTGTCCCCAGGGGAGATGATGTGGAGGACGGGACTATCAGCGGCGGCAGCGAGAGGGGGATGGACATTGGCAGCTGAAAACATTGATTTTTATCTCTCTCTGCTGCCGCCGCTGATAGTCCCGTCCTCCACGTGTTCCCCGAAGTACCACTGTCCCCAGCGTGCACGCACAGGGGAGATGATGTGGAGGACGGGACTATCAGCGGCAGCGAGAGGGAAAAATCAATGTTTTCAGCTGCCAACGTCCATCCCCCTCTCGCTGCCGCCGCCGCTGATAGTCCCGTCCTCCACGTGTTCCCCGACGTACCGCTGTCCCCAGCGTGTACGCACAGGGGAGATGATGGACCCCTCTCACCGCCGCCGCCGCTGAAAGTCCCGGGCTCCACGCTCCTGACGGCTCCACGCTCCTGACGGCTCCACGCTCCTGACGGCTCCACGCTCCTGACGGCTCCACGCTCCTGCCGGCTCCACGCTCCTGCCGGCTCCACGCTGTAGCGCGATCAGCTGAGCTGTCACTGAGGTTACTCGCGGCCACCGCTGGATTCAGCGGTGGCCGCGGGTAACCTCGGTGACAGCTCAGGCTGATCGCGCGGCTGTCTCCATTAGCTGCATGGAGGTGACCGGAGCGGCGGTGTCTGCTGCTTCTCCGGTCACCTGCATGCAGCACAGCTGGATGCGACGCTGGAGCATGCTGGATTACGCCGGACATGGAGGGTTTGTCGGGGTTAATAAATTGGTAATGAGGGAATGTGTTTGTGTTTTTTATTTCTAATAAATGATTTTGTGTGTGTTTATTTACTGTAATTTACAGATTAATCATGGAGGGTGTCACATAGACGCCTGACATGATTAATCTAGGACTTATTGGCAGCTATGGGCTGCCAATAACTCCTTATTACCCCGATTTGCCAACGCACCAGGGCAAATCGGGAAGAGCCGGGTACAGTCCCAGAACTGTCGCATATAATGGATGCGGCCATTCTGGGCGGCTGCTGACTGATATTGTTAGGCTGGGGGGCTCCCCATAACGTGGGGCTCCCCATCCTGAGAATACCAGCCTTCAGCCGTATGGCTTTATCTGGCTGGCATTAAAATTGGGGGGGACCGCACGCCGGTTTTTTTTAATTATTTATTTATTTCTAATTTTTTTTTTTTCAATTCAACAAGCTTTATGGGCTTGTTTGAACTGAAAAATACATGAAACAATTGTTGACAAAACTGCAGCCAAAAACGCACCAAAAAAGCACCTACATTTCTTGTGACATTTCCAGGCTCTCTCTGACAAGGTGCAGTTTTGGCTGCATTTTGTGAACACGAAAAAGAAGCAGCGTGCGCATGTAGCATAACACCTCACAGCTCACACTGCTTGTCACACCAAAGGAGAATCATGAGGTCAAAGGAACTGCCCAAGGAGCTCAGAGACAGAATTGTTGCAAGGCACAGATCTGGCCAAGGTTGCAAAACAATTTCTGCAGTACTCAAGGTGCCTAAGAGCACAGTGGCCTCCATAATCCTTACATGGAAGAAGTTTGGGACCAGCAGAACTCTTCCCTAGACCCGGCCGTCCAGCCAAACTGAGCAATCGTGGGAGAAGAGGCTTGGGGAGAGAGGTAAGAAGAACCCCAAGATCACTGCGGCTGAGCTCCAGAGATGCAGTAGGGAGATGGGAGAAAGTCCCACAAGGTCACCTATCACTGCAGCCTCCACCAGTCCGGCCTTTATGGCAGAGTGGCCCGACAGAAGCTTCTCCTCAGTGTAAGGCTACTTTCACACTTGCGTTGAACGGTATCCGTTGCATTGCGTTGTGTGACGGATGCAACGGATGTGTTGCATATAGTGACACAACGGATGCAACGGATGCTGCAAAACAACGCAATTCGTTTTGATTTTTTTTTTTTTTTTTTCCCGGTTTTACCAGCGGCAGACTATAGTGAACGATCAGCTGATCGTTCCCTGCAGCCGGCCGCTGGGTGATCAGCTGATTGCTCCCAGTAGCCGGCCGCCGGGTGATCAGCTGATCGCTCCCGGCCGCCGGGTGATCAGCTGATCGCTCCCGGCCGCCGGGTGATCAGCTGATCGCTCCCTGCAGCCGGGTGATCAGCTGATCGCTCCCTGCAGCCGGCTGCCGGGTGATCAGCTGATCGCTCCCGGCCGCCGGGTGATCAGCTGATCGCTCCCGGCCGCCGGGTGATCAGCTGATCGCTCCCGGCCGCCGGGTGATCAGCTGATCGCTCCCTGCAGCCGGCCGCCGGGTGATCAGCTGATCGCTCCCTGCAGCCGGCCGCCGGGTGATCAGCTGATCGCTCCCTGCAGCCGGCCGCCGGGTGATCAGCTGATCGCTCCCGGCTGCCGGGTGATCAGCTGATCGCTCCCTGCAGCCGGCTGCCGGGTGATCAGCTGATCGCTCCCGGCCGCCGGGTGATCAGCTGATCGCTCCCGGCCGCCGGGTGATCAGCTGATCGCTCCCGGCCGCCGGGTGATCAGCTGATCGCTCCCTGCAGCCGGCCGCCGGGTGATCAGCTGATCGCTCCCTGCAGCCGGCCGCCGGGTGATCAGCTGATCGCTCCCTGCAGCCGGCCGCCGGGTGATCAGCTGATCGCTCCCTGCAGCCGGCCGCCGGGTGATCAGCTGATCGCTCCCTGCAGCCGGCCGCCGGGTGATCAGCTGATCGCTGTCACTTGCCGGCGCCCGGGCATGCCGGCGGGCGGGCGCTCAGCTGAGCGCTGTGACTTGCCGGCGGCCGGGCATGCTGGTGGCCGGTCATTCAGCTGAGCGCTGTCGCTTGCCGACGGCCGGGCGCTCAGCTGAACGTTCGGCCACCGCGAGCCAAAATAAAGTTTGATTTAAAAAAAAAAAAAAAAAAAAAGAGCATGCGCAGTGAAATCCAGAGGATTCCGCTGCTCAAAATAACGTTACATGCTGCGTTCCTCCCGCTGGGCGGAAGCAACGGAGCGTCGCCCAGCGGAAGCAACGCAGCTCCTTTTGGTACAATCCGTCAACCATACAAGTCTATGGGAAACAGCGGAATCCGTTAACGGATTCCGCTGTTTCCCAAAAGGGCGGATTGTAACGGAAGGAAAATAACGCAAGTGTGAAAGTACCCTTAGGCTATGTGCGCACTAGAGATGTGAAGTTTCTCGAGAAAATCTTCTCGAGAAACTTCTGGGAGTGAAAGATTTGCTGACCTCCGGAAAAAATCCGCGGCAAAACCGCATGCGGATTTGCCGCGGATTAGCCGCGGATTTACCGCGGATTTGCCGCGATTTTGCCGCGATTTTCCCGCGGGTGGTTCCCTGCGGATTTTTGCAGTCTGTACTGCAGAAATCCGCGGGATACCTGCGGATTTAATGGACATGTTCATTTTCTCAAGAAACTTTCTCGAGAAACTTTTCTCAAGAAACTTTCTTGAGAAAAATCCGCACCAGTGCGCACAGCTTTTTTTTTTTCTCATAGAATTTCATGGGAAATGTCTGCACAAAGATTGCAGACATTTCTCAAGAAATTTCCGCGGCAAATCCGCGGGTAAATCCGCGGGTATTTTGCTCTAGTGCGCACATAGCCTAAGACATACACCGTGTGCAGAATTATTAGGCAAGTTGTATTTTAGAGGATTTGTTTTATTATTGATCAACAACTATGTTCTCAATGAACCCAAAAGACTCATAAATATCAAAGCTTAATATTTTTGGCAGTTGGAGGGGTTTTTAGATTTGGCTTCTTAGGAGGATCTGTTTGTGCAGGTCACTATTACTGTGCAGAATTATTAGGCAACTTAATAACAACCAAATCTATTCCCATCTCACTTGTTTATTTTCTCCAGGTAAACCAATATAACTGCACAAAATGTAGAAATAAACATTTCTGACATGCAAAAACAAATCCCAAAACATTAGTGACCAATATCGCCCCCTTTCTTTCTGATGACCCTCAGCAGCGACCATCCATAGATTCTGTCATTGCTTGATCTGTTTACGCTCAGCATTGCGTGCAGCAGCCACCACAGCCTCCAGACACCACAGCCTGCAGCCACCACAGCCTCCAGACACCACAGCCTCCAGACACCACAGCCTCCAGACACCACAGCCTCCAGACACCACAGCCTCCAGACACCACAGCCTCCAGACACCACAGCCTCCAGACACCACAGCCTCCAGACACCACAGCCTCCAGACACTGTTCAGAGAGGTGTACTGTTTTCCCTCCCTGTAGATCTCACATTTTATAAGGGACCGCAGGTTCTCTATGGGGTTCAGATCAGGTGAACAAGGGCGCCATGTCATTATTTTTTCATCTTTTAGACCTTTACTGGCCAGCCACGCTGTGGAGTAGTTGGATGCATGTGATGGAGCATTGTCCTGCATGAAAATCATGTTTTTCTTGAACGATAGCGACTTCTTCCTGTACCACTGCTTGAAGAACTTGTCTTCCAGAAACTGGCAGTAGGTCTGGGAGTTGAGCTTCCTCCATCCTCAACCCGAAAAGGTCCCACAAGTTGATCTTTGCTGACCCCAGCCCATGCCAGTGCCCACCTCCACCTTGCTGGCGTCTGAGTCGGAGTGGAGCTCTCTACCCTTTACTGATCTAGTCTCTGGCCCATCCATCTGCCCATCAAGAGTCACTCTCATTTCATCAGTCCATAAAACCTGGGAAAAATCAGTCTTCAGATATTTCTTGGCCCAGTCTTGAGGTTTTATCTTCTGTTTCTTGGTCAGAGGTGGTGGTTTTCAGCCTTCCTTACCTTGGCCTGTCCCTGAGTATGGCACACCTTGTGCTTTTTGATACTCCAGTAACATTGCAGCTGTGAAATATGGACAAACTGGTGGCAAATGGCATCTTGGCAGCTTCACGCTTGATTTTCCTCAATTCATGGGCAGTTATTTTGCGCCTTTTTAGCCCAGCACGCTTCTTGCGACCCTGTTGGCTATTTGCCATGAAACACTTGATTGTTCGGTGATCACGCTTCAAACGTTTGGCAATTTCAAGAATGCTGCGTCCCTCTGCAAGACATCGCACAATATGGACTTTTCAGAGCCCGTCACATCTCTCTTCTGACCCATTTTCCAAAGGAAAGGAAGTTGCCTAATAATGAAGCCCCCATTATATAGGGTGTTGATGTCATTACACCGCACCCCTCCTCATTACAGAGATGCACAGCACCGGATTTACTTAACTGGTAGTTGGCTCTCAGCCTATACAGCTTGGAGTAGGACGACATGTATAACAAGTATCATGGGATCAAAATACTCATTTGCCTAATAATTCTGCACATGGTGTATGAAAGACCGTATAGAGTTTGCAAAAAAACACATGAAGGACGCCCAGACTATGAGAAATAAGATTCTCTGGTCTGATGAGACAAAGATACAACTTTTTGGTGATAATTCTAAGCGGTATGTGTGGAAAAAAACAGGCACTGCTCATCACCTGCCCAATACAGTCCCCACAGTGAGACATGGTGGAGGCAGCATCATGCTATGGGGCAGGGACAGGACAACTGGTGGCAATAGAAGGAAACATGAATGCAGCCAAGTACAGAGATATTCTGGAAGAAAACCTCTTCCAGAGTGCTCTGGACCTCAGACTTGGCTGAAGGTTCACTTTCGAACAAGACAATGACCCTAAGCACACAGCTAAAATAACAAAGGAGTGGCTTCAGAACAACTCTGTGACCATTCTTGACCGGCCCAGCCAGAGCCCTGACCTAAACCCAATTGAGCATATCTGAAGAGACCTGAAAATGGCGTACACCAACGTTCACCATCCAACCTGACGGAACTGGAGAGGATCTGCAAGGAAGAATGGCCGAGGATCCCCAAATCCAGTATCCCAAGAAGACTCATGGCTGTACTAGCTCAAAAGGGAGGGCGCCTCTACTCAATACTGAGCAAAGGGGCTGAATACTTATCACCATGTGATATTTCAGTTTTTCTTGTTTAATAAATTTGCAAAAATTTCTACATTTCTGTTTTTTTCCATCAAAATGGGGGATGGGCGCAGAGTGTACATTAATGAGAAAAAATGTACCAAATAGCTGCAATGAAACAAAGAGTGAAAAAGGGGTCTGAATACTTTCCGTACCCACTGTACCATTACTATATTCTAGAGATTAGATATTGACACAAACCAGTTCATATTCAACTTGTGCTGTATATTATATAGAGAGACTGACAGTGCAGGGAGAGCTGAATACATACAGACTGACAGTGCAGGCATACCTGTATACATACAGAC
The DNA here is from genome assembly GCF_048569485.1 of Anomaloglossus baeobatrachus. Lineage (NCBI taxonomy): Eukaryota > Metazoa > Chordata > Amphibia > Anura > Aromobatidae > Anomaloglossus > Anomaloglossus baeobatrachus. Next base: position 567,555,331 of record NC_134358.1, on the reverse strand, counting down.
TGACAGTGCAGGCATACCTGTATACATACAGACTGACAGTGCAGGGAGAGCTGAATACATACAGACTGACAGTGCAGGGAGAGCTGTATACATACAGACTGACAGTGCAGGGAGAGCTGTATACATACAGACTGACAGTGCAGGGAGAGCTGTATACATACAGACTGACAGTGCAGGCATACCTGTATACATACAGACTGACAGTGCAGGGAGAGCTGTATACATACAGACTGACAGTGCAGGGAGAGCTGTATATATAGAGACTGACAGTGCAAGCATACCTGTATACATACAGACTGACAGTGCAGGGAGAGCTGTATACATACAGACTGACAGTGCAGGGAGAGCTGTATACATACAGACTGACAGTGCAGGGAGAGCTGTATACATACAGACTGGCAGTGCAGGGAGAGCTGTATACATACAGACTGACAGTGCAGGGAGAGCTGTATACATACAGACTGACAGTGCAGGGAGAGCTGTATACATACAGACTGACAGTGCAGGGAGAGCTGTATACATACAGACTGACAGTGCAGGGAGAGCTGTATACATACAGACTGACAGTGCAGGGAGAGCTGTATACATACAGACTGACAGTGCAGGGAGAGCTGTATACATACAGACTGACAGTGCAGGGAGAGCTGTATACATACAGACTGACAGTGCAGGGAGAGCTGAATACATACAGACTGGCAGTGCAGGGAGAGCTGTATACATACAGACTGACAGTGCAGGCATACCTGTATACATACAGACTGACAGTGCAGGCATACCTGTATACATACAGACTGACAGTGCAGGCATACCTGTATACATACAGACTGACAGTGCAGGCATACCTGTATACATACAGACTGACAGTGCAGGGAGAGCTGAATACATACAGACTGACAGTGCAGGGAGAGCTGTATACATACAGACTGACAGTGCAGGGAGAGCTGTATACATACAGACTGACAGTGCAGGGAGAGCTGTATACATACAGACTGACAGTGCAGGCATACCTGTATACATACAGACTGACAGTGCAGGGAGAGCTGTATACATACAGACTGACAGTGCAGGGAGAGCTGTATATATAGAGACTGACAGTGCAAGCATACCTGTATACATACAGACTGACAGTGCAGGGAGAGCTGTATACATACAGACTGACAGTGCAGGGAGAGCTGTATACATACAGACTGACAGTGCAGGGAGAGCTGTATACATACAGACTGGCAGTGCAGGGAGAGCTGTATACATACAGACTGACAGTGCAGGGAGAGCTGTATACATACAGACTGACAGTGCAGGGAGAGCTGTATACATACAGACTGACAGTGCAGGGAGAGCTGTATACATACAGACTGACAGTGCAGGGAGAGCTGTATACATACAGACTGACAGTGCAGGGAGAGCTGTATACATACAGACTGACAGTGCATGGAGAGCTGTATACATACAGACTGACAGTGCAGGGAGAGCTGTATACATACAGACTGACAGTGCAGGGAGAGCTGAATACATACAGACTGGCAGTGCAGGGAGAGCTGTATACATACAGACTGACAGTGCAGGCATACCTGTATACATACAGACTGACAGTGCAGGCATACCTGTATACATACAGACTGACAGTGCAGGCATACCTGTATACATACAGACTGACAGTGCAGGCATACCTGTATACATACAGACTGACAGTGCAGGGAGAGCTGTATATATAGAGACTAGCAGTGCAGGGACAGCTGTATACATACAGACTGACAGTGCAGGGAGGGAGAGCTGTATATATAGAGACTGACAGTGCAGGGAGAGCTGTATACATACAGACTGGCAGTGCAGGGAGAGCTGTATACATACAGACTGGCAGTGCAGGGAGAGCTGTATACATACAGACTGGCAGTGCAGGGAGAGCTGAATACATACAGACTGACAGTGCAGGGAGAGCTATATATATAGAGACTGACAGTGCAAGCATACCTGTATACATACAGACTGACAGTGCAGGGAGAGCTGTATACATACAGACTGACAGTGCAGGGAGAGCTGTATACATACAGACTGACAGTGCAGGGAGAGCTGAATACATAAAGACTGACAGTGCAGGGAGAGCTGAATACATACAGACTGGCAGTGCAGGGAGAGCTGAATACATACAGACTGACAGTGCAGGGAGAGCTGAATACATACAGACTGGCAGTGCAGGGAGAGCTGAATACATACAGACTGGCAGTGCAGGGAGAGCTGAATACATACAGACTGACAGTGCAGGGAGAGCTGAATACATACAGACTGGCAGTGCAGGGAGAGCTGAATACATACAGACTGACAGTGCAGGGAGAGCTGTATACATACAGACTGATAGTGCAGGGAGATCTGTACAGATATAGAGAGAGAAAGGCTGCACACCAGTGACAGTGCAAGAGGAATAAATGTAAAGCAGAAACTGCTGTGTGAATATTGGCATGAAAAATACAATAGCTATATGTGAGAATGAAAATATGACAATGGAATCTGCATAACTGCCAGACCACCCACATGAGAGAGGCCAGACCCCCACATGAGAGCAGCCAGACCTTCAACATGAGAACGGCCAGACCCCCCACATGAGAGCAGCCAGACCCCACAGCATGAGAGAGGCCAGACCCCCACATAAGAGCGGCCAGACCCCCCACATGAGAGCAGCCAGACCTTCAACATGAGAGCGGCCAGACCCCCCACATGAGAGCGGCCAGACCCCCCACATGAGAGCGGCCAGACCCCCCACATGAGAGCGGCCAGACCCCCCACATGAGAGCGGCCAGACCCCACCACATGAGAGCGGCCAGACCCCACCACATGAGAGAGGCCAGACCCCACCACATGAGAGAGGCCAGACCCCACCACATGAGAGCGGCCAGACCCCACCACATGAGAGCGGCCAGACCCCCACATAAGAGCGGCCAGACCCCCCACATGAGAGCAGCCAGACCCCCCACATGAGAGCGGCCAGACCCCCCCACATGAGAGCGGCCAGACCCCCCCACATGAGAGCGGCCAGACCCCCTACATGAGAGCGGCCAGACCCCCTACATGAGAGCGGCCAGACCCCCCCACATGAGAGCAGCCAGACCCCCCACATGAGAGCGACCAGACCCCCTACATGAGAGCGGCCAGACCCCCCACATGAGAGCGGCCAGACCCCCCACATGAGAGCGGCCAGACCCCCTACATGAGAGCGGCCAGACCCCCCCCACATGAGAGCAGCCAGACCCCCCACATGAGAGCGGCCAGACCCCCTACATGAGAGCGACCAGACCCCCTACATGAGAGCGGCCAGACCCCCTACATGAGAGCAGCCAGACCCCCTACATGAGAGCGGCCAGACCCCCTACATGAGAGCGGCCAGACCCCCTACATGAGAGCGGCCAGACCCCCTACATGAGAGCGGCCAGACCCCCTACATGACAGCGGCCAGACCCTCCACATGACAGCGGCCAGACCCTCCACATGAGAGCGGCCAGACCCCCTACATGACAGCGGCCAGACCCCCCCACATGAGAGCGGCCAGACCCCCTACATGAGAGCGGCCAGACCCCCTACATGACAGCGGCCAGACCCCCCCACATGAGAGCGGCCAGACCCTCCCACATGACAGCGGCCAGACCCCCCCACATGAGAGCGGCCAGACCCTCCACATGACAGCAGCCAGACCCCCTACATGAGAGCGGCCAGACCCTCCCACATGACAGCGGCCAGACCCCCCCACATGAGAGCGGCCAGACCCTCCCACATGACAGCGGCCAGACCCCCCCACATGAGAGCGGCCAGACCCCCCCACATGAGAGCGGCCAGACCCCCTACATGAGAGCGGCCAGACCCCCTACATGAGAGCGGCCAGACCCCCCCACATGAGAGCAGCCAGACCCCCCACATGAGAGCGACCAGACCCCCTACATGAGAGCGGCCAGACCCCCCACATGAGAGCGGCCAGACCCCCCACATGAGAGCGGCCAGACCCCCTACATGAGAGCGGCCAGACCCCCCCCACATGAGAGCAGCCAGACCCCCCACATGAGAGCGGCCAGACCCCCTACATGAGAGCGACCAGACCCCCTACATGAGAGCGGCCAGACCCCCTACATGAGAGCAGCCAGACCCCCTACATGAGAGCGGCCAGACCCCCTACATGAGAGCGGCCAGACCCCCTACATGAGAGCAGCCAGACCCCCCACATGAGAGCGGCCAGACCCCCTACATGAGAGCGGCCAGACCCCCTACATGACAGCGGCCAGACCCTCCACATGACAGCGGCCAGACCCTCCACATGACAGCGGCCAGACCCTCCACATGAGAGCGGCCAGACCCCCTACATGACAGCGGCCAGACCCCCTACATGAGAGCGGCCAGACCCCCTACATGAGAGCGGCCAGACCCCCTACATGAGAGCGGCCAGACCCCCTACATGACAGCGGCCAGACCCTCCACATGACAGCGGCCAGACCCTCCACATGAGAGCGGCCAGACCCTCCACATGAGAGCGGCCAGACCCCCTACATGACAGCGGCCAGACCCCCCCACATGAGAGCGGCCAGACCCCCCCACATGAGAGCGGCCCGGCCTCCTCATTTGTGAACTTCCCGACCCTACGCACACACCTGAAACCTATCCCACCCCCGCACCTGACAGCTGCACGACCCCAAACCTCCCCCATTAACCGACCCCAGCACCCTCCCCCTCACCTCAGCGCTGCTCCCGGGCGTGCAGTTTCCCGGGCAACAAGACCCTCCACAGCACAGACGGGACTTCTGCCGCCAAGAAGTGAAAGTGAAAGTTACCCGGGTCTCCTCCTACTTACAACTGACTGCAGAGCCCGCCCCTATGTACAGGGCACTATATACTGTACAGCGCACTATATACAGTCTGTACAGGACACTATATACTGTACAGGACACTATATACTGTACAGGGCACTATATACTGTACAGGACACTATATACTGTACAGGCACTATATACTGTACAGCGCACTATATACAGTCTGTACAGGACACTATATACTGTACAGGGCACTATATACTGTACAGGACACTATATACTGTACAGGGCACTATATACTGTACAGGCACTATATACTGTACAGCGCACTATATACAGTCTGTACAGGACACTATATACTGTACAGGGCACTATATACTGTACAGGACACTATATACTGTACAGGGCACTATATACTGTACAGCGCACTATATACAGTCTGTACAGGACACTATATACTGTACAGGACACTATATACTGTACAGCGCACTATATACAGTCTGTACAGGACACTATATACTGTACAGGGCACTATATACTGTACAGCGCACTATATACAGTCTGTACAGGACACTATATACTGTACAGGGCACTATATACTGTACAGCGCACTATATACAGTCTGTACAGGACACTATATACTGTACAGGACACTATATACTGTACAGGGCACTATATACTGTACAGCGCACTATATACAGTCTGTACAGGACACTATATACTGTACAGGACACTATATACTGTACAGGGCACTATATACTATACAGCGCACTATATACAGTCTGTACAGGACACTATATACTGTACAGGACACTATATACTGTACAGGGCACTATATACTGTACAGCGCACTATATACAGTCTGTACAGGACACTATATACTGTACAGGACACTATATACTGTACAGGGCACTATATACTGTACAGCGCACTATATACAGTCTGTACAGGACACTATATACTGTACAGGACACTATATACTGTACAGGACACTATATACTGTACAGGGCACTATATACTGTACAGCGCACTATATACAGTCTGTACAGGACACTATATACTGTAAAGGACACTATATACTGTACAGGGCACTATATACTGTACAGCGCACTATATACAGTCTGTACAGGACACTATATACTGTACAGGACACTATATACTGTACAGGGCACCAGGGCTGTGGAGTCGGTAAGCCAAACCTTCGACTCCGACTCCGACTCCTCAAATTCTCTTGCACCGACTCCGACTCCGGCTCCGACTCCGGCTCCGACTCCTACATATATTGCTTATAGTTAGGTGAAAAATTTATTGTAGTACATGAATATGTGTATGTGAACATCAGACATTTAATAATTTTTATGATACAATAATCAAGATATTTGGATAGAACATAAAATATATTTATTGGAATACAACTTTAGAACACAAACTGTAATAAATTGTAAATATGTAATACACTATGTAATATACAGTAGATTACATATATATCTTGTGTGTGTGTATATACACTGTATATATATATATATATATATATTATATATATTACATATTTACAATTTATTAGTTTTTTTGTGTTCTAAAGTTGTATTCCAATAAATATTTTATGTTCTATCCAAATATCTTGATTATTGTATCATAAAAACAATTAAATGTCTGATGTTCACATTGTACTACAATAAATTTTTCACTTAAATATAAGCATTATACTAAATGTTGTTATTTAGTAAAATATTCAGCACATTCTGCATTGCACTCCTGTCCCCAATTTATTATATATTTTAGGAGTCGGAGTCGGTGCATTTTATACCGACTCCGACTCCGACTCCGACTCCACCAAAATGAGCTCCGACTCCGACTCCGACTCCACGACTCCGACTCCGACTCCACAGCCCTGCAGGGCACTATATACTGTACAGGGCACTATATACTGTACAGCGCACTATATACAGTCTGTAAGGGACACTATATATACTGTACAGGACACTACTACACAGGACACTATATACTGTACAGGGCACTACTACACAGGACACTATATACTGTATAGGGCACTATATACTGTACAGGACACTACTACACAGGATACTATTACACAGGACACAATATATTATACAAGAGGACACCATATACTGTGCAGGGCACTATATACTATACAAAACACAGGCATTATATACTGTACATAACGCCATATACTGTATAGGGCAGTGTATGTATATGTATATATATATATATATATATATATATACACACACACTGTACAGGACTTGGTATACTATACAGGACACAGGCACTATATACTGTACAGGACTCTATATACTGTACAGGACATGGATACTATATACTGTACATGATGCCATCTACTGTATATGGCAGTATATACTGTACGTGATGCTATATACTGTACAGGGCACTATATACTATATATGGCACAGGCACAATATACTGTACAGGACATGGGCAATATATACTGTACATGATGCCATATATTGTACAACACACTATATACTGTATATGATGCTATATACTGTACAGAACACTATATACTGTATATGATGCTACGGTATATACTGTACAGGACACTATATACTGTATATGATGCTATATACTGTACAGGACACTATATACTGTATATGATGCTATATACTGTACAGGACACTATATACTGTATATGATGCTACGGTATATACTGTACAGGACACTATATACTGTATATGATGCTACAGTATATACTGTACAGGACACTATATACTGTATATGATGCTATATACTGTACAGGACACTATATACTGTATATGATGCTATATACTGTACAGGACACTATATACTGTATATGATGCTATATACTGTACAGGACACTATATACTGTATATGATGCTACGGTATATACTGTACAGGACACTATATACTGTATATGATGCTACGGTATATACTGTACAGGACACTATATGATGCTATATACTGTACAGGACACTATATACTGTATATGATGCTATATACTGTACAGGACACTATATACTGTATATGATGCTGTATACTGTACAGGACACTATATACTGTACACTATATACGGCTCCCTACAGTTTGACCTGTTTCCGGTCATGTTCTGGTCATACAGTGACTTATAGCAGAGGTGTTATATTTATAGAGACCCCGTGTACAGACCGAGCTCCCATTGATCCCATCATCTGGGCATGGCATCCGGCATTACCCGTGTCACGGTTGTTAGCAGGACGGCTCCTTCAGGTCTCTGAGGTCCTAATGTTGTTAGGTTTACTGATACTGTATTTCCAGTGTAAGGTTGGGGGTCTCGGAGGAGGGGGGGGTAGCGGGCACGAGCCTTTACCCCGTCACTAAGATGCACGACGCTTTTAGGGTAAATCAATATATCTGTTTCCATCCATCATAAATCGGCTTATTTTTTCCTGTTTTACTTTCTCCTCCGCTTTACAAGCTGACGATTTCTTTACGTTCACCTCGGCCTCATCCACACGGTGCATTCAAAGTTATCACTTACATTCCTAAGAATTGTGCACATTATCACTATTGAAGGTGTTTTTCTCTTTATTATTGATGAACGGGACCCGAACTTGACCCCAGAAAACGAACCCCATACAAGTCAATGGGGAGCCCAAGTTCAGAGCTGTAAAATGGTCACAGTAGCTCTAGGGGGGCTACAAATGGAAGTCAAATGGTAGTAAGTGCAGAATAGTTATACATACCGTGTTTCCCAGAGGATCACACTGCAGTCAGTCTCATCCGGGCCCGCTCATTAACGTTCATCAATATTCACTGCTTCCCCCGCCCACTCTCTGTGCAAGTGTCTGTGATTGGTTGCAGACTGCTCTACATACCCCCCCACCCCTTATCTGTGATTGGTTGCAGACTGCTCTACATACCCCCCCACCCCTTATCTGTGATTGGTTGCAGTTTGCTGTATGGTAGTGTAAAAGGAAATAAATCATTTAAAAATATGACGAGGGCTCCTGCCCTATTTTTATAGCCAGCGCAGGTAAAACAGACAGCAGCAGACTGCAGCCCCAACCTGTGAGCTATACTGTGGCTGGATAGCAAAACAATTAAAAAAACCCCAACTTTAAACAGGTGTAGGATACCCCCATTTTTGATATCCAGACGCGGTAAAGCAGACAGGTGAGGCATGGTATTATCAGGATGGGATGCCCCATGGATATTGCCCCCCTCCCTAGCCAAAAAATACCAGCCCACAGCTGCCCAGAATTGTTGCAGCAATTAGATGCGACAATTCCAGGATTTACCCAGCTCATCTTGATTGCCCTGATGTTGTGGTAAGCAGGGTAATATAAGAGGTTAATGACAACTGTGATTTGTCAAAAATCCCAGCTGCCACTAAGCCCTGGATTAGTAATGGGAGGAATCTGAGACCCTTCCATTACTAATCCTGTAAGTGAAAACAAATAAACACAAAACACTGAGGAAAAAAATCCTGTATTTGAAATAAAATACACACGCCATCTTTCATCCCTTTATTAATCCCAAAAGCGCCCTTGTGGATCTGACCTAATCCATACAAAGTCCCACGACGATCCTAGCTCTGCTACATATTGAAGTCGCAGCGCATAGGCACATTAGAGAACATGACTGCCCACTGCGGGTTCATGCAGGCACTGACTGAGCCACAGCAGTGAGCGATAACGTCACTGAGTTTACCTGCGGTCACAGCTAGAGGTTCCTTCGGTCCCCCACTTGTCACCGCAGGGAAACTAACCTCAGGTGAACTCATTGAGTTCAATGAGACCTGCGTTTTTTTTCGCCAAGAGATGCAGTTGGTGCTAGAATTTATACACCAAATTCCAGCTCCAAATCTGCAACTTCTGGCAAAACCCCCCCAAAAACGCATCAAATTGTAATGTGGTTTTGATGCTTTTTTTGCATCTCCTGGCAGAAAACCGCTCCTAAACGGCGCTTTTTTTTGCAAGGAGATGCAGATTTGCTGTTAAAATTTATACACCAAATTCCTGCAACAAAGCTGCATCTGCTGGCAAAAAACCCGCATATAAACGCAATACAGTTTTGATGCATTTTTTTTTTTGCCAAGAGATGCAGATTTGGTGCAGGAATGTCTGCAACTATACTCATTGTGCACACATTGCCTAATCCAGTATTCCGGGATAGAGTTCATCTGAGGTCAGTGCACCTGAGGTCACAGTTACAGCCCTATGGGAACCTCCAGCTGTGACCTCATCTCTCACAGCTGTGGCTCAGTGAGTATGTCTCTGACAGTCGCCATGGGGAGTCATGTTTTCTAATTTGACAGCGTACTACAACCTCAGATATATCAGAGCCGGGATCATCGTGGGACCTTGTGTGGATTACTTTGGGTCTGCAGGGATGTTTTGGGGTTAATAATTTGGTGAAAGGGAGGTGTTAAAAAAAATTAAAGATAAAAAGGATTTTTAACTGTGTTTGTGTTTATTTCTTTTGATTTAAAGGATTAGTAATGGGGGATCATAGCCCTATCCATTACTAATCTAGGTGTTGATGGCAGCTGAGATTTTTTTGACAAATTACAGCTGTCATTAATCCCTTATATTACCTCAATTGCTAATGCACCAAGGTAATCGGGATGCAAACCCCTGGAATGGTCACATCTGATGGATGCAACAATTTTGAGCTACTAATTTTTAGGCCACTAACCATGGGCCTCCTCAGCCTGAGAATACCAGCCCCCAGCTGTCGGCTTTCATCTTGGCTGTATTTCAAAACTGAGGGGACTGCAAGTTCTTTCTTTTTGAATTTAAATAATTTTAAAAAAGTCACATGCGGTTCCTCTTACTTTGATACACAACCAAGATAACACACAGCTGGGGCTGCAGCCGTATGCTATATCTGCGCTGGGTAGCAATATATGGGGGGGACTCTATGTAATATTTTTACACTTCACTCAGGCAGATAGACAACCTCTGTGAGGGCAACCAATCAAGAGAGTCTGACTGCAGCCAATCACAGACGGTGAGTAGAGAAGCAGTGACTATGAATGAGATGTGTAATGTGGACCCAGAAGCAGTGTGAAAGTTGCACTGTGGAGACTAGCATGTCCTGCTTTAACCATTTTTTTGTGATTTCCCTGGCCAATCACAGCCATTTCAATACTTTGTGGGCCAGAAGTGCCCACACTGGAAAAACATGCCAATTGGCTGCTCTGCAACCTTAAAACAAACCAGAGCAGGAACCGGACACCAAACTTTACAGTTCAGAATCGCTCATCCCTACTCTCTATGGGTTTGGTTTATGGATGCTGCTGTTACTAACGAGTTTGAGCTGCGGTGAAAGTATTTTCTTTATTCCCTGTGACTATAAACTGGCAGATCTGAGGTCTCTGTGTAAAGAATAACAGCACGCACTGGTCCGGTCCGTTGGCAGATGGCAGCATGCACTGCTCTGGTCCGGTCAGCAGATGGCAGCACGCACTGGCCCGATCCGTTGGCAGATGGCAGCACGCACTGGTCTGGTCCGTTGGCAGATGGGTGCATGCACTGGTCTGGTCCGTTGGCAGATGGGTGCATGCACTGGTCTGGTCCGTTGGCAGATGGGTGCATGCACTGGTCTGGTCCGTTGGCAGATGGCAGCACGCACTGGTCTGGTCCGTTGGCAGATGGCAGCACGCACTGGTCTGGTCCGTTGGCAGATGGGTGCATGCATTGGTCTGGTCCGTTGGCAGATGGCACAGTTCTGAGCCTTAATTCCTCTGGATTGTTGTTTGACTGCCACCCGACCCCACCCCCTCATGTCAGGCACAGACTATAGAGGCACAGGCTATAAAACGGAACAGAAAAAGGAGAGAAAAGAAGGCATAAATATCTATTTTATTTTACAACCTGCATATTTCCAGGCTCATGTCACTGTACAACACCCAATCTCCCAGCAAAGGCCGCAGCATTCTGTGATCACTGCAGGCACCGGCCGAGCCCCGGACCTACGACTGCCGGACCGTGGTAATCATCTTGAAGGACGGCACAATCTGTAGACTCCGATGTAACACCCATAAGGTCAGTGCAGGTTATATCAGCTCTGGTGTAGTCACATCAGCGCCACACTCTTACTGGGCAGCTCTTTATGCATCAGGCGCTGAGGTAAAAGCGAAGATCATGCCCCGTCTGCAGCCTATCCTCCTGTAAGAAAACAATATTACACATTAAAGACGACATCACACAATCTTATAGAAATAACTCCTTCCCGCCACAGCCAGATCCCCCTTTTAGCCGGTGAACATAACCATATGACAGATGCACCAACCGAAAAATACCAATCTGGGCAAAAGTTAAGAACGACAAACTTTATTGTTCACATTTTGCTACTTTATTTTTTAGGCAGAAGTTCCTGCGGTCACTGAAGGACAATTATAAACATTGCAGAAGTTTTAAAACTTTAAAAAAAAAAAAAAAAAAAAAAAAAAAATGTATACATGAGCTGCTGCACTCCTCAGGAGGGGCCAAACCCGCCACGCGCCTCAGAGGGTGGCACTGGTGCCCTGGGTTTAAAGGGAACCTGTCACCTAGAATATGCGTTCTGACCTATCAGCAGACGCATGTGTGCCCTAATTACACCTCCATACCCATCCCTGTGTTATAAAATTGTATAATATGAAAGTAATAAACGTTTTATTACTTTCATATGTAAATAGCAGGGAATGTGGTCACAGGGGCGGCGCCTTTCCCTATGGACGTCTGCATATTTCCGTGGTATCACGCCCCTGTGGCCGTGATACCATGGAGTGACGTCCCCGTCGCTCATTCTATCCTGCGAGCATTGCAGCAGGCTTCTCTTCCGGATTCTCGCCAGTTTCAGGTGCGCACTGCGCGTCTGAAGCCGGTGGTTGAACACCCAGAAACGAAGCCTGCTGCAATGCGCACAGGATAGAATGAGCGACGGGGACGTCACTCCATGGTATCACGGCCACAGGGGTGTGATACCACGGCAATATGCAGACGTCCATAGGGCAAGGCGCTGCCCCTGTGACCACATTCCCTGCTATTTACATAGGAAATATGAAGGTAATAAAACGTTTATTACTTTCATATTATACAATTTTATAACACAAGGATGGGTAGGGAGGTGTAATTAGGGCACACATGCGTCTGCTGATAGGTCATATTCTAGGTGACAGGTTCCCTTTAAATCTCCCCACGGGAAACATCTGCCCTGACTTTGCATGTTCTCCCTGGCTTTATGTATACTTTCTCTGTTTCTTTGCACTTTTGTTAGTTCTACCTTTTTCTTTGATATTGTGATTTGAGGGGGTAGGTCACACGTGATATCAGGAGGACGGCCCTGCAGTCACTTCCCCACAGCTTCCATCATCCCCCTGAAATGGGTCGTCAGCACTGCGGCCACTACAGCTACTGTCACCGCTTCTGTCTCCGCCTCATTCACTGAGCTGAGGCGTCCTCAGGGGACGGTGACAGAAGCAGGGTAAGTGACAGCAGCACTGCCCCTCGATGATAATTAGTCTCAGGGCAGTGCAGCGCTGCAGTCAGTCACTCTGGCCCCTGATGACTATTTAGTTCAGTGAATGAGGCAGCAATGACTGAAAATGAGGTCACTTCTCTGAGCGACTGAACAAGGTCGATGTCCAGGAACAATGGTGACAAGTGACCTCACAAATACCCACCTCCCAATGAACATACTTTGGTATCGCCACATTTGTAGAAGTCTTCCAGCGGTGAGAGCAGACCTCGTGCAATGTCAGGCTCCTGCGCTATTCTCAGCACCGCCGCTGCCAGGAACCCCCCCCCCCCCCCCCATCACTACAAATACCAGAGACGAGGAATGTGTAGCTCAGAGCACAGCAACAATAGGAGGGTCCTGGTTTGCACCTACAGCACAGAGCCACGCTACAGTACAATGGTCCTGGGTTGCACAGCGCTGAGCTACAATGGTCCTGGGTTGCAAGGCCATGGGGTGAGCACAGTTCACACTGAGGCAGCCGCAGTATAGGAGATAGCTGCAGTATCCCATGTACAGGGGCTGCCACGTGGAAGAGTAATTTATCGCTTTCAGAACATTTACAGCAAAAACACCTCCCTCTCCCCATTCAGAGAGACAATGTAAATCTGCATTGCGCTGATCATGAATGCACCCCTCCCCCATCCATCACTGAACCTGGGATCTCTCCCGTCCTACAGAACGTGTCTGGGATCTATTTAACCTCCCCCTGGAGGAGCAGGACGAGGCCTCAAACCGTCCCAGGGATGATCTAGCAGAGTCTACAGGAATGATCAGGACTACGACAAGCCCCATCATGCTGACAGACCTGCCCAGAGGAACTACCAGAGGGACATACACACCTTGTATGCAGATTCAGCTCCACATCAGATGATGAGGCTCCTGAAAAACAACAAATGAGAAACAATCAGGATGAAAGGCATAGACAACCATGAACAGAGGGAGATGAATGGTATAACATAAGTATCGTCAGTGCAGTGGTGTCTGGGACTCCTATAACCTCCCCCTATAGGAGCAGGACGAGGCTTCAAACTGTCCCAGGGATGATCTAGCAGAGTCTACAGGAATGATCAGGACTACGACAAGCCCCATCATGCTGACAGACCTGCGTGTGCCGATCACTGCGGATCCCACCATCTTACAGACTCTGCATCCTCCCGCTACATGATCCCATCAACGCTGCACACCTTCAGGTCATTGTCGCGGTCAGCGCTGCACACCTTCAGGTCATTGTCGCGGTCAGCGCTGCACACCTTCAGGTCATTGTCGCGGTCAGCGCTGCACACCTTCAGGTCATTGTCGCGGTCAGCGCTGCACACCTTCAGGTCATTGTCGCGGTCAGCGCTGCACACCTTCAGGTCATTGTCGCGGTCAGCGCTGCACACCTTCAGGTCATTGTCGCGGTCAGCGCTGCACACCTTCAGGTCATTGTCGCGGTCAGCGCTGCACACCTTCAGGTCATTGTCGCGTCACGGTGGATACAACTGAAAAATGAATAAATAATAATCACCGACGTCCTATACAGGGTGAGGGGTCTCATGTCCATATACAGTGCACAGGTGTCTGGGACTCCTATAACCTCCCCCTATAGGAGCAGGACGAGGCTTCAAACTGTCCCAGGGCTGATCTAGCAGAGTCTACAGGAATGATCAGGACTACAACAAGCCCCATCATGCTGACAGACCTGCCCAGAGGAACTACCAGAGGGACATACACACCTTGTATGCAGCTTCATCCCACATCAGACCGTGTGCCATCTGAAAAACAAGAAATGGAAAACCAGTCCAGTGAGGACACACGGTATAACATAAGCAGTATGAGCTGGGGATGGGAACATGGCATTTCCATGGACCGGGCGTGTCTGGGATCTCATTAACCCCCCCCTGGAGGAGCAGGGCGAGGCCTCAAACCGTCCCAGGGCTGATCTAGCAGAGTCTACAGGAATGATCAGGACTACGACAAGCCCCATCATGCTGACAGACCTGCCCAGAGGAACTACCAGAGGGACATACACACCTTGTATGCAGCTTCAGCTCCACACCATACAAGCCCGATATTAGGGCGGTCACACTATAAGGGGGGGTACACGATCAGACCCTCTATACGCAGCACTGATGAGGGATATAAGGAGGGGCTCCCCAATATAAGGGGGTCACACGATCAGATCTTTACAAGGCGCGCTGCAGCATCAGCTTATACTGTAGTGACGTCACTGCACCATTTATGGGATGGAAATGACATTATATCCATACAGGAGTCATAACTACTGACCCCATCATCCACTGCCGCCCTGTACACCCCTCTCCTGCCTTTATGGGGGCCACGTGGCCCTCAGTCCATTACACTGCGGTGTTTTATAAAGCTCGGGTCGTTACATACCAGCACAGGCGCCATCTTCCCCGCACTCTCCACAGACTCCTCTGTAATAACAGCATTACAGACAGACGATCACACACCTCCCCGCGCCCTCCACACACCTCCCCGCGCCCTCCACACACGCCTCCCCGCGGCCTCCACACACGCCTCCCCGCGGCCTCCACACACGCCTCCCCGCGGCCTCCACACACGCCTCCCCGCGGCCTCCACACACGCCTCCCCGCGGCCTCCACACACGCCTCCCCGCGGCCTCCACACACGCCTCCCCGCGGCCTCCACACACGCCTCCCCGCGGCCTCCACACACGCCTCCCCGCGGCCTCCACACACGCCTCCCCGCGGCCTCCACACACACCTCCCCGCGGCCTCCACACACACCTCCCCGCGGCCTCCACACACACCTCCCCGCGGCCTCCACACACACCTCCCCGCGGCCTCCACACACACCTCCCCGCGGCCTCCACACACACCTCCCCGCGGCCTCCACGCACCTCCCCGCGGCCTCCACGCGCCTCCCCGCGGCCTCCACACACCTCCCCGCGGCCTCCACACACCTCCCCGCGGCCTCCACACACCTCCCCGCGGCCTCCACACACTGGACCGCACCACTCACCGGCCACGTGCAGACTGAGCGCTCCGCCGCCGCGGCAGCAGCTTCCTTCCTCCCGGCGATACCATTACTGTCACACTATATTACACCCCGACATTATCCCCCTGTGACCTCAGCCCCTGGTGATGATATAAAGGGACACATTTAATACATCGATTTCTTGTGGAGGTTTTATCAATCTCATCAGGTGGTGGAGAGGACTGTAGCGATGTATTGAGCCCCCCCCTCTGGGTGTGGAGAATGGTTCAGTCTGGGTAGATGGGTGCAGTACTCACATTGCGCAGCAGAGGGCGCACGAGATTTCCTGCCGGGAGCAGCGGTGACTCCTGATCATGGACGGCTCTGCCTGTGATTGGCTGCTATCACTGCATGTGGTAAAAGAGGAGCTATCTATTAACCCCTTCACCACCAGGCGATTTTTCGTTTTAGTTTTTTCCTCTCTACCGAGAGCCGTAACTTTTTTATTTTTCCGTCAGTTTTGCCATGTGAGGGCTTGTTTTTTTGCAGGACGAGTTGTACTTTTAACTGAAACCATGAGTTTTACCATATTATATAGTGTACTGGAAAACAGCAAAAAAATTGCAAAAAAAAAGTGTGATTGCACAATTGTTTTGAGGGTTTTTCATTCACCGTGTTCACTATATGGTAAAGCTGGTGTGTGTGCGATGCCTGAGGTCGGTGCGAGTTCATAGACATCAAACATGTATAGGTTTACTTTTACCTAAAGGGTTAAAAAAATTCACACGTTTGTCCAAAAGCACAGCAGGTTTGCGCCATTTTCCACGACCCGTAGTGTTCTCATTTTTCGGGATCTGTGGCTCGGTAATGGCTTATTTTTTGCGTCTCGAGCTGGCGTGTTTAATACTATTTTTGCGCGAATGCTACGTTTTGATCGCCTGTTATTGCATTTTGCGCAAAATTTGCAAAGACCAAAAAACTTAATTTTGGTGTTTGAAATTTTTTCCCACTGCGCAGTTTACCGATCAGATTAATTGATTTTACATTTTGATAGATTGGGTGTTTCTGAACGTGGCGATACTAAATATCTGTATACGTTTTTAACCCTTTAATTTTCAGAGGTTTTTTTTAGGTTAATTTTTTTTACATTTTTTTAAAATTTTCCTAGTCCCCCTAGAGGACTATAAGGGTCACAGCAGTCTGATCGCTGGTTCATTTCAGTTTATTCACAGCTGCACAGCTCTGATCAGCAGAAATGCTCTGTTCTTGTTACAGCGGCTGCTCTCCCGGCTGTAACAGAAACTACGTCATGATAGCGAAAGGAGTCATCACATGACCCATCGCTACCATCGGCTCCCTGTGATTGCGTCTTGGGGCCTCCGATGGTGGAGGGGAAAGGCGCATTACCCGCTGCAGACCCGCTGCGGCCATTTAAATCATGCCGTCACATTTTGACAGTGCGATTTTAGGGATTAAGGGTAAGAACGCACTTTGCAGTTGAATTCTGCAGCGAAAAAGTCACTGCGTGTGCATCTCAGAACGCAGCCGAAAAAGCTGCGTTCTGAGGCGCATTCGGCAGAACGCAACGTGCGCACATTCCTGGAGAATTCATGCGGTCTGGATGCTTTCTCTGCCATAGACAGAGTGGGAAAAGCATCCAGAACGCACATTTTTCACAGAACGCACCCACTCGGCTCTGCTGCATCCCCATAGACTTGCAGCAGAGCCGAGTGGGACCGCACTGTCACTGTCATGGCTGGCTGCGGACAGTGCCACGCGATCAGAATGAACTCGGATGAACTTCACCCGACTTCATTGTGATCGTGCGGCTCTGTGCGTGTGCTGTGGCTTGATTTGCGGTCACATGTGAAGGACTCACCTGTGATCGCAAATCCCGAGTGACTGCAGTGAGCCGCGCGATCAGCTGTGCTTTCACTCAGGTTACTCGCGGCCACAGCTGCAGTTCTCCACCGGTGAGCAGTGGCCGCAAGTAACTTCAGTGACAGCACAGCTGATCGCGCGGCTCAATTCAGTTGCTGCATGGAGCTCACAGGAGCGGCGGTGTTCTACTGCCGCTCCTGTCAACTTCCGATGTAGCAGAGCTGGAAGCGTCGGGGGACCTTGCGTGGATTACGTCGGACCTGGAGGTGTTTTTGAGGGGTTAATAAAGTGGTGAAAGAGGGTGTTTTTTTGTCTTTCATTACAAATAAATGATTTTTTTGGATGTGTGTTTATTTACTTTAACTTACAGGTTCATCATGGAAGGTATCTCGGGGAGACGCCTGCCATGATTAACCTAGGACTTAGTGGCAGCTATGGGCTGCTGCCATTAACTCCTTATTACCCCGTTTGCCACCGCATCAGGGCAATTCGGGATGAGCCGGTAAAGTCCCGGGACTGTCGCATCTAATGCATGCAGCAATTCCGGGTGGCTGCTGGCTGATATTGTTAGGCTGGGGACCTCCCCATAACGTGGAGCTTCCCATCCTGAGAATACCAGCCTTCAGCCGTGTGACTTTACCCTGGCTGGTATCCAAATGCGGGGGACCGCACGTCGTTTT
Source organism: Anomaloglossus baeobatrachus (assembly GCF_048569485.1). Lineage (NCBI taxonomy): Eukaryota > Metazoa > Chordata > Amphibia > Anura > Aromobatidae > Anomaloglossus > Anomaloglossus baeobatrachus. The sequence goes on along the minus strand of NC_134358.1, from coordinate 567,536,562 downwards.
TTTCCATTTATTTATTTTTTTTACTGCTCGATATAGACATCCCCACCGGCGGCTGTAATTGGTTGCAGTGAGACAACTGTCACTCAGCGTGGGGGCGTGTCTGACTGCAACCAATCATAGGCACCGGTGGGTGGGGAAAGCAGGGAATACGTGATGGATTAATGAGCGGCCGGCATTTTCAAAAGAGAAGAAGCCGCCGCAGTGTGAACGCCGTTCAGCGCCGCGTCAGTGATCGTGGATCGGTGAGTATGAGAAAGGGGGAAAGACTGACATGGACAGAGAGATAGAGACAGAGACATAGAGAGAGAGAGACCGACAGAGAGAGTAAGACGAAAGAACTGCCTTTGTTATGTTAAAAAAAACATATGGATCGTAATAATAATGCAATGCAAGCGCACGGCTGAACATTTTGGCTGTGATTTTCTACAACTCATTGATGTCAATGGGTGAACGCTGACAAAATGGCAAAAACAACTGACATGCTATTTCTTTGAACGCATGGTTTTTGCCACAAAATATGCAAATTAAACGCAGCGTTTAGAAACGCAAAGTGCGGTCTGAAAATCACCATTTTCCATTGACTTTGCTGGAAAATCAAAACGCATGCATTTTAGCATGAAAAAGGTGCTTCTCAAAACGGACCTAAAAAGCACCTGAAACGCAAAGTGCGGTCTTAGCCTAACAGGAGTATGTGGATCGCGGATCCACCCGCATCTGATAGTCATGAACATGTCCGCTGTTCAAATCAGAAGACATGTGCGGGGCCCACCGCCAGCTCACCACAGCAGCCAGCGGTGATCACACCTTCATGATCGGTCGTGAAGGGGTTAAAACATGGATCATAATTTGGAGCTAGCACTCAACATCTGGCTCCTGATCAACTAGGACCCCCTGGTGTGAACGGGTAATTAAACTGGTACAGTTGCTTGCAGAAGTTTGTACACCCCTGGTCAATATTACTGATATTGTGAACACTTAAGCGAGTTGAAGATGAAATGATCTCTAATGGCAGAAAGTTACAGAGGACACGTCTCATTTATATTTTAGTAAAAAAAGAATTTATAGATATATACAGTATAATGTATATATATTATTTTCATCTTTAACATTTAAAAATTACAAAAGGGAAGATGGGCCGATGCAAAAGTTTGTGCACCCTTGGAGATTTGTGTTCTCAGATAACTTTGGCCAAGGTCTCAGAAATTAATGATCCCGTTAGGCCTGTGTCACACATGCAGCATTTCGCCGGATCCGGCACACTCCAGTACAGTGCAATACAGTACAATGGCAACCTCCGGTCACATGCTGTCATGTGACCTGAGCATGTGACCGGAGCTTGCCGCGATGCCATTGTACTGTATTGCACTGTACTGGAGTGTGCCGGTTCCGGCGAAATGCTGGATGTGTGACACGACCCTTATGGTTATGGCTTGGTCACTATCAGGTGATGCAAATGTCACAGATTTATAAAAACCCAGCCTCTTTTGCCTTGGTTTAATAGAGATCATATCAAACAGATAAACCGTTTAAAATATCAAGTTGGGGCGTCGCACCCTATTATGTCACATATTGTCAGACAAATGTTTTTTACTTGTGTAACCATGAATATCTTGTTATAGTTATAAAAAATTGGAAAATTAATAAAAAGTTTTGGGAAAAAAACCCCAAAAAACATAGCCTCCGCTAACCTTGTGCCAAAAAACAGCAGCCATGAGTTCTTCTAAGCAGCTGCCTAGCACTCTGAAAATGGTGGAGTCCCAGAAAGCAGGAGAAGCTATAAGAGGACAGCAAAGCGTTTTCAAGTTGTGCTTTCCTCAGTTTAACCTGTAATTAAGAAATAGCCGTTACCAGGAACACTGGAGGTCAAGATCAGGTCTGGAAGACCAAGCAACATGTCTGTGAGAGCTGCTGGTAGGATTGTTAGAGAGGTCAATCAGAGCCTCTGCCTGACTGCAAAAGACCTTCAGGAGGATTTAGCAGACTCTGGAGTTGTGGACATTGTTCTACTGTTCAGAGACACCTGCACAAATATGGCCTTCATGGAAAAGTTATCAGAAGAAAACCTCTCCTGTGTCCTTACCATAAAGTGCAGCATCAGAAGTCTGCAAAAGAACATCTAAACAAGACAAATATTCTGGGAACAAGTCCTGTGGACCGATGAGGATAAAATACAACTCTGGCCACAATGATCAAAAGGTATGTATGGAGAAAAAGGGCAGAGAATTTCATGAAAAGAACATCTCGCCAACCATTAGGCATGGGGGGGGGGTGGATCAATCATGCTTTGGGGGTGTTTTGCAGCCAATGGCACAGTGTACACTTCCCAGGTAGAGGGAAGAATGGATTCACTGAATTTAACAAATTCTTGAAGCAAAAATAACACCATGTGTAAAAGCTGGGGGAGAAAAAAGGGTGAAAAGAGGAGGGAAGAGGAGAAAAGATGAGGAAAGAAGAGAAAAGAGGATGGCTTCTACAAATGGATAATGGTCCTAAACAGACGCCAAAATCTACAACCTCAAAAAGTGCAAGCTGAAGGTTTTACAATGGCCCTCACAGTCCCCTGATCTGAACATCATGGAAAATCTGTGGCTAGACCTCAACAGAGCAGTCCATGCAAGACGAGCCAGGAATCTCACAGAACTGGAAGACTTCTCCAAGGAAGAGGAGTGCATGCAAGACAAACCAGGAATCTCACAGAACTGGAAGACTTCTCCAAGGAAGAGCAGAGCATGCAAGACGAGCCAGGAATCTCACAGAACTGGAAGACTTCTCCAAGGAAGAGCAGTGCATGCAAGACAAGCCAGGAATCTCACAGAACTGGAAGAGGTCTCCAAGGAAGAGCAGAGCATGCAAGACAAGCCAGGGATCTTACAGAACTGGAAGATGAGCCAGGAATCTCACAGAACTGGAACACTTGGTTTTGTGGTTTTTTTTTTACTTACCACTGTGTAGAGAGAGAGGGCGGATCGGAGTGGACACTCCATCAAATATGAATAATCAGATAAAACAGACGCAAAGTCTGGGCGGAGTATTCAGAGCTTTAGAAGAGACACTTCTGCCATCTCAATAGATAACCTTTCCAAGCGTCAAAGGACTTACAGTAGACGGACTGGAGCAAAGGCCAAGTTATGGATATTTGGGTTTTTGTGAAAAGCGAAGAGCCTCAAGTTATGGGAGACACATTTTTGGCATCGTGATCCCAAGAGGAATAACATACATGTTACACATAACTGTGAAATCAGCGCATCAGCCCCAAATTTAAATCAGGCAGCTGGATCACAATATAAATCATATTTCCTTTCTAGGGAAATGTAAAATGATAGGAAATATGGCATTAAAATCTTCCACCTGGGACCCCCAAGGGTGAAGATATCATTAAAGTTGCAGAGTCCATAATTTTCTAGAGACCGGAGCCACAGTTCATGACCAGCTCTATCTGAGGTCACCAAGGGGCGGTGTATGATGAATGACTGTCCTTTAATATATACAGATTTTGAGTTGACGCCTTTCCACAATGCTAGGAGGATACATTGCGGTGTAGGATTGCTCCTAGTTTCATTGGAGTTCTTTGCTTCGTAATTCTGCTCCATTTCCGTGACATCAGGTCTAGTACTTTTCTTTTGTTATCCCTTTTAGTTTATGGAATTATATATACTGTATTGCTTTGTCCTATTGTATATTTTTATAATGACTGCCTACTTTTTATATTAAATATATAAATGTAATAGCTTAGTTCCTCTTTCTCTATAACTCGCATCCCTGAAGCCTCTATGAAGCCAAACATTACCAGTAATGGGTGTTTAATTGGCCTGTATAAGCGATTGGTGCACCATAGAAATGTAATGGTGCAAAAGGGGCTGTCCTAGAATTACTGGCGAGAGGCTGGGGCCCACTGCGTCACCCAGCAGCCATCACATTGGCACTGCCCTGTTGGCAGGTATGCCAGGTCATTCACAGAACGCATTCTGCAGCCAAAAATAGACGAGGCAGCGCAGCGGCTACAGGAGGCAAACTCTGCAACATCACTGATAAACGGAATTGCAAAATGATTTTAGCCTCAACATACATGACCCCAAGACCCCCTTATGCAGAATACGCACTTAGGCCAGACTCTTGTGTAGCGCCCGCAGCGTGGTACTCTGCACACAGAGACCCCAGGCTTCACCTGAGCTTACTGAATGTACTGCAAACCCCGAGACTGCTTTTATACTCTTTTAACCTCTTATAGGTTAAAAGAAGTAGCAGTCTCCTCAATGCTCAATGGGCCCCAGGATGGCTGCAGCTCATCATGGGCACCGGGACTCAATCCTGCACACGCTATTCATCTGTGATCTCTACTCAGTGCTCCTCCTCTGCAGACTCTGCCCCGTGTGTGATCTCTGTTCCTCCCCCGCAGACTGCCCCGTATGATCTCTGCAGACCCCGGCCCGCGTGTGATCTCTGCAGACCCCGGCCCGCGTGTGATCTCTGCAGACCCTGGCCCCGCGTGTGATCTCTGCAGACCCTGGCCCCGCGTGTGATCTCTGCCGACCCCGGCCCGCGTGTGATCTCTGCCGACCCCGGCCCGCGTGTGATGTCTGCCGACCCCGGCCCGCGTGTGATGTCTGCCGACCCCGGCCCGCGTGTGATCTCTGCAGACCCCGGCCCGCGTGTGATCTCTGCCGACCCCGGCCCGCGTGTGATCTCTGCCGACCCCGGCCCGCGTGTGATCTCTGCCGACCCCGGCCCGCGTGTGATCTCTGCCGACCCCGGCCCGCGTGTGATCTCTGCCGACCCCGGCCCGCGTGTGATCTCTGCCGACCCCGGCCCGCGTGTGATCTCTGCCGACCCCGGCCCGCGTGTGATCTCTGCAGACCCTACCCCATGTAAGTAACATATAATGACAAAAAGCCTCAGAGGAAGCAGGAGATGGGAGGTGGCCAAAAACAAAAAAAAAATCATCTTACATTTATTGTAAAATCAATAAATAACATCAAAACTGCCCCCAACACATAATGGGGGCCGCCCCTCGCCTGCTCAATAGTCAGTAATAGTGAACAGATCCCGGGGCGTCGTGTCCCCCCATGGATTGTATCAGCACAGTCCTGGGCCCCATCCGTCTGGCCGGATCCAGCAGGCCCCCCACACTCCCGGCCAATGCTGCATCCTCCACATTATATCATCCACTGGTCCTGGTCCTGCTCCGCTCCCTCCATGTCAGCCTGAGGACGAGGAATAGATATCAGTCCTGGACTCATGACGTCATCACAGGATCAGCCTCCACTCTCCTCGCTCTCACAGGATCGGCCTCCACTCACCTCAATCTCACCGTCCACACATGATCAGCTTCCACTCACCTCGATCTCGCCATCGTCACACAATCTGCCTTCACTCACCTCGCTCTCATAGGGTCGGCCGCCACTCACCTCAAGCTCTCGCCGTCCTCATAAGATCAGCCTCCACTCACCTCGATCTCACCGTCCTCACAGGATCGGCCTCCACTCACCTCGATCTCGCCATCTTCACAGATTCGGCCTCCACTCACCTCGATCACGCCATCTTCTCAGGATCGGCCTCCACTCACCTCGATCTCGCCATCCTCACAGGATCGGCCTCCACTCACCTCGATCTCGCCATCCTCACAGGATCGGCCTCCACTCACCTTGATCCTTGCCATCCTCACAGGATCGGCCTCCACTCACCTCGATTTCGCCATCCTTACAGGTTCGGCCTCCACTCACCTCGATCTCGCCATCCTCACAGGTTCGGCCCCCACTCACCTCGATCTCGCCGTCGTCCGGAGACTCGTTGTAGTCGTTCATCTCATCCATGTCCTGCATGTCCTCGTCATCCTCAGAGTCCTCCTCACTGTCTTCATCATCCTCATCGTCCTCCTCCTCTTCCTCGTCATATGGCTGCAAACACAAGGGGGCGCCATTACCTTGATGTACAAATCAGACAACGATGTGCGGCGTGTGCAGAATCGCTGCTCGGTGCCGCTTCTCCTGGGATCTGTTCTGTCCTCAGAGGGCAGGACCCCGAGATCTTGTAATGTCAGCCCCCTCTACTAGGAGAGCTCTCACCTCAGAGGCCGGCTTCCCGATGGGCACTAGGTTGTTGTCTTTCTCTGCGATGCTCTGCAGCTGTGGAGAGAAGCACATTAGTGTATATAGAAGCAGTGGTGGGAGGCGTGGCCTGTCACGTGGCTCTCGTGGACTCACCCAGGCCTGGTGCTGCTGCTCCTGCTGCTGTAGCTCGTTCTCATCCACACACGGCCGATCCAGATTAAACCACAGCGACTCCGTGACTTGTGGGAAGAGCGACGGGAACAGCGTGGACATGATCTGAGGAAGAGAGGCCGAATCTACAGGACGTCCGCAAGAAAACCCCGCGTGTCACAGCCATTACCGTCCCCTCATCCCCGTGTGTCACAGTCATTACCGTCCCCTCATCCCACAGTGTGTCAGTCATTACTGTCCCCTCATCCCACCGTGTGTCACAGTCATTACCATCCCCTCATCCCACCGTGTGTCACAGTCATTACCATCCCCTCATCCCACCGTGTGTCAGTCATTACCGTCCCCTCGTGTGTAAAAGTCATTACCGTCCCCTCATCCCCCGTGTGTCACAGTCATTACCGTCCTCACATCCCACCGTGTGTCAGTCATTACCGTCCCCTCATCCCCCGCGTCACAGTCATTACCGTCCCCTCATCCCACCGTGTATCAGTCATTACCGTCACCTCGTGTGTAACAGTCATTCCCGTCCCCTCATCCCCCCGTGTCACAGCCATTACCGTCCCCTCATCCCCGTGTGTCACAGTCATTACCGTCCTCACATCCCACCGTGTGTCAGTCATTACCGTCCCCTCGTGTGTAAAAGTCATTACCATCCCCTCATCCCACCGTGTATCAGTCATTACCGTCCCCGCATCCCCCGTGTGTCTGTCATTACCGTCCCCGCATCCCCCGTGTGTCACAGTCATTACTATCCCCCCGTATGTCACAGTCAATACCGTCACCTCATCTTCGTCTGTCACAGTCATTATCGTCCCCTCATCCCCCGTGTGTCACAGTCAATACCGTCCCCTCATCTTCGTGTGTCACAGTCATTATTGTCCCCTTATCTCCCGTGTATCAGTCATTATCGTACCCTCATGTCACAGTCATTACCGTCCCCTAATGTCCCTGTGTGTCGCGGTCATTATCGTCCCCTCATCCCCGTGTGTCACAGTCATTATCGTGCCCTCATCCCCGTGTCACAGTCATTATCGTCCCCTCACGTCCCCGTGTGTCACAGTCATTACCGTCCCCTCACGTCCCCGTGTGTCACAGTCATTATTGTTCCCTCATTCCCCGTGTGTCAGTCATTACCGTCCCCTCACGTCCCCGTGTGTCACAGTCATTACCGTCCCCTCATCCCCCGTGTGTCACAGTCATTACCGTTCCCTTATCCCCCGTGTGTCAGTCATTATCGTTCCCTCATCCCCCGTGTGTCACAGTCATTACCGTTCCCTCATCCCCCGTGTGTCACAGTCATTATCGTTCCCTCATCCCCCGTGTGTCACAGTCATCACCGTCCCCTCATCCCCCGTGTCACAGTCATTACCGTCCCCTCATCCCCCGTGTGTCACAGTCATCACCGTCCCCTCATCCCCCGTGTGTCACAGTCATTACCGTCCCCTCATCCCCCGTGTCACAGTCATCACCGTCCCCTCATCCCCCGTGTGTCACAGTCATTACCGTCCCCTCATCCCCCGTGTCACAGTCATTACCGTCCCCTCATCCCCGTGTGTCACAGTCATTACTGTCCCCTCATCCCCCGTGTGTTACAGTTATCACCGTCCCCTCATCCCCGTGTGTCAGTCATTACCGTCCCCTCATCCTTCGTGTGTCACAGTCATTACCGTCCCCTCATCCCCCGTGTGTCACAGTCATCACCATCCCCTCATCCCCGTGTGTCACAGTCATTACCGTCCCCGTGTGTCACAGTCATCACCGTCCCCTCATCCCCGTGTGTCACAGTCATTACCATCCCATCATCCCCGTGTGTCACAGTCATTACCGTCCCCTCATCCCCGTGTGTCACAGTCATTACCATCCCATCATCCCCGTGTGTCACAGTCATTACCGTCCCCTCATCCCCGTGTGTCACAGTCATTACCATCCCATCATCCCCGTGTGTCACAGTCATTACCATCCCGTCATCCCCGTGTGTCACAGTCATTACTGTCCCCTCAACCCCCGTGTGTCACTGTCATTACCGTCCCCTCATCCCCCGTGTGTCACAGTCATCACCATCCCCTCATCCCCATGTGTCACAGTCATTACCGTCCCCGTGTGTCACAGTCATTACCATCCCCTCATCCCCGTGTGTCACAGTCATTACTGTCCCCTCAACCCCCGTGTGTCACTGTCATTACCATCCCATCATCCCCGTGTGTCACAGTCATTACCATCCCCTCATCCCCGTGTGTCACAGTCATTACTGTCCCCTTATCCCCCGTGTGTCACTGTCATTACCGTCCCCTCATCCCCCGTGTGTCACAGTCATCACCATCCCCTCATCCCCATGTGTCACAGTCATTACCGTCCCCGTGTGTCACAGTCATCACCGTCCCCTCATCCGCGTGTGTCACAGTCATTACCATCCCATCATCCCCGTGTGTCACAGTCATTACTGTCCCCTCATCCCCGTGTGTCACAGTCATTACCATCCCGTCATCCCCGTGTGTCACAGTCATTACCGTCCCCTCATCCCCGTGTGTCACAGTCATTACCGTCCCCGTGTGTCACAGTCATTACTATCCCGTCATCCCCGTGTGTCAGTCATTACCGTCCCCTCATCCCCGTGTGTCACAGTCATTACTGTCCCCTCATTCCCCGTGTGTCACTGTCATTACCATCCCCTCATCCCCGTGTGTCACAGTCATTACTGTCCCCTCATCCCCCGTGTGTCACAGTCATTACTGTCCCCTCATCCCCCGTGTGTCAGTCATTACCGTCCCCTCATCCCCGTGTGTCAGTCATCACCGTCCCCTCATCCCCGTGTGTCACAGTCATTACTGTCCCCTCATCCCCCGTGTGTCACAGTCATTACCGTCCCCTCATCCCCGTGTGTCAGTCATCACCGTCCCCTCATCCCCCGTGTGTCAGTCATTACCGTCCCCTCATCCCCGTGTGTCACAGTCATCACCGTCCCCTCATCCCCCGTGTGTCACAGTCATTGTCGTCCCCGTGTGTTAGTCATCACTCATGTGCCCGTATTTCCCTGTCACACATCGCAGGGTGTCGCCTCACGCTCCTGTCATGTACACACCAGAACCAATGCACTCACATGACTGCGTCTTCTCTCGTCAGTTGATTTGCTGCCTCCAGTAAGATGGCGGATAAGTCCCACAAGCCACGCCCTCCCCGACACCTATGATAGAGTGGACGGATAGAACGTCTCTTCTCACTGCGGCTGCTCGTATGACGTCAGCCCTCCTGCCACGCCCAGTCCTTCTTTCACACTTTTCGCGCCGCGCTGCATGCTGGGAAGCCTACACCCAACATGGCAGGAGACTTGAAAAGATTCTGCGGCGCCCGGCAACAGTCAGAAAGCGCAGAGGAGGAGGAGGAGGCCTGAGGCGGGGACGTGAGTGCTGCCCCCTGCAAGCTCCACTGTGTGCCTCACTAATATCTGTCCTCCTGTCACCAGTGTGTATCACTATTAGCTGTCCCCTCCTATCACCAGTGTGTATCACTATTCTCTGTCCCCTCCTATCACCAGTGTGTATCACTATTATCTGTCCCCTCCTCCTGTCACCAGTGTGTATCACTATTATCTGTCCCCTCCTCCTGTCACCAGTGTGTATCACTATTCTCTGTCCCCTCCTCCTATCACCAGTGTGTATCACTATTCTCTGTCCCCTCCTCCTGTCACCAGTGTGTATCACTATTCTCTGTCCCCTCCTCCTGTCACCAGTGTGTATCACTATTCTCTGTCCCCTCCTCCTGTCACCAGTGTGTATCACTATTCTCTGTCCCCTCCTCCTATCACCAGTGTGTATCACTATTCTCTATCCCCTCCTCCTATCACCAGTGTATATCACTATTCTCTGTCCCCTCCTCCTGTCACCAGTGTATATCACTATTCTCTGTCCCCTCCTCCTGTCACCAGTGTGTATCACTATTCTCTGTCCCCTCCTCCTTACCCAGTGTGTATCACTACTATCTGTCCCCTCCTCCTTACCCAGTGTGTATCACTACTATCTGTCCCCTCCTCCTGTCACCAGTGTGTATCACTATTATCTGTCCCCTCCTCTTGTCACCAGTGTGTATCACTATTACCTGTCCCCTCCTCCTATCCCCAGTGTGTATCACTACTATCTGTCCCCTCCTCTTGTCACCAGTGTGTATCACTATTATCTGTCCCCTCCTCCTCCTATCACCAGTGTGTATCACTATTCTCTGTCCCCTCCTCCTGTCACCAGTGGGTATCACTATTCTCTGTCCCCTCCTCCTATCACCCGTGTGTATCACTATTATCTGTCCCCTCCTATCACCAGTGTGTATCACTATTATCTGTCCCCTCCTATCACCAGTGTGTATCACTATTCTCTGTCCCCTCCTCCTATCACCAGTGTCTCACTATTCTCTGTCCCCTCCTCCTATCACCAGTGTGTATCACTATTCTCTGTCCCCTCCTCCTATCACCAGTGGGTATCACTATTCTCTGTCCCCTCCTCCTATCACCAGTGGGTATCACTATTCTCTGTCCCCTCCTCCTATCCCCAGTGGGTATCACTATTCTCTGTCCCCTCCTCCTATCCCCAGTGTGTATCACTACTATCTGTCCCCTCCTCCTGTCACCAGTGTGTATCACTATTATCTGTCCCCTCCTATCCCCAGTGTGTATCACTACTATCTGTCCCCTCCTCCTGTCACCAGTGTGTATCACTACTATCTGTCCCCTCCTCCTGTCACCAGTGTGTATCACTATTATCTGTCCCCTCCTATCCCCAGTGTGTATCACTACTATCTGTCCCCTCCTCCTATCACCAGTGGGTATCACTATTCTCTGTCCCCTCCTCCTATCCCCAGTGTGTATCACTACTATCTGTCCCCTCCTCCTGTCACCAGTGTGTATCACTATTATCTGTCCCCTCCTATCCCCAGTGTGTATCACTACTATCTGTCCCCTCCTCCTGTCACCAGTGTGTATCACTATTCTCTGTCCCCTCCTCCTGTCACCAGTGTGTATCACTATTCTCTGTCCCCTCCTCCTGTCACCAGTGTGTATCACTATTCTCTGTCCCCTCCTCCTGTCACCAGTGTGTATCACTATTCTCTGTCCCCTCCTATCACCAGTGTGTATCACTATTCTCTGTCCCCTCCTATCACCAGTGTGTATCACTATTATCTGTCCCCTCCTCCTATCACCAGTGGGTATCACTATTCTCTGTCCCCTCCTCCTATCACCAGTGTCTCACTATTCTCTGTCCCCTCCTCCTATCACCAGTGTGTATCACTATTCTCTGTCCCCTCCTCCTATCACCAGTGTGTATCACTATTCTCTGTCCCCTCCTCCTATCACCAGTGGGTATCACTATTCTCTGTCCCCTCCTCCTATCACCAGTGGGTATCACTATTCTCTGTCCCCTCCTGTCACCAGTGGGTATCACTATTCTCTGTCCCCTCCTATCACCAGTGTGTATCACTATTCTCTGTCCCCTCCTCCTGTCACCAGTGGGTATCCCTATTCTCTGTCCCCTCCTCCTGTCACCAGTGTGTATCACTATTCTCTGTCCCCTCCTCCTGTCACCAGTGGGTATCCCTATTCTCTGTCCCCTCCTCCTGTCACCAGTGGGTATCACTATTCTCTGTCCCCTCCTATCACCAGTGTGTATCCCTATTCTCTGTCCCCTCCTCCTGTCACCAGTGGGTATCACTATTCTCTGTCCCCTCCTGTCACCAGTGGGTATCACTATTCTCTGTCCCCTCCTATCACCAGTGTGTATCACTATTCTCTGTCCCCTCCTCCTGTCACCAGTGGGTATCCCTATTCTCTGTCCCCTCCTCCTGTCACCAGTGGGTATCACTATTCTCTGTCCCCTCCTCCTGTCACCAGTGGGTATCCCTATTCTCTGTCCCCTCCTCCTGTCACCAGTGGGTATCACTATTCTCTGTCCCCTCCTATCACCAGTGTGTATCCCTATTCTCTGTCCCCTCCTCCTATCACCAGTGTGTATCACTATTCTTTGTCCCCTCCTCCTGTCACCAGTGTGTATCCCTATTCTCTGTCCCCTCCTATCACCAGTGTGTATCCCTATTCTCTGTCCCCTCCTCCTGTCACCAGTGTGTATCACTATTCTCTGTCCCCTCCTATCACCAGTGTGTATCACTATTCTCTGTCCCCTCCTGTCACCAGTGTGTATCACTATTCTCTGTCCCCTCCTCCTGTCACCAGTGTGTATCACTACTATCTGTCCCCTCCTCCTGTCACCAGTGTGTATCACTATTATCTGTCCCCTCCTATCCCCAGTGTGTATCACTACTATCTGTCCCCTCCTCCTATCACCAGTGGGTATCACTATTCTCTGTCCCCTCCTCCTATCCCCAGTGTGTATCACTACTATCTGTCCCCTCCTCCTGTCACCAGTGTGTATCACTATTATCTGTCCCCTCCTATCCCCAGTGTGTATCACTACTATCTGTCCCCTCCTCCTGTCACCAGTGTGTATCACTACTATCTGTCCCCTCCTCCTGTCACCAGTGTGTATCACTATTATCTGTCCCCTCCTATCCCCAGTGTGTATCACTACTATCTGTCCCCTCCTCCTGTCACCAGTGTGTATCACTATTCTCTGTCCCCTCCTCCTGTCACCAGTGTGTATCACTATTCTCTGTCCCCTCCTCCTGTCACCAGTGTGTATCACTATTCTCTGTCCCCTCCTATCACCAGTGTGTATCACTATTCTCTGTCCCCTCCTATCACCAGTGTGTATCACTATTATCTGTCCCCTCCTATCCCCAGTGTGTATCACTATTATCTGTCCCCTCCTATCACCAGTGGGTATCACTATTATCTGTCCCCTCCTCCTGTCACCAGTGTGTATCACTATTCTCTGTCCCCTCCTCCTGTCACCAGTGTGTATCACTATTCTCTGTCCCCTCCTCCTGTCACCAGTGTGTATCACTATTCTCTGTCCCCTCCTCCTGTCACCAGTGTGTATCACTATTCTCTGTCCCCTCCTCCTGTCACCAGTGGGTATCACTATTCTCTGTCCCCTCCTCCTATCACCAGTGTCTCACTATTCTCTGTCCCCTCCTCCTGTCACCAGTGGGTATCCCTATTCTCTGTCCCCTCCTCCTGTCACCAGTGGGTATCACTATTCTCTGTCCCCTCCTATCACCAGTGTGTATCCCTATTCTCTGTCCCCTCCTCCTGTCACCAGTGGGTATCACTATTCTCTGTCCCCTCCTATCACCAGTGTGTATCCCTATTCTCTGTCCCCTCCTCCTATCACCAGTGTGTATCACTATTCTTTGTCCCCTCCTCCTGTCACCAGTGTGTATCACTATTCTCTGTCCCCTCCTATCACCAGTGTGTATCACTATTCTCTTTCCCCTCCTCCTATCACCAGTGTGTATCACTATTCTCTTTCCCCTCCTCCTATCACCAGTGTGTATCACTATTCTCTGTCCCCTCCTCCTATCACCAGTGTGTATCACTATTCTCTGTCCCCTCCTCCTGTCACCAGTGTGTATCACTATTCTCTGTCCCCTCCTCCTGTCACCAGTGTGTATCACTATTCTCTGTCCCCTCCTCCTATCACCAGTGGGTATCACTATTCTCTGTCCCCTCCTCCTGTCACCAGTGTGTATCACTATTCTCTGTCCCCTCCTCCTATCATCAGTGGGTATCACTATTCTCTGTCCCCTCCTCCTATCACCAGTGGGTATCACTATTCTCTGTCCCCTCCTCCTGTCACCAGTGGGTATCACTATTCTCTGTCCCCTCCTATCACCATTCTCTGTCCCCTCCTCCTGTCACCAGTGGGTATCCCTATTCTCTGTCCCCTCCTCCTGTCACCAGTGGGTATCCCTATTCTCTGTCCCCTCCTCCTGTCACCAGTGGGTATCCCTATTCTCTGTCCCCTCCTCCTGTCACCAGTGGGTATCACTATTCTCTGTCCCCTCCTCCTATCATCAGTGTGTATCACTATTCTCTGTCCCCTCCTATCACCAGTGTGTATCCCTATTCTCTGTCCCCTCCTATCACCAGTGTGTATCCCTATTCTCTGTCCCCTCCTCCTGTCACCAGTGGGTATCACTATTCTCTGTCCCCTCCTATCACCAGTGTGTATCACTATTCTCTGTCCCCTCCTGTCACCAGTGTGTATCACTATTCTCTGTCCCCTCCTATCACCAGTGTGTATCACTATTATCTGTCCCCTCCTATCACCAGTGTGTATCACTATTCTCTGTCCCCTCTTCCTATCACCAGTGTGTATCACTATTCTCTGTCCCCTCCTCCTGTCACCAGTGTGTATCACTATTCTCTGTCCCCTCCTCCTGTCACCAGTGTGTATCACTATTCTCTGTCCCCTCCTATCACCAGTGTGTATCCCTATTCTCTGTCCCCTCCTCCTGTCACCAGTGTGTATCACTATTCTCTGTCCCCTCCTGTCACCAGTGTGTATCACTATTCTCTGTCCCCTCCTGTCACCAGTGTGTATCACTATTCTCTGTCCCCTCCTATCACCAGTGTGTATCACTATTATCTGTCCCCTCCTATCACCAGTGTGTATCACTATTATCTGTCCCCTCCTATCACCAGTGTGTATCACTATTCTCTGTCCCCTCCTCCTATCACCAGTGTGTATCACTATTCTCTGTCCCCCCTCCTGCTATCACCAGTGGGTATCACTATTCTCTGTCCCCTCCTCCTGTCACCAGTGTGTATCACTATTCTCTGTCCCCTCCTCCTATCATCAGTGTGTATCACTATTCTCTGTCCCCTCCTCCTATCATCAGTGTGTATCACTATTCTCTTTCCCCTCCTCCTATCACCAGTGTGTATCACTATTCTCTGTCCCCCCTCCTGCTATCACCAGTGGGTATCACTATTCTCTGTCCCCTCCTCCTGTCACCAGTGTGTATCACTATTCTCTGTCCCCTCCTCCTGTCACCAGTGTGTATCACTATTATCTGTCCCCTCCTATCACCAGTGTGTATCACTATTCTCTGTCCCCTCCTGCTATCACCAGTGTGTATCACTATTCTCTGTCCCCTCCTGCTATCACCAGTGTGTATCACTATTCTCTGTCCCCTCCTGTCACCAGTGTGTATCACTATTCTCTGTCCCTCCCCCCTCTTATTGGGGTCTTTCCTCTTCTCTTTCAGATGCGTTGCGCTCGTGGACGCTGTCACGTGGTTTCCGTTTCTCGTCTCCAGTGACCTCGCCGTCTCCTGCCCCATATTTTGTTTTCGGCTGCTCCCAGCAGAGGGCGCCACATTCCCATAACCCCCTGTGGCTGCTGGGCTGCAGGCATGTCATTGACCTCCCCATCACGGGCGACAGCGACACCCCGCAGCTCCCCCCGCTCCTCATCTGCCGCCCAGGATCGCAGGAGGAGGAGACTCCGCAGGTGAGAGATGGAAGATGACGGCAAGAAGGGCAAAAAGGTAAGAGCGAGTGGCTGCAAATGTGGGGGGAGAGTGTAAGCTCCTGGGCCCAGAACCGACTCTCCCCGTGTCACAGTCTGCAGCGCGGGTCACTAGTATCCATGGAAAGCAAAGAGCACGATGATCGCCATCTGTACATTACATTGCTGGTGATAGTGACTCTGACCCTGTACAGAATTACAAGTGCTTCAGAGCTGCAATCCGTTTTGCTTCTTTCCTGTCACCTCTCAGGTGCACGACCCTCACAACTCTGCTAAACTCCCTGCTCCCGGGTGTATGTGGAAACCGTCATAGGATCTCCATACGTGATAGAGGCACATGTTATAGAGTTGTGAGTGCAGCTCTGGAGCTGACCAGAGTATGATGCAACTCATTCAGTCTGGGGCCTCTACACACAGAAATAGTGACAAGCTATAGAAAAATATACCTTATTGGGCTGTATACAGCTCTGGAGATAATACAGGATGTAACTCGGGATCAGTAATGTATGTACACAGTGACTGCACCAGTAGACTAGCGAGTGCAGCTCTGGAGTATAATACAGGCGGTAACTCAGGATCAGTAATGTAATGTATGTACACAGTGACTGCAGCAGCAGAATAGTGAGTGCAGCTCTGGAGATAATACAGGAGGTAACTCAGGATCAGTAATGTATGTACACTGTGACTGCACCAGCAGAATAGCGAGTGCAGCTCTGGAGTATAATACAGGATGTAACTCGGGATCAGTAATGTATGTACACAGTGACTGCACCAGTAGACTAGCGAGTGCAGCTCTGGAGTATAATACAGGCGGTAACTCAGGATCAGTAATGTAATGTATGTACACAGTGACTGCAGCAGCAGAATAGTGAGTGCAGCTCTGGAGATAATACAGGAGGTAACTCAGGATCAGTAATGTAATGTATGTACACAGTGACTGCACCAGCAGAATAGTGAGTGCAGCTCTGGAGTATAGTACAAGATTAGGTGTGTACATGGCGTCTCCACCATTTCTTGTGTATTGATGCGCCTATGATCACTTGTTGATGTCGCTGTATCTTGTGACTTCTCCTCCTGTACTTGTGTGTTTCGTGCTTCTCCTCGGCCTCCGGTTCCCCCTCATTTTGGGAAGGGCTCAGGACGAGTTGTCGGTGGTTCCTGAGGTGCCCCCGTTATATAACGCCCCCCGCAGACAGATGAGGGTTTTTTAAGGTCTGGACCCTGTTGTGATTAGTGGATTCAGGAGCAGGAACGTGATGGGGAACACAATAACCAAGGTCATCCAGTTTTTGAAAACTTCTCCTCCACATTGATTAACCTGAGCTTTTCTCACCCTCCCCGGGTCCAGCGTTGAGTCTCTGCCCTCATGGTCTGCAGCGCTGCAGCCAATCAGTGAGCTCAGCGACTCTTCCTGAGTTGATGGCACAAGCTGCTCTGAGCTGCTGAGGTCAGTGATCGGCTGCAGCACTGTCAATGTTTCATCAATGCTGCATGCGATAACAGAAGGTGGGAGCAGCAGGGGAGACTGAGGGCTGGACCCAAGAAGGGGGAGGAAAGCACTGGTGTGTTTTTTTTTTTTTTTGTTTTTTTTTTAGCAGCTGGTGCACAGGGGTTTTCCAAAATCAGAAAACCCCTTAACTAAGTGCCGCGTCTGTGCGGGGGCGACGCGGAGGCCACAGAAAGACATGAACAGCGCCGGGACTTTATATAGTGCGGCCGACTTATCCCATACTATGCAGTGTCTGAGGTCTCGGCCGCCTCGTACCTCACACAGGTCTCGGTGCCTCATGGTGGCCGGAGATGTTCACGAGTCCCGCCGCATAAGGCAAAAGTAACAGAGATTCTGCAAGTTTCCAGTGCTCTGCTGCCGGTGCTCATTGTATCTCATCCCCTGCTTGCTGTCAGTGAATAGTAACACTCCTACACACAGAGGCAGAAAACCCTGTCCTCACCATCCTCTGTGAGCTGAGCCTGGCAACAGCAATGTTATCCTGATAATCGTGACCGTGTGTCAGTGGAGGTAACACGTACTGGTCTGTTACTCACAGCTGGAGTGACTGCGATAGTAACGAAACCTCAGCTGTGAGCAGCAGCTTCTCACACGAGGATTGAGCATTACTTACATGAGGTCGGAGCGACATTTAACCCCGCGCCTGTCGTACATCTTTGTGCATTATTGATGGCGCGGTGTCCGGTGCTCGCAGGTACACTGATCCCTTCAGATAGTAACGTCTCACCCGTCCTGGGGGGATCATCGATGGCCGCTCCCCGCTGCAGACGTCGGGTGTGGATGACGTTATACACCGCTCCCATCAGGTCGCCCTCCGCTGTGGAGGGGTCGGCACAATGTGCACAGTCCCCTTGTAATTAACGGGTCCCTGATGATGGACGGACCCTGGACTCAGCAATGGCCCCTCTAGTAGAGTATACAGGAGGATGGGATGTAATGTAGACCACCATGTCTGTGGTGTTCTCTGGTTTTCCACTAGAGGGAGCTCATGTCACCACTTTTCTCCACGTAGATCTATAGGCATGAGACTAATGTCCACCTTCCTCGAATATGCAAAAGAGTGCAAGTGCGGTATATTGTAAGAACAGCGCCACACCTGGACTCTGGTCATATCTGGTATTGCAGCTTAGCTCTATGAAGATAAATATTCCTATGCTGTAATTCCACACACAAGCCGAGGTCACATGCGGCACTTCTGGAAGAAGCAACAATGGTTTTACTAACACCTCACCACCGGGACACTGAAGGAGACGTGTCCTGTATGCAGCATCTGTCCACCACCGAGCTCAATGCCGAGCCGCCCACCACCGAGCTGGATGCCGAGCCGCCCACCACCGAGCTGGATGCCGAGCCGCCCACCACCGAGCTGGATGCCGAGCCGCCCACCACCGAGCTGGATGCCGAGCCGCCCACCACCGAGCTGGATGCCGAGCCGCCCACCACCGAGCTGGATGCCGAGCCGCCCACCACCGAGCTGGATGCCGAGCCGCCCACCACCGAGCTGGATGCCGAGCCGCCCACCACCGAGCTGGATGCCGAGCCGCCCACCACCGAGCTGGATGCCGAGCCGCGTATGAGCGGTGTACAGCCGCCACCACTGGACTAGAGGAGGAGACATGTCCTGTATGCAGCAGCCGTATCTCACCAAGCACAATGCAAAGTGTCGGATGGAGCTGTGTATAGTCGCCACCCCTGGACTCTGCAGGAGCCGTGTTCTGTGCGGGGACGGATCACACTTCTCTATCTGGCATATGATGGAGGAGTCGGGGTTTGGTGAATGGAGGACGTTACCCTCTGACTCCATTGTGCCGCTATACAGATGGTGGAGGAGGATAATGCTCTGCTCTTGTCACAGAGGGGCTGACGCCATATTAATGTCTGTGGATGTAGAATGGTCAGAAAAACTTTAGGAGGTGAAGGTTGAGGGGGCACATACTTTTCTCCTCCGACCATACATTCAGCCTATCGGGTGTTTTACCAGTTCTACTAGAAGTTGGCGCTGTCTCTATTCATCTGTCACAATACGATTACATTGGCAAGCAAAGCTGCAGTATAAAGCATAGAGGAGAGTCAGAGTAGCATTCCCTGAGCCTTATTTATTGGACCTCTTGTATGTAATACGTGCACCTGATCTGATCTGGTGTCACACGGGCAAATTTGGCCTTATCACCATGTTGAGAATAATTAATATACTGTGCACAGACACACTACACGAATAAGACGTCGCACTCCTTTGCTCCGGTCTCTCGAGTTCCCGCATCGTCCAGCAATAGGGTGTTTGTTCAGAGCAGGTGAGCAGATCTCCGTCCTGGAAACTTCCCTGCATCCCGGAGCTCTGCACATTCTCACTCCTCTGCGTGATCAGCTTTTCCACCGCTGCTGCCAGAACCCAGAAAACAGGAAAGAGGAGCAGATTGGGTGTTACCTGCCTCACCTTGTGTGCCCCAGTGTACGACACCTAACCCCCAGCTACACACATGGCAGCCGCTGCAAGATCACCACAAAAACCCATCCACTACAAGGATAACACCCCTATATACGAGAATATAACTACTATAATACTGCCCCCTATGTACAAGAATATAACTACTATAATACTGCCCCTATGTACAAGAATATAACTACTATAATACTGCTCCTATGGACAAGAATATAACTACTATAATACTGCCCCCTATGTACAAGAATATAACTACTATAATACTGCTCCTATGGACAAGAATATAACTACTATAATACTGCTCCTATGTACAAGAATATAACTACTATAATACTGCCCCTATGTACAAGAATATAACTACTATAATACTGCTCCTATGGACAAGAATATAACTACTATAATACTGCCCCCTATGTACAAGAATATAAACTACTATAATACTGCCCCTATGTACAAGAATATAACTACTATAATACTGCCCCCTATGTACAAGAATATAACTACTATAATACTGCCCCTATGTACAAGAATATAACTACTATAATACTGCCCCTATGTACAAGAATATAACTGCTATAATACTGCCCCTATGTACAAGAATATAACTACTATAATACTGCTCCTATATACAAGAATATAACTACTATAATACTGCCCCTATGTACAAGAATATAACTACTATAATACTGCCCCTATGTACAAGAATATAACTACTATAATACTGCCCCTATGTACAAGAATATAACTGCTATAATACTGCCCCTATGTACAAGAATATAACTATTATAATACTGCTCCTATATACAAGAATATAACTACTATAATACTGCCCCTATGTACAAGAATATAACTACTATAATACTGCCCCCTATGTACAAGAATATAACTACTATAATACTGCCCCTATGTACAAGAATATAACTACTATAATACTGCCCCCTATGTACAAGAATATACCTACTATAATACTGCCCCCTATGTACAAGAATATACCTACTATAATACTGCCCCCTATATACAAGAATATAACTACTGTAATACTGCCCCTATGTACAAGAATATAACTGCTATAATACTGCCCCTATGTACAAGAATATAACTATTATAATACTGCTCCTATATACAAGAATATAACTACTATAATACTGCCCCATGTGCAAGAATATAACTACTATAATACTGCCCCCTATGTACAAGAATATAACTGCTATAATACTGCCTCCAATGTACAAGAATATAACTACTATAATACTGCTCCTATATACAAGAATATAACTACTATAATACTGCCCAATGTGCAAGAATATAACTACTATAATACTGCCCCCTATGTACAAGAATATAACTACTATAATACTGCCACATGTGCAAGAATATAACTACTATAATACTGCTCCTATGTACAAGAATATAACTACTATAATACTGCCCCCTATATACAAGAATATAACTACTATAATACTGCCCCCTATGTACAAGAATATAACTACTATAATACTGCTCCTATGTAAAAGAATATAACTACTATAATACTGCCCCCTATATACAAGAATATAACTACTATAATACTGCCCCCTATGTACAAGAATATAACTACTATAATACTGCCCCCTATGTACAAGAATATAACTACTATAATACTGCCCCCTATGTACAAGAATATAACTACTATAATACTGCCTCCTATGTACAAGAATATAACTACTATAATACTGCCTCCTATGTACAAGAATATAACTACTATAATACTGCCCCCTATGTACAAGAATATAACTACTATAATACTGCCCCCTATGTACAAGAATATAACTACTATAATACTGCCCCTATGTACAAGAATATACCTACTATAATACTGCCCCCTATGTACAAGAATATACCTACTATAATACTGCCCCCTATGTACAAGAATATACCTACTATAATACTGCCCCCTATATACAAGAATATAACTACTATAATACTGCCTCCTATGTACAAGAATATAACTACTATAATACTGCTCCCTATGTACAAGAATATAACTACTATAATACTGCTCCTATGGACAAGAATATAACTACTATAATACTGCCCCCTATGTACAAGAATATAAACTACTATAATACTGCCCCTATGTACAAGAATATAACTACTATAATACTGCCCCCTATGTACAAGAATATAACTACTATAATACTGCCCCCTATGTACAAGAATATACCTACTATAATACTGCCCCCTATGTACAAGAATATACCTACTATAATACTGCCCCCTATATACAAGAATATAACTACTATAATACTGCCCCTATGTACAAGAATATAACTACTATAATACTGCCCCTATGGACAAGAATATAACTACTATAATACTGCCCCCTATGTACAAGAATATAACTACTATAATACTGCCCCTATGTACAAGAATATAACTACTATAATACTGCCCCTATGTACAAGAATATAACTACTATAATACTGCCCCCTATGGACAAGAATATAACTACTATAATACTGCCCCTATGTACAAGAATATAACTACTATAATACTGCCCCTATGGACAAGAATATAACTACTATAATACTGCCCCCTATGTACAAGAATATAACTACTATAATACTGCCCCTATGTACAAGAATATAACTACTATAATACTGCCCCTATGTACAAGAATATAACTACTATAATACTTCCCCCTATGGACAAGAATATAACTACTATAATACTGCCCCTATGTACAAGAATATAACTACTATAATACTGCTCCTATGTACAAGAATATAACTACTATAATACTGCTCCTATGTACAAGAATATAACTACTATAATACTGCCCCCTATGTACAAGAATATAACTACTATAATACTGCCCCCTATATACAAGAATATAACTACTATAATACTGCCCCTATGTACAAGAATATAACTACTATAATACTGCCCCCTATATACAAGAATATAACTACTATAATACTGCCCCCTATGTACAAGAATATAACTACTATAATACTGCCCCCTATATACAAGAATATAACTACTATAATACTGCCCCCTATGTACAAGAATATAACTACTATAATACTGCCCCCTATATACAAGAATATAACTACTATAATACTGCTCCTATGGACAAGAATATAACTACTATAATACATCTTGCTATGTGTCAGGAAGCTGTATTTTAGAGTCATGTGCCCCATGTTGGGCCCTTAGTTCTCTGTTGTGATACAATATATATATGTATATGTGGGAGTTGGGGCCCGGTTCCCTTCCTCGCCGCGCTGTGTTCTCTGTTTTCGGGTGGAGCTGTGATATCCATTTGTTCTCGCTCGTCTATCACTTCCTTGGAATAATCGTCCCCCCGTCAGTTCCTGGGCATTGTCTTTCCTCCTGTCAGAGGTGGGCTGCGCCTCGTCTGGAGGACTGTGTATAAGCGCAGGCTATATTTGTCGTGCACACAATGGACACCGCTATCCTGTGCCTTTCCGTGTGAGGGGTCTCCGCTCTTCATGTCATGGTACGTCTCCTCCGTCTACAGTATATACCGCCATCGCTTGTCCCTGTGGTCGCTCCTGTGGACCCTCGATCACTGGGTGACCACAGCTGAGTGCGGCTGCATTACAGCCCATAGAGGTTGCTGGTGAAGCTTTTAGGACCATTATTGTAATATGAATGCTATAAATTGCTCTGTCTCGAGTGTTTGTTGTACTTTAGTTCTTTTCAAGAGGTGAAGTTCAGTGACAGCAAGCAGAAAAGAGCGAAGACCTGAAATATCATATACGGGGAACTTTGCAGTCACGTATTTTAGTGGATAATGTGTCCTCTCTTGTGGCAGCATAGGATCCTCCACTGGAGCAAGTTACTCATCAGAGAGGCCGGGCACACGGCTGCTGCGGGGCCCTTGGTGGAGTAAAAGGGAGATCTACACTGACTAACTCCTTGCTGGCTGTGACTGACATTCAAAGTGCTTGCAATAACCACTAGGGGGAGCTCTCATACTTAGAAATCTATACACCATTGTATTAACTGTAATTATATTAACTGAGCCCCCCCCCTAGTGGTAGATGTATAAATCTGTATGTAGTGAGCTCCCTCTAGTGGTGTCTGTATAAATCTGTATGTAGTGAGCTCCCTCTAGTGATGGCTGTATAAATCTGTATGTAGTGACCTCCCTCTAGTGGTGACTGTATAAATCTGTATGTAGTGAGCTCCCTCTAGTGGTAGATGTATAAATCTGTATGTAGTGAGCTCCCTCTAGTGGTGGCTGTATAAATCTGTATGTAGTGAGCTCCCTCTAGTGGTGGATGTATAAATCTGTATGTAGTGAGCTCCTTCTAGTGGTGGCTGTATAAATCTGTATGTAGTGAGCTCCCTCTAGTGGTGGCTGTATAAATCTGTATGTAGTGAGCTCCCTCTAGTGGTGGCTGTATAAATCTGTATGTAGTGAGCTCCCTCTAGTAGTGACTGTATAAATCTGTATGTAGTGAGCTCCCTCTAGTGGTGGCTGTATAAATCTGTATGTAGTGAGCTCCTCTAGTGGTGGCTGTATAAATCTGTATGTAGTGAGCTCCCTCTAGTGGTGGCTGTATAAATCTGTATGTAGTGAGCTCCCTCTAGTGGTGGCTGTATAAATCTGTATGTAGTGAGCTCCCTCTAGTGGTGGCTGTATAAATCTGTATGTAGTGAGCTCCCTCTAGTGGTGACTGTATAAATCTGTATGTAGTGAGCTCCCTCTAGTGGTGACTGTATAAATCTGTATGTAATGAGCTCCTTCTAGTGGTGGATGTATAAATCTGTATGTAGTGAGCTCCTTCTAGTGGTGGCTGTATAAATCTGTATGTAGTGAGCTCCTTCTAGTGGTGGCTGTATAAATCTGTATGTAGTGAGCTCCCTCTAGTGGTGACTGTATAAATCTGTATGTAGTGAGCTCCCCCTAGTGGTGGCTGTATAAATCTGTATGTAGTGAGCTCCCTCTAGTGGTGGCTGTATAAATCTGTATGTAGTGAGCTCCCTCTAGTGGTGGATGTATAAATCTGTATGTAGTGAGCTCCTTCTAGTGGTGGCTGTATAAATCTGTATGTAGTGAGCTCCTTCTAGTGGTGGCTGTATAAATCTGTATGTAGTGAGCTCCTTCTAGTGGTGGCTGTATAAATCTGGCTGTAGTGAGCTCCCTCTAGTGGTGGCTGTGTAAATCTGTATGTAGTGACCTCCCTCTAGTGGTGACTGTATAAATCTGTATGTAGTGAGCTCCCTCTAGTGGTGGCTGTATAAATCTGTATGTAGTGAGCTCCCCCTGGTGGTGTCAGTTCACAGCCAGAATATTGTGCGTTGAGTTGGACAAGTCACCTGATGGCTCTGCACACACTGATAATATTTGACCCAAGGTATAACCTTTGCTGCGGTCTCTGGGAATGAGGCCTCCCCGTGTCTGACCTCCCCTGCACCTCTGGCAGCGGTCTCGCTCCCGGTCGTCTGTTATTCCGCCAGATGCTGCTTTGTGTAGTGCGGCAGGAAGTTGTGGTTCCCGCTTCTTCCTGTTTAGTGAGCGGCGTGTGAAGAACACAAACAGTGCAAGTGTCGGGGCCGGCATGGGCGTCCATGCAGACGTCTGTACTCACCCGCTCCGGAGGCCAGGCCTGTGTACAGATGGATGGAGAGGTAGGAGCAGGGGATGGGAATGGCGCCCCCTGGAGGCCACAGATGCTATATTTACATCAATGACTGATTAATGAATGCTACTAGATATAGCTGCTGATTTAAAGCTGTACTTTGTTCATCCTGGGCCTCCTGGTTCATGAAGAAAAGTGCAGTGAAGACCTGCACAAAAACATGGAGGAAAGGTAAATTCAAATGCACATGTGTATGTCTGACAACCCTTATACCCTGCAGTGGAAGCCATTACTAGTTGTCACCCAGCACTTACCGCTGCAAGAAACAGACGGCAGGCAGAAATCTGCACCTTGCGGTGTCTGAGTGTGTGATGACCGGGCTGCAGGGGTTTGTGGCTTGGTGCGGGGGTTGCGCCCCTTTTGTGGCTTGGTGCGGGGGTTGCGCCCCTTTTGTGGCTTGGTGCGGGGGTTGCGCCCCTTTTGTGGCTTGGTGCGGGGGTTGCGCCCCTTTGTGGCTTGGTGCGGGGGTTGCGCCCCTTTGTGGCTTGGTGCGGGGGTTGCGCCCCTTTGTGTCTTGGTGCGAGGGTTGCGCCCCTTTTGTGGCTTGGTGCGGGGGTTGCGCCCCTTTTGTGGCTCGGTGCGGGGGTTGCGCCCCTTTTGTGGCTCGGTGCGGGGAATGCGCCCCTTTTGTGGCTTGGTGCGGGGGTTGCGCCCCTTTGTGGCTTGGTGCGGGGGTTGCGCCCCTTTGTGGCTCGGTGCGGGGGTTGCGCCCCTTTGTGGCTCGGTGCGGGGGTTGCGCCCCTTTGTGGCTTGGTGCAGCACTTTCCTCTGAGAGGACGCTGAGTTCCCATCTCCTCAGCTGGCCCACCTCGGTGACACATTATGGAGACGTCTCATCTACAGATGTAAAGTTATAGAGCTTCATTACCTTCCCCAGGACTTGTTCTCCGGGGACTGTAGTATCAGGTTTTTCGGTCCTGGCTAGTGAGCCCCCTCTCGCCTTCTCTCCCAGCAGCCTGGAATCGTGTCTCCATTTAAACGGGTGTTCCTGAAGGGCGAGAAGGGCCGAGACAAGAAGGCTCAGGAGAAGGTGACGGAGCGGAGGCCTCTGCACACCGTGTCCGTGTCGCAGGCGGAGCACCGCGTGGAGCCGGACGTGCTGCTCAATGACTACATAGAGAAAGAAGTGAAGGTGAGTGTGGAGCCGCGGACCCCATAGTCCGCCCCTGGGGGGAGATCAGCTCTACCCCAGGGAAGAATAACGGTGAGAATGGGCAGTGATATGTAATCATGGCGGTCTCCAGTATTTAGGGCAGCTGACCTCCATCCCCGGATACCTCAATCCTTCCAGCCGGACAGAAATTTTGCAACTTCTTGACAATGCGAAGGTGAGTGATGAGCGGACGCCTTTGTCAGCAGCATGCTGGGAGATGTAGTGCACCGGTCTGTAGGACTCCATTCCTCCCAGTAGCCATTTTCACCTGTTTTCCGTCCGGTTTTGCTGTAGAGACTGCACCAGCTCCCGGCACAGCTCACCGCGGAGCACGACGCGGTCATCAGCCTATCCGCCTATAACGTCAAGGTGGTCTGGAGAGACGGCGAGGACATCATCCTGAGGGTCCCCATCCACGACATCGCTGCCGTCTCCTACATACGGGACGACTGCCTGCACCTGGTGCTGCTCAAGACAGGTATGTGCAAGATGGCGCCTTCTGCGTCCCCCGACAGCCCGGTACTCCGGCATCTGATAATCCATACTGTGTGGGTATAATAGCCCGGTACTCCGGCATCTGATAATCCATACTGTGTGGGTATAATAGCCCGGTACTCCGGCATCTGATAATCCATACTGTGTGGGTATAATAGCCCGCTACTCCGGCATCTGATAATCCATACTGTGTGGGTATAATAGCCCGGTACTCCGGCATCTGATAATCCATACTGTGTGGGTATAATAGCCCGGTACTCCGGCATCTGATAATCCATACTGTGTGGTTATAATAGCCCGGTACTCCGGCATCTGATAATCCATACTGTGTGGGTATAATAGCCCGGTACTCCGGCATCTGATAATCCATACTGTGTGGGTATAATAGCCCGGTACTCCGGCATCTGATAATCCATACTGTGTGGGTATAATAGCCCGGTACTCCGGCATCTGATAATCCATACTGTGTGGGTATAACAGCCCGGTACTCCGGCATCTGATAATCCATACTGTGTGGGTATAATAGCCCGCTACTCCGGCATCTGATAATCCATACTGTGTGGGTATAATAGCCCGGTACTCCGGCATCTGATAATCCATACTGTGTGGTTATAATAGCCCGGTACTCCGGCATCTGATAATCCATACTGTGTGGGTATAATAGCCCGGTACTCCGGCATCTGATAATCCATACTGTGTGGTTATAATAGCCCGGTACTCCGGCATCTGATAATCCATACTGTGTGGGTATAACAGCCCGGTACTCCGGCATCTGATAATCCATACTGTGTGGGTATAATAGCCCGGTACTCCGGCATCTGATAATCCATACTGTGTGGGTATAATAGCCCGGTACTCCGGCATCTGATAATCCATACTGTGTGGGTATAATAGCCCGGTACTCCGGCATCTGATAATCCATACTGTGTGGGTATAATAGCCCGGTACTCCGGCATCTGATAATCCATACTGTGTGGGTATAATAGCCCGGTACTCCGGCATCTGATAATCCATACTGTGTGGTTATAATAGCCCGGTACTCCGGCATCTGATAATCCATACTGTGTGGTTATAATAGCCCGGTACTCCGGCATCTGATAATCCATACTGTGTGGGTATAATAGCCCGGTACTCCGGCATCTGATAATCCATACTGTGTGGTTATAATAGCCCGGTACTCCGGCATCTGATAATCCATACTGTGTGGTTATAATAGCCCGGTACTCCGGCATCTGATAATCCATACTGTGTGGTTATAATAGCCCGGTACTCCGGCATCTGATAATCCATACTGTGTGGTTATAATAGCCCGGTACTCCGGCATCTGATAATCCATACTGTGTGGGTATAACAGCCCGGTACTCCGGCATCTGATAATCCATACTGTGTGGGTATAATAGCCCGGTACTCTGGCATCTGATAATCCATACTGTGTGGGTATAACAGCCCGGTACTCCGGCGTCTGATAATCCATACTGTGTGGGTATAACAGCCCGGTACTCCGGCGTCTGATAATCCATACTGTGTGGGTATAATAGCCCGGTACTCCGGCATCTGATAATCCATACTGTGTGGTTATAATAGCCCGGTACTCCGGCATCTGATAATCCATACTGTGTGGTTATAATAGCCCGGTACTCCGGCATCTGATAATCCATACTGTGTGGTTATAATAGCCCAGGACCCCGGGATCTCCCCCAGCCAGAGCCTGTCTGCCGAGAGCGGGAAAGGGTTAACCTCGGGCTCGCTGTCTGAGTGCGGGACGGGTCCGGTGGAGTCCTGCTGCCTGGTCATCCTGGCCACGGAGAACAAGGTACAGAGCTCCGCGCCGTGTCCACCGCTGTGCCACGTGCAGAAGTGTGGACTGCATTCACGCCTTCACTTTCCTTCCATCAGGCGGCCGCCGAGGAGCTGTGCTCGCTGCTCGGCCAAGTCTTCCAGATCGTGTACACCGAGTCCACCATCGACTTCCTGGACAGGGCCATATTCGATGGAGCGTCCACCCCGACCCGACACCTGTCTCTACACAGTGGTGAGTAAGAACCCCAAAATCCAGCCGCACGGGCTATCCCTGCTGGCAGTCAGCGAAGGAGAACATGCTTGTGTACAGTGGCATGTAAAAGTTTGGGCACCCCGTGTCAAAATTACTGATATTGTGACCAGTTAGGCAAGATGCAGATGAAACAGTCTCTAAAGGCAGAAAGTTACAGAGGACGCATTCTCTGTGTATAGTGGGCAAATACAATACATTATTTTCATCACTTACATTTTTTAAAATGATGAAAAAAGAAAAATGGCGGATGGAAAAGTTTAAACACCCCCCATGGTTAGTACCTAGTAGCACCCCTTTAGCATTTTGTAAGCACTTCTTGTAGCAGCCAAGAATCTTTTAATTCTTCTTTGAGGGACTTCCCTCCATTCTTCCTTGGAGACGTCTTCCAGTTCTGTGAGATTCCTGGCTCATCTTGCTCTGCTCTGTTGAGGTCTAGCCACGGTTTTTAATGATGTTCAGATCAGGGGACTGTGAGGCCATTGTAAAACCTTCAGCTTGCACCTTTTGAGTTCATCTATTGTGGATTTTGACGTGTGTTTACGATCATTATTCATTTCTAGACACCATTCTCTTTTGTTTCCTCCTCTTTGTTTCCTCCTCTTTGTTTCCTCCTCTTTTTTTCCTCCTCTTTGTTTCCTCCTCTTTGTTTCCTCCTCCTTCTTTGCTCTTCTCACCGTCAGTGTTTTTACAGATGGTGTTGTGTTTGCATCAATTTCATTGAATCCATTCTTCCCTCTACCTGTGAAATGTTCCCTGTGCAGTTGGCTGCAACACAACCCCAAAGCATGATTGAACCTCCCTCGTGCTTAATGGTTGGCGAGATGTTCTTTTCCTGATATTCTATGCCCTTTTTTTTTCTCCACACATAGCTTTTGATCATTGTGGCCAGAGTTCTATTTTAACCTCATCGGTCCTCAGGACTTATTTCCACAATGCATCAGACTTCTTTAGATTTTCTTTTGCAGACTTCTGATACTGAATGTTATGGTAAGGACGCAGGAGAGGTTTTCTTCTGATGATTCTTCTATGAAAGCCATATTTGTGCAGGTATCTCTGAACAGCGGAACAATGTCCACAACTCCAGAGTCTGCTAAATCTTCCTTAAGGTCTTTTGCAGTCATGTAGGGGCTCCGAGTTTCCTCTTTAACAATCCTACCAGCATCTCACAGAAATGTTGCTTGGTCTTCCAGAAATGATCTTGACCTCCACTGTTCCTGGTAACAGCCATTTGTTAATTATATTTTAGACAGAGGAAAGGGCAACTTGAAAATGCTTTAAAATATTCTTATATCTTTCTCCTGCTTTGTGGCCTTCACCAATTCCATTTTCAGAGTGCTAGGCAGCTGCTTAGAAGAACCAATGGCTGTTAATTTTTGGCACAAGGTTAGAGGGGGCCGGGTTTATGAAGCTGTGAAATTTGCATCACCTGAACAAGCCATAACCCTAAGAGGATCATTAAGGTGTGAAACCTCAGTCACAGTTATCTGAGCACACAAATCTCCAAGGGTGCACAAACTTTTGCATCGGCTCATTTTTCCTTTTTCTTTTGTAATTTTTAAATTGTAAAAGATGAAATTTAAAATTTTGGGGGTATAAAATGCACAGGAAATTTGTCATCTGTAACTTTCTGCCTTTAGAGATCAATTCATCTTCAACTTGCCTAACTGTTCACAATGACAGTAATTTTGACCAGCGGTGCCTGACGTTGTCACATTGGCCCCTGTATTCCAGAGCAGGTACACTGTTTTTGGGGGGCTATAATTCAATGGCAGTGTTTCTTTTCAGATGATTCTTCGAATAAGGTGGAGGTGAAGGAAGCCTACGACCTGGAAGCCAGTGCCTTGTAAGTCATTACAGTAGGGTAAGAGGGTGAAAGGAAAGGGCCCCCCCGTGCCGCCAGTGGCCAGAGTGACACCCCCCCCGTGCCGCCAGTGGCCAGAGTGACACCCCCCCCCCCCCGTGCCGCCAGTGGCCAGTGACCCCCCCCCCCCGTGCTGCCAGTGGCCAGAGTGCCCCCCCCCCCCCCCTGTGCCGTGAATGGGGCTGATAGGAGGGGGATGGTTTGGCACCTGCACCGTGTATGATATAAGCTACAGTATTGTATATAAATAATATACCTCAGTGATCTCCAGCCTGTGGTTCTCCAGCTGCTGCAAAACTGCAGCTCCCAGGGTGTGCGTGCATGCTGGGGGTTGTAGTTCTGCACCAGCCATTCTGGGGACTCCGGCAGGTTTGGCCCATGATCCGTCCCAGCTCTCCGGCAGCTCGTCTGTTAACCCTGTCACCACCATATGGCCTTTGTGTTTCCTGACAGCTCCTTAGAGGATTCGCCTGATATTGAAGAAAACTCTCCACCTCACAACAAGACGGCCAGCGAGAGCGAGCTGAGCGCCACGGCGGCGGAGCTACTGCAGGACTACATGATGACGGTGAGGGCGACGGCATTACCGCAGTGACCTGTCTGGGCGGTGGCGTTCCCGCAGTGACCTGTCTGGGCGGTGGCGTTCCCGCAGTGACCTGTCTGGGCGGTGGCGTTCCCGCAGTGACCTGTCTGGGCGGTGGCGTTCCCGCAGTGACCTGTCTGGGCGGTGGCGTTCCCGCAGTGACCTGTCTGGGCGGTGGCGTTCCCGCAGTGAGCTGTCTGGGCGGTGGCGTTCCCGCAGTGACCTGTCTGGGCGGTGGCGTTCCCGCAGTGACCTGTCTGGGCGGTGGCGTTCCCGCAGTGACCTGTCTGGGCGGTGGCGTTCCCGCAGTGAGCTGTAGGTGATTTTCGTTTCTCGCCATCTTGCTGATTCCTGTCTTCTGTTTCCAGCTGAGGACGAAGCTTTCCTCGCAGGAGATCCAGCAGTTCGCCATGCTCCTGCACGAGTACCGGAACGGCGCCTCCATCCACGAGTTCTGCATCAACCTGCGGCAGCTGTACGGGGACAGCAGGAAGTTCTTGCTGCTCGGTAAGGAGCGCGCCTTGTAACCTGCGCTATTCTCACTCTGTCGTGTCAGTTCAGATTCACTGACAGCAAGCAGAGAACCTGAGAAGGACGAGGAAAGGAAACCCAAACTCCCGGAGTAAAGGGCAGAACTCGATTTGTGTAAAGTTATTAGTCTATGCGTAATGTGTTAGTGCAGCAACTAATCCGCAGGGTGATCGGGGCTGATTCTAGTCCCTGAGGAGCCATCAACTTTTCAGTATGCTCAAGTCATAAGCTGCTGTTTATTGAGCCTCAGATCTGCAGGGAAACCGAATCCACTATTGGACCCTGAATGTGTCGTCAATTCCAATACCAAAGTGATTGAGGCTATTTAACACCCTGAGGAAATCCGGTGCAGGCATTAGATGTACAGGCCCCCGAGCTGCTCCGTGTGCTGCTGTGTTAGGCTACTTTCACACATCCGGCTTGAGCTCTGCGGCTCAATCCGGCTGTGCAAGCTATGCAACGGATGCGGTGAAAACACCGCATCCTTTGCATAAGTTTTTCCTTTGCGGCCAGTCCGGTTTTTGCCGCTTGCGGCATGCTACTGAGCATGCGCAGTGGCAAAAACCGCATGCGGCGGCCGGATGCGGTTATTGCCGCATCGCGCTGCATCCGGCCGCCATAGGCATGCATTGAAAAATGCGCCGCATCGGCCGAATGCGGCGCGATGCGGTTTTTTTTTTTGCCGCACGAAAAAACGTGCCAGGCAACGTTCCATCCGGCCGCCGCATCGGCTAAATCTGCCGCATGCGGCAAAAACCGGATGGAACGCAAGGCCATGCGGCACAATGCGGCACTAATTAAAGTCTATGCAGGAAAATCGCAACCGGCAGCAAAAAAAAACGGTTGCGATTTTCCTGCAAAGTGCCGGATTGTGCCGCATAGCAAAAACCGGAGGTGTGAAAGCAGCCTTACACAGCCGGCGTCAGACAATGTGATCAGAGCTCGCTGTTCCCCCACTTAGATACGGGTGGGGGTCCTTTACCCATACTAAATTATTGCAAAAAATGATTATTATTTTTTAGAAACATAATCCCCATCTGTGCAGCTCAATAAAATATAAAAGCTCAAATTCCCCCTGTAAATGGGAAAAAATATTTTGTTTTGTGCTTTTGTAACTAGTAAAATATCAGAATATTTCTCCTCAGCTTGGATGTGTGATCATCACTTCATAGTGATACATCATCCAGCAAGAAAACAGAAATGCAAAATCACAATATTGTTTTTAAAGGGATTTTCTGTTTTTGCACCCCTACATCACAGCTGTAGTTTGCTGTAAAAACAAACCGCGTTTTACCTACCCTCCCCAGGTCCAGCAGCGAGTCTATTCTGCTGATCCCGGTGTCTGTAATTGTCTGCAGAACTAATGTCTTACAATTCGGTGGTGTCTTACCGGGAATGGGCATTAGTGGTGGTGGAGCGGGGGTCACCGGAGGCAGGGGCGGTGGATGCTGCAGGCGGTGCAGCGGGTGTCCCAAATGCTCGCTGCGGGCGCAGTCAGGCAGGCAACTTCCAGAAAGTGTCGGTGATGTGGACTTCAAAGAAATGGCGCCTGGAGTCAGCACGTGCGCAGATGGAGTTCTCGGATCAAGGCCTCATCTGCACACACACCACCTGCGAATGCCATTTTCCTTAAGTCTTCTGCTGGGAAATCAATGGACCGGAGGCAGCACATGTGCAGAAGAAATCTTGAGTTGAGAGCTCCATCTGCGCATGTGATGCCTCCGGGCACCATTATTTGAAATCCGCACCGCTAAAAGTTTCAGTCCGGCGCCCGCAGCCGCCCCGGCTCAGTCCGGCAGCCCGCAGCCGCCCCGGCTCAGTCCGGCAGCCCGCAGCCGCCCCGGCTCAGTCCGGCAGCCCGCAGCCGCCCCGGCTCAGTCCGGCAGCCCGCAGCCGCCCCGGCTCAGTCCGGCAGCCCGCAGCCGCCCCGGCTCAGTCCGGCAGCCCGCAGCCGCCCCGGCTCAGTCCGGCAGCCCGCAGCCGCCCCGGCTCAGTCCGGCAGCCCGCAGCCGCCCCGGCTCAGTCCGGCAGCCCGCAGCCGCCCCGGCTCAGTCCGGCAGCCCGCAGCCGCCCCGGCTCAGTCCGGCAGCCCGCAGCCGCCCCGGCTCAGTCCGGCAGCCCGCAGCCGCCCCGGCTCAGTCCGGCAGCCCGCAGCCGCCCCGGCTCAGTCCGGCAGCCCGCAGCCGCCCCGGCTCAGTCCGGCAGCCCGCAGCCGCCCCGGCTCAGTCCGCAACATTTTTTTTTTTTAATTTTGGAAAGTATTGAGGAACAAAAATAAAGCAGTAAAGTCCAATGTCCGTGTCCGGCGGGGTCACCCCCTGCTATGTTCTTGTACGTCGCCCTTTCTTGTACTGCTCCTCGGTGATTTCTTCTGTCCTCCCTTCCTTCTTGTCTTCCGCTCAGGTCTCCGGCCTTTCATCCCTGAGAAGGACAGTCAACATTTTGAGAACTTCCTGGAGACCATCGGTGTGAAGGACGGGCGCGGGATAATCACGGACAGCTTCGGCAGGTACAGGCGGACTATGAGTACCGCATCCAACTCCACCACAAATGGCAATGGCGCGGCGGAGGGATCTGACGACCAGTCGGTGCCATCTGAAGGAGACGAGTGGGACCGGATGATCTCGGACATTAGCAATGACATTGAGGCGCTGGGGTGCAGCATGGACCAGGATCCCCCAACTCTCGGAACGGCAAACTATTCCTGATGGCCCCCAACCACCCTGGGCCGAGGAGCTGCCTCCGCTCACCAGTCCATTGCCACTGCTGGGTACTGGAGCCTTTACCCTCTGCCAATGCAGACCCCACTAGTTGTGGAATCTGTCGGGGTACCCCTTTATGGCATCATGTTACTAGATAGAAGTTTTGGTGCCCAAATTTTGTTGGGCTTTAGGGCTGCGTGACTCTGAGGGGGGCGGCTTTTGTAGCCGGGGCCCGTTTGTTACCCTCGGCCGCCCTCCTCCGCACGTTTCTGGACTGAGTTTCTACAATGAAGTTTTTTTTAGTTTGCACAAGAACTTTTTCCATTGTTTCACCCGCGATTTGTGTTTTTGTTTTGTTTTTTTTTCTCTTTTTGTATATAAAAAGTTCATAGGTAAAAAGAAGAAAAACATCAAAAAGTTTACCACAATGTGAATCGTGAAGTGCGTGGGTCGGCAGCGCGGACCCCATGGGTGCACGCGTGTGCTGCCCCCTGTATACGCGTGTGTATGGTATGTGTCGGGGCCTGCAGTTACATAGGTGGGGTTAGCGGCCCATGACGGCGCCCGGTGGTTACACGAGCTGGATCTCAGACATCCTGTATTTATAGTTTTTGTTACAGTTGCGCTGTTTACAAGAATCGGACAGTCTTGCTCCTCGCCTCCGCCATGTCTGTATTGTCAGCGTGCCAACGCCCGGTCTCCTCCTCTGCTCGGGCAAAGCCCATTAATGTTAAAGCACAGCTCAGATTTACATGATCGATCTGCATTGCAAAAGTATTCACACCCGCTCAATCTCTCTTAGTGATGAGTTATCATAAGGACCAAGTCTGTGAATAATTTAGGAGTTCTTAGTCATTATTACTTGGATGAAAAAGTAAGTACTCCCTCACATTAGGTTTCTGGTTACACCAATATTAGCAGCAATAATTGCTAACCCCCCCTCCTGCAGTGTGTGGTGGCGGGGGCGCATTTACTTATTTTAGACCATCACATGTGATCAGAGGTGCCCCTTATCTAATCTTCAAATCTGTATCTAAGCTCCAGTTCCACTTTACAGGGTCTGTATTATTGATCATTCTCCCTGGCCCTGTACACCCCCTCGTGGATCATGTTCTGTTGCGGGGTCCTATGAGGCTCCCTCATTCTCAATGGTCCTGTACACCCCCTCGTGGATCACGTTCTGTTGCGGGGTCCTATGAGGCTCCCTCATTCTCCCTGGCCCTGTACACCCCCTCGTGGATCACGTTCTGTTGAGGGGTCCTATGAAGCGCCCTCATTCTCCCTGGCCCTGTACACCCCCTCGTGGATCATGTTCTGTTGCGGGGGTCCTATGAGGCTCCCTTATTCTCCATGGTCCTGTACACCCCCTCGTGGATCACGTTCTGTTGAGGGGTCCTATGAAGCTCGCTCATTCTCTATGACCCTGTACACCCCCTCGTTGATCATGTTCTGTTGAGGGGTCCTATGAGGCTCCCTCATTCTCCCTGGCCATGTACACCCCCTCGTTGATCATGTTCTGTTGAGGGGTCCTATGAGGCTCCCTCATTCTCCCTGGCCCTGTACACCCCCTCGTTGATCACGTTCTGTTGTAGGGTCCTATGAGGCTCCCTCATTCTCCATGACCCTGTACACCCCCTCGTGGATAACGTTCTGTTGCGGGGTCCTATGAGGCTCCCTCATTCTCCCTGGCCCTGTACACCCCCTCGTTGATCACGTTCTGTTGAGGGGTCCTATGAAGCGCCCTGTACACCCCCCCCATGACCCTGTACACCCCCTCGTGGATCACGTTCTGTTGCGGGGTCCTATGAGGCTCCCTCATTCTCCCTGACCCTGTACACCCCCTCGTGGATCACGTTCTGTTGCGGGGTCCTATGAGGCTCCCTCATTCTCCCTGGCCCTGTACACCCCCTCGTTGATCACGTTCTGTTGAGGGGTCCTATGAAGCGCCCTGTACACTCCCCCATGGCCCTGTACACCCCCTCGTGGTTCACGTTCTGTGGCGGGGTCCTATGAGGCTCCGCCGCGCTCCTCTGCTCCGCTAGGGCTGCACCTATATGAACAATTCTGGAGGATTTGAAATGATTGGCAGAATTTTGGATGTGACTGGAGTTGGATCCGCACCTGCATCACACGGAGACTTTAACGTGCGTCTCTTCGGCCATTGCAAAACTGTAACTCCCAGCATGTCTGGACACCGGCCCGCTGATGGTGCATGCTGGGAGTTGTAGTTTTATGACAGGTGGCCGGAGATCGCTTTCGAATGTAGCACAATGAAAGAATAAAAAATAAAGTTCCGCACCTTTCAAATAGACTTTGTTCAATTCGGAATTGTTTTGAAGATCTCTGCTTGCTGTCACGGACTGGAAACGTGATCCTGGGGACACAGCTGATGGCTTCTTATAAGAACGATCGCTGATCTGAGAAGTAAATGCACTGATACATTGTAACAATCCCTCAGCTGTGTGAACAGGACCTTGAAGAGAAACAAAACCTTTGAAATTCGCTGACAGCAAGCAGTGATATAGACCATGGCAAGTAACCTTCCATAGAGTAGTCAGAACGAATGTTTTGGTAGGGATTTCCCAGAATGCACTGCAACATAGGTAGAGAAAGCCAGGATAGGCAGGTGTGCATTAATGGACCCCTGCAGGAGCCAAGAGAGGCAAGTCAGTTAACGTTTTACAGGGTCCACAGGCCGGATCCCAAGGTTGAGTATTAACTTCTCCACCCACCAAAGCTCTTTCCATTAGTCCTAGTGGATAAGTGAAGTCCTATGTAGGCGATCCGCCGATCACTGGGTCAAGCCGGAGTTACCCTTTAATTCTGCATTGAGGAAGACTTGCACCGGTCCCGCTCCACGTGAGTCGCTGGTCGGTGGTGGCCATCTTTATGCCGCTTGTGTGTTACGCGTGTCGGGTGGAGACTGAAGTTTGTCTGTTCTTTTTTTATTTTGGCGTTTTAGTGCTTTTTGTATCCCTCGTTTACTCCGGTGTGTTCACCTTGTTTTGTATGTATTTTGATCTGTAAATATACGCGTGCATCCACCCTGACTCCGGCCTGATTTCTCACACATGATGTTGACTTTCCGGCTGCAGCGCCGGAGATCCTTCTGGGAATGTCGGCTGTAGATCATGTGGTCACATGATGGCGCCTGATCCGCTCGTCGTACAAAACTAATAATTGCGGGTGAGTCTCGATCGGCTAAAAATAAAGGGCCAGCGCTCTATTCCAACTACCTGTAAAGGAATGAAGCAGCTTTACATAATGAATTTTCATTAAAAATGTTTTGTGTATACAGCTCCAGAGTAGACCTGATGATGTCTGCACAGTCTGATCCCGCAGGCACGGCTGACTCCACTGCTTCTACCTCGCTGCCTCCTGCAGCTTATACAACTGTGTGACTGTGATAGCGGGAGCAGCTGTGCAAGGAACTACTCAGCGAGCACTAAATCTGCAGCAGGCCAAGTGGAGACCACCTCCAAGGTCTGAATCTGCAGCAGGTCAAGCAGGAACCACCCACCGAGGTCTGAATCTGCAGCAGGTCAAGCGGAAACCACCCACCGAGGTCTGAATCTGCAGCAGGTCAAGCGCGAACCACCCACCGAGGTCTGAATCTGCAGCAGGTCAAGCGGGAACCACCCACCGAGGTCTGAATCTGCAGCAGGTCAAGCGCGAACCACCCACCGAGGTCTGAATCTGCAGCAGGCCAAGTGGGGACCACCTCCAAGGTCTGAATCTGCAGCAGCCCAGGCAGGGACCCCCCCATCCAGCTCTCAATTTGCATGAGGCCAAGTGGGGACCACCTCCAAGGTCTGAATCTGCAGCAGCCCAGGCAGGGACCCCCCCATCCAGCTCTCAATTTGCATGAGGCCAAGTGGGGGCCACCACCGAAGTCTGAATCTGCAGCAGCCCAGGCGTGGATCACCGACCAAGGTCTGAATCTGCAACTGGCCAAGTGGGGACCGTTGACGGAGATCTGAATCTAAAGGAGCCCAGGCGGGACCACTCACCGAGGTCGGAGTCTGCAGGAGCCCAGCGCGGGGGCCACCCACCAATGGCTGAATCTGCAGGAGCCCAGCGCGGGGGCCACCCACCAATGGCTGAATCTGCAGGAGCCCAGCGCGGGGGCCACCCACCAATGGCTGAATCTGCAGGAGCCCAGCACGGAGGCCATCCACCAATGGCTGAATCTGCAGGAGCCCAGCGCGGGGGCCACCCACCAATGGCTGAATCTGCAGGAGCCCAGGCGGGGGCCACCCACCAATGGCTGAATCTGCAGGAGCCCAGCGCGGGGGCCACCCACCAATGGCTGAATCTGCAGGGGCCTAGGCAGGGGCCACCCACCAATGGCTGAATCTGCAGGAGCCCAGGTGGGGGCCATCCACCAATGGCTGAATCTGCAGGAGCCCAGCGCGGGGGCCATCCACCAATGGCTGAATCTGCAGGAGCTCAGGCGGGGGCCATCCACCAATGGCTGAATCTGCAGGAGCTCAGGCGGGGGCCATCCACCAATGGCTGAATCTACAGGAACCCAGCGCGGGGGCCACCCACCAATGGCTGAATCTGCAGGAGCCCAGCGCGGGGGCCATCCACCAATGGCTGAATCTGCAGGAGCTCAGGCGGGGGCCACCCACCAATGGCTGAATCTGCAGGAGCCCAGCACGGAGGCCATCCACCAATGGCTGAATCTGCAGGAGCCCAGCGCGGGGGCCACCCACCAATGGCTGAATCTGCAGGAGCCCAGGCGGGGGCCACCCACCAATGGCTGAATCTGCAGGAGCCCAGCGCGGGGGCCACCCACCAATGGCTGAATCTGCAGGGGCCTAGGCAGGGGCCACCCACCAATGGCTGAATCTGCAGGAGCCCAGGTGGGGGCCATCCACCAATGGCTGAATCTGCAGGAGCCCAGCGCGGGGGCCATCCACCAATGGCTGAATCTGCAGGAGCTCAGGCGGGGGCCATCCACCAATGGCTGAATCTGCAGGAGCTCAGGCGGGGGCCATCCACCAATGGCTGAATCTACAGGAGCCCAGGCGGGGGCCACCCACCAATGGCTGAATCTGCAAGAGCCCAGGCGGGGGCCATCCACCAATGGCTGAATCTGCAGGAGCCCAAGCGGGGGCCATCCACCAATGGCTGAATCTGCAGGAGCCCAGGCGGGGGCCACCCACCAATGGCTGAATCTGCAGGAGCCCAGCGCGGGGGCCACCCACCAATGGCTGAATCTGCAGGAGCCCAGGCGGGGGCCATCCACCAATGGCTGAATCTGCAGGAGCCCAGCGCGGGGGCCACCCACCAATGGCTGAATCTGCAGGAGCCCAGCGCGGGGGCCACCCACCAATAGCTGAATCTGCAGGGGCCTAGGCAGGGGCCACCCACCAATGGCTGAATCTGCAGGAGCCCAGGTGGGGGCCATCCACCAATGGCTGAATCTGCAGGAGCCCAGCGCGGGGGCCATCCACCAATGGCTGAACCTGCAGGAGCTCAGGCGGGGGCCATCCACCAATGACTGAATCTGCAGGAGCTCAGGCGGGGGCCATCCACCAATGGCTGAATCTACAGGAGCCCAGCGCGGGGGCCACCCACCAATGGCTGAATCTGCAAGAGCCCAGGCGGGGGCCACCCACCAATGGCTGAATCTGCAGGAGCCCAAGCGGGGGCCATCCACCAATGGCTGAATCTGCAGGAGCCCAGGCGGGGGCCACCCACCAATGGCTGAAGAGTACTTTAAATACAAAAATCTGCACCCATCCCCATCACTGTACCAAGCCTATGGAATTATGCACTTGTGCACCCGGCCATCATCAACTGGCAGAATAGAAAAGCACCAGAGTCCAGACGTATCAGGCAAGGTTTATTGAGCAGCTTTGTTGGTGCATCCTAGTAGGGATATATGCAGGTCTAATACAGAGGCAGATAATGAATAGCTGTGCATCTATACAGGAGTGTGGCAGGAGGCTCCAGGATCACATGCGGCCCAGCAGCTACATGGTTAATTCCTGCAGAGCAGAAGAACACACGTTATCCATGAGCCGATAAATCTACATTTAAGTCTCTTGAACGACCTTCACAGCTGCATTCATGATTCTGCAGGTGCCTTTTTGATCTGTCAGTTCTGAGCATTTGCTCTGCCATACAGCTGTCCTAAGTGATAATATACTGGAAAATAAAAAAAACGGGAGCATCCGGGTCCGTGGAGGGGGTCCCCTTGTGCCCCTTTGTATCGTCTCATCTTCCTTTGTTGTATCCAGTCGTGTAGCCATTTTATCAGCGGAGCAGTGAACCATTGTGTATGGGGCAGTGCGGCACTACAAACACTGCACCTTTGTGCTCAGAGCTGTACTGGCACCTAGCAGAATTGTGAATGCAGCTGGGGAGGTGGCCGGAGCAATAGACATGATATAAAACGATGTTTTATGTGGAGCTGAACTGTGGAACTCACCATGATGGCGTTGACGATGTCGTTATTGTTGTGCCTTAGCGCTCGCACGGCCTTGGCCCGGGAAACATTGGCCTGAGCCATCACTAGCTCAATGTCCCGCACCTCCAGTCCGGTCTCGTCCACCTGCCGCAGCAAAGCAAAGGATAATGGAGTTACTTAGGATGTAGGAATTTGTTGCTGCCTCCTGAGCACTATAGGCACTATAGCTTCCTCCATGGTTGGAGCAGGTCAGTGCTTTTTACATACAGGAGTGGTGCAGACTCCTGCACTATAGTGGTCGAAATTGCAGATTATTCAACTGTTATTGTGATATAGGGAGAGGAAAGGAGAGAAGCTGGAGAAGAGACGGAGAGTAACGGTAAGGGGAACACACAGGGGGTCTGAACCTGCAACTACACAGTCAGGGAACCAGCACCCGTTCAGAACCTGCAGCACCACACACGGGGAACACTCGCTGAGATCTAAACCTGCAGCACCACCCACGGGGAACACTCGCTGAGATCTAAACCTGCAGCACCACACACGGGAACACTCGCTGAGATCTAAACTGTAGAACCACCCACGGGGAACACTCGCTGAGATCTAAACCTGCTGCACCACACACGGGGAACACTCGCTGAGATCTAAACCTGCAGCACCACACACGGGGAACACTCGCTGAGATCTAAACTGTAGAACCACACACGGGAACACTCGCTGAGATCTAAACCTGCAGCACCACACACGGGAACACTCGCTGAGATCTAAACTGTAGAACCACACACGGGGAACACTCGCTGAGATCTAAACCTGCAGCACCACACACGGGGAACACTCGCTGAGATCTAAACTGTAGAACCACCCACGGGGAACACTCGCTGAGATCTAAACCTGCAGCACCACACACGGGGAACACTCACTGAGATCTAAACTGTAGAACCACCCACGGGGAACACTCGCTGAGATCTAAACCTGCAGCACCACACACGGGGAACACTCGCTGAGATCTAAACCTGCAGCACCACACACGGGAACACTCGCTGAGATCTAAACCTGCAGCACCACACACGGGGAACACTCGCTGAGATCTAAACCTGCAGCACCACACACGAGGAACACTCACTGAGATCTAAACTGTA
Source organism: Anomaloglossus baeobatrachus (assembly GCF_048569485.1). Classification (NCBI taxonomy): domain Eukaryota; kingdom Metazoa; phylum Chordata; class Amphibia; order Anura; family Aromobatidae; genus Anomaloglossus; species Anomaloglossus baeobatrachus. The sequence goes on along the minus strand of NC_134358.1, from coordinate 567,494,389 downwards.
GAACCACCCACGGGGAACACTCGCTGAGATCTAAACCTGCAGCACCACACACGGGGAACACTCGCTGAGATCTAAACCTGCAGCACCACACACGGGAAACACTCGCTGAGATCTAAACCTGCTGCACCACACACGGGGAACACTCGCTGAGATCTAAACTGTAGAACCACACACGGGGAACACTCGCTGAGATCTAAACCTGCAGCACCACACACGGGGAACACTCGCTGAGATCTAAACCTGCAGCACCACACACGGGGAACACTCGCTGAGATCTAAACTGTAGAACCACACACGGGGAACACTCGCTGAGATCTAAACTGTAGAACCACACACGGGGAACACTCGCTGAGATCTAAACCTGCAGCACCACACACGGGGAACACTCGCTGAGATCTAAACCTGCAGCACCACCCACGGGGAACACTCACTGAGATCTAAACCTGCAGCACCACACACGGGGAACACTCGCTGAGATCTAAACCTGCAGCACCACCCACGGGGAACACTCACTGAGATCTAAACCTGCAGCACCACACACGGGAAACACTCGCTGAGATCTAAACCTGCTGCACCACACACGGGAACACTCACTGAGATCTAAACCTGCAGCACCACACACGGGAAACACTCGCTGAGATCTAAACCTGCTGCACCACACACGGGGAACACTCGCTGAGATCTAAACTGTAGAACCACACACGGGGAACACTCGCTGAGATCTAAACCTGCAGCACCACACACGGGGAACACTCGCTGAGATCTAAACCTGCAGCACCACACACGGGGAACACTCGCTGAGATCTAAACTGTAGAACCACACACGGGGAACACTCGCTGAGATCTAAACTGTAGAACCACACACGGGGAACACTCGCTGAGATCTAAACCTGCAGCACCACACACGGGAACACTCGCTGAGATCTAAACCTGCAGCACCACACACGGGGAACACTCGCTGAGATCTAAACCTGCAGCACCACCCACGGGGAACACTCACTGAGATCTAAACCTGCAGCACCACACACGGGGAACACTCGCTGAGATCTAAACCTGCAGCACCACCCACGGGGAACACTCACTGAGATCTAAACCTGCAGCACCACACACGGGGAACACTCGCTGAGATCTAAACCTGCAGCACCACACACGGGGAACACTCGCTGAGATCTAAACTGTAGAACCACCCACGGGGAACACTCGCTGAGATCTAAACCTGCAGCACCACCCACGGGGAACACTCACTGAGATCTAAACTGTAGAACCACCCACGGGGAACACTCGCTGAGATCTAAACCTGCAGCACCACACACGGGGAACACTCGCTGAGATCTAAACCTGCAGCACCACACACGAGGAACACTCGCTGAGATCTAAACTGTAGAACCACCCACGGGGAACACTCGCTGAGATCTAAACCTGCAGCACCACACACGGGGAACACTCGCTGAGATCTAAACCTGCAGCACCACACACGGGAACACTCGCTGAGATCTAAACCTGCAGCACCACACACGGGGAACACTCGCTGAGATCTAAACCTGCAGCACCACACACGGGGAACACTCACTGAGATCTAAACCTGCTGCACCACACACGGGAACACTCGCTGAGATCTAAACCTGCAGCACCACACACGGGGAACACTCACTGAGATCTAAACCTGCAGCACCACACACGGGAACACTCGCTGAGATCTAAACCTGCAGCACCACACACGGGGAACACTCGCTGAGATCTAAACCTGCAGCACCACACACGGGGAACACTCGCTGAGATCTAAACCTGCAGCACCACACACGGGGAACACTCGCTGAGATCTAAACCTGCAGCACCACACACGGGGAACACTCGCTGAGATCTAAACCTGCAGCACCACACACGGGGAACACTCGCTGAGATCTAAACCTGCAGCACCACACACGGGGAACACTCGCTGAGATCTAAACCTGCTGCACCACACACGGGGAACACTCGCTGAGATCTAAACCTGCAGCACCACACACGGGGAACACTCGCTGAGATCTAAACCTGCAGCACCACACACGGGGAACACTCGCTGAGATCTAAACCTGCAGCACCACACACGGGGAACACTCGCTGAGATCTAAACCTGCAGCACCACACACGGGAACACTCGCTGAGATCTAAACCTGCAGCACCACACACGGGGAACACTCGCTGAGATCTAAACCTGCAGCACCACACACGGGGAACACTCACTGAGATCTAAACCTGCTGCACCACACACGGGAACACTCGCTGAGATCTAAACCTGCAGCACCACACACGGGGAACACTCACTGAGATCTAAACCTGCAGCACCACACACGGGAACACTCGCTGAGATCTAAACCTGCAGCACCACACACGGGAACACTCGCTGAGATCTAAACCTGCAGCACCACACACGGGGAACACTCGCTGAGATCTAAACCTGCAGCACCACACACGGGGAACACTCGCTGAGATCTAAACCTGCAGCACCACACACGGGGAACACTCGCTGAGATCTAAACCTGCTGCACCACACACGGGGAACACTCGCTGAGATCTAAACCTGCTGCACCACACATGGGGAACACTCGCTGAGATCTAAACCTGCTGCACCACACACGGGGAACACTCGCTGAGATCTAAACCTGCAGCACCACACACGGGGAACACTCGCTGAGATCTAAACTGTAGAACCACACACGGGGAACACTCGCTGAGATCTAAACTGTAGAACCACACACGGGGAACACTCGCTGAGATCTAAACCTGCAGCACCACACACGGGAACACTCGCTGAGATCTAAACCTGCAGCACCACACACGGGGAACACTCGCTGAGATCTAAACCTGCAGCACCACCCACGGGGAACACTCACTGAGATCTAAACCTGCAGCACCACACACGGGGAACACTCGCTGAGATCTAAACCTGCAGCACCACCCACGGGGAACACTCACTGAGATCTAAACCTGCAGCACCACACACGGGGAACACTCGCTGAGATCTAAACCTGCAGCACCACACACGGGGAACACTCGCTGAGATCTAAACTGTAGAACCACCCACGGGGAACACTCGCTGAGATCTAAACCTGCAGCACCACCCACGGGGAACACTCACTGAGATCTAAACTGTAGAACCACCCACGGGGAACACTCGCTGAGATCTAAACCTGCAGCACCACACACGGGGAACACTCGCTGAGATCTAAACCTGCAGCACCACACACGAGGAACACTCGCTGAGATCTAAACTGTAGAACCACCCACGGGGAACACTCGCTGAGATCTAAACCTGCAGCACCACACACGGGGAACACTCGCTGAGATCTAAACCTGCAGCACCACACACGGGAACACTCGCTGAGATCTAAACCTGCAGCACCACACACGGGGAACACTCGCTGAGATCTAAACCTGCAGCACCACACACGGGGAACACTCACTGAGATCTAAACCTGCAGCACCACACACGGGAACACTCGCTGAGATCTAAACCTGCAGCACCACACACGGGGAACACTCGCTGAGATCTAAACCTGCAGCACCACACACGGGGAACACTCGCTGAGATCTAAACCTGCAGCACCACACACGGGGAACACTCGCTGAGATCTAAACCTGCAGCACCACACACGGGGAACACTCGCTGAGATCTAAACCTGCAGCACCACACACGGGGAACACTCGCTGAGATCTAAACCTGCAGCACCACACACGGGGAACACTCGCTGAGATCTAAACCTGCTGCACCACACACGGGGAACACTCGCTGAGATCTAAACCTGCAGCACCACACACGGGGAACACTCGCTGAGATCTAAACCTGCAGCACCACACACGGGGAACACTCGCTGAGATCTAAACCTGCAGCACCACACACGGGGAACACTCGCTGAGATCTAAACCTGCAGCACCACACACGGGAACACTCGCTGAGATCTAAACCTGCAGCACCACACACGGGGAACACTCGCTGAGATCTAAACCTGCAGCACCACACACGGGGAACACTCACTGAGATCTAAACCTGCTGCACCACACACGGGAACACTCGCTGAGATCTAAACCTGCAGCACCACACACGGGGAACACTCACTGAGATCTAAACCTGCAGCACCACACACGGGGAACACTCGCTGAGATCTAAACCTGCAGCACCACCCACGGGGAACACTCACTGAGATCTAAACCTGCAGCACCACACACGGGAAACACTCGCTGAGATCTAAACCTGCTGCACCACACACGGGAACACTCACTGAGATCTAAACCTGCAGCACCACACACGGGAAACACTCGCTGAGATCTAAACCTGCTGCACCACACACGGGGAACACTCGCTGAGATCTAAACTGTAGAACCACACACGGGGAACACTCGCTGAGATCTAAACCTGCAGCACCACACACGGGGAACACTCGCTGAGATCTAAACCTGCAGCACCACACACGGGGAACACTCGCTGAGATCTAAACTGTAGAACCACACACGGGGAACACTCGCTGAGATCTAAACTGTAGAACCACACACGGGGAACACTCGCTGAGATCTAAACCTGCAGCACCACACACGGGAACACTCGCTGAGATCTAAACCTGCAGCACCACACACGGGGAACACTCGCTGAGATCTAAACCTGCAGCACCACCCACGGGGAACACTCACTGAGATCTAAACCTGCAGCACCACACACGGGGAACACTCGCTGAGATCTAAACCTGCAGCACCACCCACGGGGAACACTCACTGAGATCTAAACCTGCAGCACCACACACGGGGAACACTCGCTGAGATCTAAACCTGCAGCACCACACACGGGGAACACTCGCTGAGATCTAAACTGTAGAACCACCCACGGGGAACACTCGCTGAGATCTAAACCTGCAGCACCACCCACGGGGAACACTCACTGAGATCTAAACTGTAGAACCACCCACGGGGAACACTCGCTGAGATCTAAACCTGCAGCACCACACACGGGGAACACTCGCTGAGATCTAAACCTGCAGCACCACACACGAGGAACACTCGCTGAGATCTAAACTGTAGAACCACCCACGGGGAACACTCGCTGAGATCTAAACCTGCAGCACCACACACGGGGAACACTCGCTGAGATCTAAACCTGCAGCACCACACACGGGAACACTCGCTGAGATCTAAACCTGCAGCACCACACACGGGGAACACTCGCTGAGATCTAAACCTGCAGCACCACACACGGGGAACACTCACTGAGATCTAAACCTGCTGCACCACACACGGGAACACTCGCTGAGATCTAAACCTGCAGCACCACACACGGGGAACACTCACTGAGATCTAAACCTGCAGCACCACACACGGGAACACTCGCTGAGATCTAAACCTGCAGCACCACACACGGAGAACACTCGCTGAGATCTAAACCTGCAGCACCACACACGGGGAACACTCGCTGAGATCTAAACCTGCAGCACCACACACGGGGAACACTCGCTGAGATCTAAACCTGCAGCACCACACACGGGGAACACTCGCTGAGATCTAAACCTGCAGCACCACACACGGGGAACACTCGCTGAGATCTAAACCTGCAGCACCACACACGGGGAACACTCGCTGAGATCTAAACCTGCTGCACCACACACGGGGAACACTCGCTGAGATCTAAACCTGCAGCACCACACACGGGGAACACTCGCTGAGATCTAAACCTGCAGCACCACACACGGGGAACACTCGCTGAGATCTAAACCTGCAGCACCACACACGGGGAACACTCGCTGAGATCTAAACCTGCAGCACCACACACGGGAACACTCGCTGAGATCTAAACCTGCAGCACCACACACGGGGAACACTCGCTGAGATCTAAACCTGCAGCACCACACACGGGGAACACTCACTGAGATCTAAACCTGCTGCACCACACACGGGAACACTCGCTGAGATCTAAACCTGCAGCACCACACACGGGGAACACTCACTGAGATCTAAACCTGCAGCACCACACACGGGAACACTCGCTGAGATCTAAACCTGCAGCACCACACACGGGAACACTCGCTGAGATCTAAACCTGCAGCACCACACACGGGGAACACTCGCTGAGATCTAAACCTGCAGCACCACACACGGGGAACACTCGCTGAGATCTAAACCTGCAGCACCACACACGGGGAACACTCGCTGAGATCTAAACCTGCTGCACCACACACGGGGAACACTCGCTGAGATCTAAACCTGCTGCACCACACATGGGGAACACTCGCTGAGATCTAAACCTGCTGCACCACACACGGGGAACACTCGCTGAGATCTAAACCTGCAGCACCACACACGGGGAACACTCGCTGAGATCTAAACTGTAGAACCACACACGGGGAACACTCGCTGAGATCTAAACTGTAGAACCACACACGGGGAACACTCGCTGAGATCTAAACCTGCAGCACCACACACGGGAACACTCGCTGAGATCTAAACCTGCAGCACCACACACGGGGAACACTCGCTGAGATCTAAACCTGCAGCACCACCCACGGGGAACACTCACTGAGATCTAAACCTGCAGCACCACACACGGGGAACACTCGCTGAGATCTAAACCTGCAGCACCACCCACGGGGAACACTCACTGAGATCTAAACCTGCAGCACCACACACGGGGAACACTCGCTGAGATCTAAACCTGCAGCACCACACACGGGGAACACTCGCTGAGATCTAAACTGTAGAACCACCCACGGGGAACACTCGCTGAGATCTAAACCTGCAGCACCACCCACGGGGAACACTCACTGAGATCTAAACTGTAGAACCACCCACGGGGAACACTCGCTGAGATCTAAACCTGCAGCACCACACACGGGGAACACTCGCTGAGATCTAAACCTGCAGCACCACACACGAGGAACACTCGCTGAGATCTAAACTGTAGAACCACCCACGGGGAACACTCGCTGAGATCTAAACCTGCAGCACCACACACGGGGAACACTCGCTGAGATCTAAACCTGCAGCACCACACACGGGAACACTCGCTGAGATCTAAACCTGCAGCACCACACACGGGGAACACTCGCTGAGATCTAAACCTGCAGCACCACACACGGGGAACACTCACTGAGATCTAAACCTGCAGCACCACACACGGGAACACTCGCTGAGATCTAAACCTGCAGCACCACACACGGGGAACACTCGCTGAGATCTAAACCTGCAGCACCACACACGGGGAACACTCGCTGAGATCTAAAGCTGCAGCACCACACACGGGGAACACTCGCTGAGATCTAAACCTGCAGCACCACACACGGGGAACACTCGCTGAGATCTAAACCTGCAGCACCACACACGGGGAACACTCGCTGAGATCTAAACCTGCAGCACCACACACGGGGAACACTCGCTGAGATCTAAACCTGCTGCACCACACACGGGGAACACTCGCTGAGATCTAAACCTGCAGCACCACACACGGGGAACACTCGCTGAGATCTAAACCTGCAGCACCACACACGGGGAACACTCGCTGAGATCTAAACCTGCAGCACCACACACGGGGAACACTCGCTGAGATCTAAACCTGCAGCACCACACACGGGAACACTCGCTGAGATCTAAACCTGCAGCACCACACACGGGGAACACTCGCTGAGATCTAAACCTGCAGCACCACACACGGGGAACACTCACTGAGATCTAAACCTGCTGCACCACACACGGGAACACTCGCTGAGATCTAAACCTGCAGCACCACACACGGGGAACACTCACTGAGATCTAAACCTGCAGCACCACACACGGGAACACTCGCTGAGATCTAAACCTGCAGCACCACACACGGGAACACTCGCTGAGATCTAAACCTGCAGCACCACACACGGGGAACACTCGCTGAGATCTAAACCTGCAGCACCACACACGGGGAACACTCGCTGAGATCTAAACCTGCAGCACCACACACAGGGAACACTCGCTGAGATCTAAACCTGCTGCACCACACACGGGGAACACTCGCTGAGATCTAAACCTGCTGCACCACACATGGGGAACACTCGCTGAGATCTAAACCTGCTGCACCACACACGGGGAACACTCGCTGAGATCTAAACCTGCTGCACCACACACGGGGAACACTCGCTGAGATCTAAACCTGCAGCACCACCCACGGGGAACACTCGCTGAGATCTAAACCTGCTGCACCACACACGGGGAACACTCGCTGAGATCTAAACCTGCAGCACCACACACGGGGAACACTCGCTGAGATCTAAACCTGCTGCACCACACACGGGAACACTCACTGAGATCTAAACCTGCAGCACCACACACGGGAAACACTCGCTGAGATCTAAACCTGCTGCACCACACACGGGGAACACTCGCTGAGATCTAAACTGTAGAACCACACACGGGGAACACTCGCTGAGATCTAAACCTGCAGCACCACACACGGGGAACACTCGCTGAGATCTAAACCTGCAGCACCACACACGGGGAACACTCGCTGAGATCTAAACTGTAGAACCACCCACGGGGAACACTCGCTGAGATCTAAACCTGCAGCACCACACACGGGGAACACTCGCTGAGATCTAAACTGTAGAACCACACACGGGAACACTCGCTGAGATCTAAACCTGCAGCACCACACACGGGAACACTCGCTGAGATCTAAACCTGCAGCACCACCCACGGGGAACACTCACTGAGATCTAAACCTGCAGCACCACACACGGGGAACACTCGCTGAGATCTAAACTGTAGAACCACACACGGGGAACACTCGCTGAGATCTAAACTGTAGAACCACACACGGGGAACACTCGCTGAGATCTAAACCTGCTGCACCACACACGGGGAACACTCGCTGAGATCTAAACCTGCAGCACCACACACGGGGAACACTCGCTGAGATCTAAACCTGCAGCACCACACACGGGAAACACTCGCTGAGATCTAAACCTGCAGCACCACACACGGGGAACACTCGCTGAGATCTAAACTGTAGAACCACACACGGGGAACACTCGCTGAGATCTAAACCTGCTGCACCACACACGGGGAACACTCGCTGAGATCTAAACCTGCAGCACCACACACGGGGAACACTCGCTGAGATCTAAACCTGCAGCACCACACACGGGAAACACTCGCTGAGATCTAAACCTGCAGCACCACACACGGGGAACACTCGCTGAGATCTAAACTGTAGAACCACACACGGGGAACACTCGCTGAGATCTAAACCTGCAGCACCACACACGGGGAACACTCGCTGAGATCTAAACCTGCAGCACCACACACGGGGAACACTCGCTGAGATCTAAACTGTAGAACCACACACGGGGAACACTCGCTGAGATCTAAACTGTAGAACCACACACGGGGAACACTCGCTGAGATCTAAACCTGCAGCACCACACACGGGGAACACTCGCTGAGATCTAAACCTGCAGCACCACCCACGGGGAACACTCACTGAGATCTAAACCTGCAGCACCACACACGGGGAACACTCGCTGAGATCTAAACCTGCAGCACCACACACGGGGAACACTCGCTGAGATCTAAACTGTAGAACCACCCACGGGGAACACTCGCTGAGATCTAAACCTGCAGCACCACCCACGGGGAACACTCACTGAGATCTAAACTGTAGAACCACCCACGGGGAACACTCGCTGAGATCTAAACCTGCAGCACCACACACGGGGAACACTCGCTGAGATCTAAACCTGCAGCACCACACACGAGGAACACTCGCTGAGATCTAAACTGTAGAACCACCCACGGGGAACACTCGCTGAGATCTAAACCTGCAGCACCACACACGGGGAACACTCGCTGAGATCTAAACCTGCAGCACCACCCACGGGGAACACTCGCTGAGATCTAAACATGCAGCACCACACACGAGGAACACTCGCTGAGATCTAAACCTGCAGCACCACACACGGGGAACACTCGCTGAGATCTAAACCTGCAGCACCACACACGAGGAACACTCACTGAGATCTAAACTGTAGAACCACCCACGGGGAACACTCGCTGAGATCTAAACCTGCAGCACCACACACGGGGAACACTCGCTGAGATCTAAACCTGCAGCACCACACACGGGAAACACTCGCTGAGATCTAAACCTGCTGCACCACACACGGGGAACACTCGCTGAGATCTAAACTGTAGAACCACACACGGGGAACACTCGCTGAGATCTAAACCTGCAGCACCACACACGGGGAACACTCGCTGAGATCTAAACCTACAGCACCACACACGGGGAACACTCGCTGAGATCTAAACTGTAGAACCACACACGGGGAACACTCGCTGAGATCTAAACTGTAGAACCACACACGGGGAACACTCGCTGAGATCTAAACCTGCAGCACCACACACGGGGAACACTCGCTGAGATCTAAACCTGCAGCACCACCCACGGGGAACACTCACTGAGATCTAAACCTGCAGCACCACACACGGGGAACACTCGCTGAGATCTAAACCTGCAGCACCACCCACGGGGAACACTCACTGAGATCTAAACCTGCAGCACCACACACGGGAAACACTCGCTGAGATCTAAACCTGCTGCACCACACACGGGAACACTCACTGAGATCTAAACCTGCAGCACCACACACGGGAAACACTCGCTGAGATCTAAACCTGCTGCACCACACACGGGGAACACTCGCTGAGATCTAAACTGTAGAACCACACACGGGGAACACTCGCTGAGATCTAAACCTGCAGCACCACACACGGGGAACACTCGCTGAGATCTAAACCTGCAGCACCACACACGGGGAACACTCGCTGAGATCTAAACTGTAGAACCACACACGGGGAACACTCGCTGAGATCTAAACTGTAGAACCACACACGGGGAACACTCGCTGAGATCTAAACCTGCAGCACCACACACGGGGAACACTCGCTGAGATCTAAACCTGCAGCACCACCCACGGGGAACACTCACTGAGATCTAAACCTGCAGCACCACACACGGGGAACACTCGCTGAGATCTAAACCTGCAGCACCACCCACGGGGAACACTCACTGAGATCTAAACCTGCAGCACCACACACGGGGAACACTCGCTGAGATCTAAACCTGCAGCACCACACACGGGGAACACTCGCTGAGATCTAAACTGTAGAACCACCCACGGGGAACACTCACTGAGATCTAAACTGTAGAACCACCCACGGGGAACACTCGCTGAGATCTAAACCTGCAGCACCACACACGGGGAACACTCGCTGAGATCTAAACCTGCAGCACCACACACGAGGAACACTCGCTGAGATCTAAACTGTAGAACCACCCGACGGGGAACACTCGCTGAGATCTAAACCTGCAGCACCACACACGGGAACACTCGCTGAGATCTAAACCTGCAGCACCACACACGGGGAACACTCGCTGAGATCTAAACCTGCAGCACCACACACGGGAACACTCGCTGAGATCTAAACCTGCAGCACCACACACGGGGAACACTCGCTGAGATCTAAACCTGCAGCACCACACACGAGGAACACTCACTGAGATCTAAACTGTAGAACCACCCACGGGAACACTCGCTGAGATCTAAACCTGCAGCACCACACACGAGGAACACTCGCTGAGATCTAAACCTGCAGCACCACACACGGGAACACTCGCTGAGATCTAAACCTGCAGCACCACACACGGGGAACACTCGCTGAGATCTAAACCTGCAGCACCACACACGGGGAACACTCACTGAGATCTAAACCTGCTGCACCACACACGGGAACACTCGCTGAGATCTAAACCTGCAGCACCACACACGGGGAACACTCACTGAGATCTAAACCTGCAGCACCACACACGGGAACACTCGCTGAGATCTAAACCTGCAGCACCACACACGGGGAACACTCGCTGAGATCTAAACCTGCAGCACCACACACGGGGAACACTCGCTGAGATCTAAACCTGCAGCACCACACACGGGGAACACTCGCTGAGATCTAAACCTGCAGCACCACACACGGGGAACACTCGCTGAGATCTAAACCTGCAGCACCACACACGGGGAACACTCGCTGAGATCTAAACCTGCAGCACCACACACGGGGAACACTCGCTGAGATCTAAACCTGCTGCACCACACACGGGGAACACTCGCTGAGATCTAAACCTGCAGCACCACACACGGGGAACACTCGCTGAGATCTAAACCTGCAGCACCACACACGGGGAACACTCGCTGAGATCTAAACCTGCAGCACCACACACGGGGAACACTCGCTGAGATCTAAACCTGCAGCACCACACACGGGAACACTCGCTGAGATCTAAACCTGCAGCACCACACACGGGGAACACTCGCTGAGATCTAAACCTGCAGCACCACACACGGGGAACACTCGCTGAGATCTAAACCTGCTGCACCACACACGGGGAACACTCGCTGAGATCTAAACCTGCAGCACCACACACGGGAACACTCGCTGAGATCTAAACCTGCAGCACCACACACGGGGAACACTCGCTGAGATCTAAACCTGCAGCACCACACACGGGGAACACTCACTGAGATCTAAACCTGCTGCACCACACACGGGAACACTCGCTGAGATCTAAACCTGCTGCAACCACACACGGGGAACACTCGCTGAGATCTAAACCTGCTGCACCACACACGGGGAACACTCGCTGAGATCTAAACCTGCTGCACCACACACGGGGAACACTCGCTGAGATCTAAACCTGCAGCACCACACACGGGGAACACTCGCTGAGATCTAAACCTGCAGCACCACACACGGGGAACACTCACTGAGATCTAAACCTGCAGCACCACACACGGGGAACACTCGCTGAGATCTAAACCTGCAGCACCACACACGGGGAACACTCGCTGAGATCTAAACCTGCAGCACCACACACGGGGAACACTCGCTGAGATCTAAACCTGCAGCACCACACACGGGGAACACTCGCTGAGATCTAAACCTGCTGCACCACACACGGGGAACACTCGCTGAGATCTAAACCTGCTGCACCACACATGGGGAACACTCGCTGAGATCTAAACCTGCTGCACCACACACGGGGAACACTCGCTGAGATCTAAACCTGCTGCACCACACACGGGAACACTCGCTGAGATCTAAACCTGCAGCACCACCCACGGGGAACACTCGCTGAGATCTAAACCTGCTGCACCACACACGGGAACACTCGCTGAGATCTAAACCTGCAGCACCACACACGGGGAACACTCCCTGAGATCTAAACCTGCTGCACCACACACGGGGAACACTCGCTGAGATCTAAACCTGCAGCACCACACACGGGGAACACTCGCTGAGATCTAAACCTGCTGCACCACACACGGGGAACACTCGCTGAGATCTAAACCTGCAGCACCACACACGGGGAACACTCGCTGAGATCTAAACCTGCTGCACCACACACGGGGAACACTCGCTGAGATCTAAACCTGCAGCATTATATGAAGGAAACAACCACTGAGTTCTGAAACTGCAGACCATACACACACACACACACACACACACACACACACAGTCAACCTACTGAAATTTAAACCTACAGTATCACACGACGGTAACAACCACTGAGCTCTGAACTTGCAGAACCACACAGGGAAAACCCACTGAGATCTAAACCTGTAGCATCACACGAAGGGAACAACCACTGAACTCTGAACCTGCAGCACCACACACAGGGATCACTAACTGAGATCTAAACCTGCAGCATCACACAAAGGGATCTGCAGCACCACACAGGGAAAACGCACTGAGAGCTAAACTGCAGCACCACACACCGCGATCACTAGCTGAGATCTAAACCTGCAGCATCACACGAAGGGAACAACCACTTAGCTCTGAATCTGCAGCATTTCAGGGAAAATACATTTAGCTCTAAATCTGCAACTCTAGGCATGGAACAACCACTGGTCTATGTAGCTGCAGCACTACACAAAAGCAACACCCAGTGAGCTCTGAACCTGCAACTCTACAGGCATGGTACACCTTCTGAACTGTGTACTTGCAGCACCACACACAGGGAACACGCACTGAGTTCTGCACCTCCAGAGGCACGGTACACCTACTGAACTCTGAATCTGCAACTCCACACGCAGGGAACATTTATCTGCTCTAAACCTGCACCCCACACCTGTGGAACACCCCCCACTGATCCCAGAACCTGCACCTCCACAAGCAGAGAGTAGGCTAGTGTCACACATCAGGCATTTTGCCAGATTGCCGGATCCAGCACACTCCAGTACAGTGTAATACAGTACAATGGCATTGCAGCAACCTCTGGTCACATGCTGTCATGTGACCGGAGCTTGCCGCGATGCCATTGTACAGTATTAAAGGGAACCTGTCATCAGAAATTTTGCACTAAACCTAAAAGCTTCCCCCTCTGCAGCTCCTGGGCTGCGTTCTGGAGAGGTTCCTGTTGTTCTTGTGTCCCCTTTCTGACCAAAATAAAGACTTTGTAAAGTGGTACCTTTTTGTATTCAGATCTTGATAATGGTACACGGGGGCGGGCTCTCTGGTGTCCGTTAGTCGGCCTCCCTGTCGCTTTAGGCCGTCCCCCATCGCGAAATTTCAAAGAGGTGATGTGAAGTAAGCTGGCCAGCGCTTGCGCAGGAATGGTGGAGGAGGCGGTGAAAGCGCGACCACGAGTTATGGGCGGGTACTTGCTGATGAATGTCACAATGCCGCCCATAATCTCGCGCATGCGCCGTGCCACTCTCGCGGGACTGCAATGTGCAGTGTGACCGCTGGTGACGTGTTGCGCATGCGCGAGATTATGGGCGGCGCTGTGACTTTCATCAGCAAGTACCCGCCCATAATCTCGTGCATGCGCTTTCACCGCCGCCTCCACCGTTCTGCGCAAGCGCTGGCCAGCTTACCTCACGTCACCTCTTTGAAATTGCGCGATGGGGGACGGCCTAAAGCGATAGGGAGGCAGACTAATGGACACCAGAGAGCCCGCCCCCGTGTACCATTATCAAGATCTGAATACAAAAAGGTACCACTTTACAAAGTCTTTATGTGCCCCCTTTCTGACCAAAATAAACAGGAACATTGCCAGAATGCAGCCCAGGAGCTGCAGAGGGGGAATCTTTTAGGTTTAGTGCAAAATTTCTGATGACTGGTGCCCTTTAACACTGTACTAGAGTGTGCCGGATCCGGCAATGTGGCGAAATGCGTGAAACTAGCCGTACATACTGAGCGGTGAACTTGCAGCACCACACAGGAAACACCCACAAGCTCTAAAGCTGAAGCTCCACACCTCTGGAACACCCCCCACTGAGCTCTGAACCTGCACCTCCACAAGCGGTGAACTTGCAGCACCACACAGGAAACACCCACAAGCTCTAAACCTGCACCCCACACCTCTGGAACACCCCCCACTGAGCTCTGAACCTGCACCTCCACAAGCGGTGAACTTGCAGCACCACACAGGAAACACCCACAAGCTCTAAACCTGCAGCTCCACATGGAGGAAGCACTCACCGAGAACTAGAGAAGACTTGAGATGGTTGTCCAGGATTACAAAGACATTGCTTTCTTCCAAGACCCGTACCCCAATGCTCTGCAGGCTGGGTTGTATTCACTCAGCTTCATTGAGCAGCATGTGGTGCCATACACAAGCTGAGCAGCAGTGTGGTGCTCTTTCTTGGCAGAAAGCAGCCATGTTTTTCTAGCCCTGGACACCCCCTTTAAGCTAGATGCTGGGCAGATCTCTGCGGCCCCTCACCTCCTCCTCCTCGCTCTCCTCTTTGATGGTCAGGGTGGGCGCAGCCTCTGTGATGAGCGGTGAGTGCTCCATTGGGACTTTGAACTTCTCGGCGGCCGCTTTGTGCACTTGCTGGGAGAGATCTTCAATCTGTCAAAGAAAAGAAAGTGTAGACTTAAAGATGAAGATGGACGCCTCCAATTTCTCCCCCGGGGACGGCCATATGGTGCGTGTAATGAGTGTAGCATCCACGGCGCTATAGGGCCCGGAGCCTGGAAAGTCCTCCCATCCCCCCCTCACATCCCCCCTACAGAATAGTCCTCCATCTCGCCCCCTCCCATCCCTCCCTCACATCCCCCCCTCACATCCCCCCTACAGAATAGTCCTCCATCTCGCCCCCTCCCATCCCTCCCTCACATCCCCCCCTCACATCCCCCCTACAGAATAGTCCTCCATCTCGCCCCCTCCCATCCCTCCCTCACATCCCCCCTCACATCCCCCCTACAGAATAGTCCTCCATCTCGCCCCCTCCCATCCCTCCCTCACATCCCCCCCTCACATCCCCCCTACAGAATAGTCCTCCATCTCGCCCCCTCCCATCCCTCCCTCACATCCCCCCCCTCACATCCCCCCTACAGAATAGTCCTCCATCTCGCCCCCTCACATCCCCCCCTCACATCCCCCCTACAGAATAGTCCTCCATCTCGCCCCCCTCACATCCCCCCCTCACATCCCCCCTACAGAATAGTCCTCCATCTCGCCCCCTCCCATCCCTCCCTCACATCCCCCCCTCACATCCCCCCCTCACATCCCCTCCTCACATCCCCCCTCACATCCCCCCCTCACATCCCCCCCTCACATCCCCCCCTCACATCCCCCCTACAGAATAGTCCTCCATCTCGCCCCCTCGGCTCCGCATCTGTCACCTTGGCTTCCCCAAACACGATGTAGATGTCGGACGCCGGACTCTTGAACACGTCCGGTTTGGTGATGACAAATAGGATGTTCTTGGATTTGCGGATGGTGATCCTGGTGACGCCGTGTATCTGCCGCAGGCCGAGCTTGGACATTGCCTGGAGGGAAGTGACAATTCAGTGATTTGCCCACGCCCCCTTAAAGGGAATACATAAGATAAAGCTAAAATGGCCGCTGCCAGCGTCATTCCCTTCCCTCAGATGTGTCTGGTATTTGCAGTTCACCTCCACTCAGGGGCTTCCTTCTAGAAGAAACTTCCTAAAGATGAGCGCTCATTTATTGATGTCATTCTATTCCCTGGTGTAAATGGCGCTGTTCTCCTGAGTCCGGCATTGTCTTCCTTTTGTTCCTGCTCCTCTCCGTTCCTGACATATGGCGCCCTCGCCCCTGTGTATAAACCTAATCTTTTTGGCCAAGTGGGTGTGTTCTTCTAGAAGCGCTCACCGAGCAGATTCGAGAACCACGCCCACTTGGTAACAACACTAGGTTTATATACAGGAAAAAAAGGGACAAATATTGGAGCCGAAAAGGTTCAGGAACAAAGAAAAACACGTCCGGACTCAGGACGGCGACATTGAGTGACTGGTCCTGGTGAATACTACATTCAGCCATTTCTGGGCAATATCTGATGACCAATATGGCCGCCAGTGAGGGGATGGGGGTGTCTCCCGGCTTTCCTAGTATCCTGTAACATGGTGGCCATTATTTGGAAAGCTGGGTCACCGCTTGTGACTGAGGTGACGGCAGCCTCATCTATGGCCATATAATACACTTTGCCTACGTTCTTTATTAAAAGCTGGATAAACACTCATGTACAAGAAATAATAAGCGCCATTTTTTATTTTTCACTCCTGTTCTCTGCTCCGGTTTCCCCATAAAGAGAGTCCTCAGGGGTTGCCATGGTAGCATTAACAGTCTAACGGTATGCACTTCCTGTCATGTGACCTCCACTTCTTGAAAGGCGGTCACATGACAGGAAGTCCACGTTGAGGCAGTCTGCTGTCGCGGGGTCTGGGGTGACCTCGCTCAGTCGCCTCTCCCCCCCATAGTTTCACCACTGCCCGAGGTATCTAAGACCCTCCCTGCATCCTGTGCAGCCATTTACATCGATCGCCTCATGAATTATTCACCTTCCTGGCCTTCTTCTCACTGCGGCTCTGCTTGGCTTTGCTGATAGTTTCCTCTCCGGAGCCCACACAATGCGCCAGCTGATTCTGCGGGAAGACAAATGGAGGAGAGGAGAGGAGAGGCAATCAGAGCAGTTTACCCGCTGATCTCCCCGGACACAGCGCCAGGCGAGAAGCACTGATCAGCTAATACCGTACTACCGCATCTCCGACATCCGCTCATCTCCAGCCGGTATAACCTGGGCATCTCCTGTATATAATTATATATGTACAGCCGGTATAACCTGGGCATCTCCTGTATATAATTATATATGTACAGCCGGTATAACCTGGGCATCTCCTGTATATAATTATATATGTACAGCTGGTATAACCTGGGCATCGCCTGTATATAATTATATATGTACAGCTGGTATAACCTGGGCATCTCCTGTATATAATTATATATGTACAGCCGGTATAACCTGGGCATCTCCTGTATATAATTATATATGTACAGCCGGTATAACCTGGGCATCTCCTGTATATAATTATATATGTACAGCCGGTATAACCTGGGCATCTCCTGTATATAATTATATATGTACAGCCGGTATAACCTGGGCATCTCCTGTATATAATTATATATGTACAGCCGGTATAACCTGGGCATCTCCTGTATATAATTATATATGTACAGCCGATATAACCTGGGCATCTCCTGTATATAATTATATATGTACAGCTGGTATAACCTGGGCATCTCCTGTATATAATTATATATGTGCAGCCGGTATAACCCGGGCATCTCCTGTATATAATTATATATGTACAGCTGGTATAACCTGGGCATCTCCTGTATATAATTATATATGTACAGCCAGTATAACCTGGGCATCTCCTGTATATAATTATATATGTACAGCTGGTATAACCTGGGCATCTCCTGTGTATAATTATATATGTACAGCCGGTATAACCTGGGCATCTCCTGTATATAATTATATATGTACAGCTGGTATAACCTGAGCATCTCCTGTATATAATTATATATGTACAGCTGATATAACCTGGGCATCTCCAGTATATAATTATATATGTACAGCCGATATAACCTGGGCATCTCCTGTATATAATTATATATGTACAGCTGGTGTAACCCGGGCATCTCCAGTATATAATTATATATGTACAGCCGGTATAACCTGGGCATCTCCTGTACATAATTATATATGTACAGCCGATATAACCTGGGCATCTCCTGTATATAATTATATATGTACAGCCGGTATAACATGGACATCTCCTGTGTATAATTATATATGTACAGCCGGTATAACCTGGGCATCTCCTGTATATAATTATATATGTACAGCCGGTATAACCCGGGCATCTCCTGTATATAATTATATATGTACAGCTGGTATAACCTGGGCATCTCCTGTATATAATTATATATGTACAGCTGGTATAACCTGGGCATCTCCTGTATATAATTATATATGTACAGCTGGTATAACCTGGGCATCTCCTGTATATAATTATATATGTACAGTCGGTATAACCTGGGCATCTCCTGTATATAATTATATATGTACAGCTGGTATAACCTGGGCATCTCCTGTATATAATTATATATGTACAGCTGGTATAACCTGGGCATCTCCTGTATATTTATATATATGTACAGCTGGTATAACCTGGGCATCTCCTGTATATAATTATATATGTACAGCTGGTATAACCTGGGCATTTCCTGTATATAATTATATATGTACAGCCGCTATAACCTGGGCATCTCCTGTATATAATTATATATGTATAGCTGGTATAACCTGGGCATCTCCTGTATATAATTATAGATGTATAACCTGGGTATCTCCTGTATATAATTATATATGTACAGCTGGTATAACCTGGGAATCTCCTGTATATAATTATATATGTACAGCTGGTATAACCCGGGCATCTCCTGTATATAATTATATATGTACAGCCGCTATAACCTGGGCATCTCCTGTATATAATTATATATGTACAGCCGGTATAACCCGGGCATCTCCTGTATATAATTATATATGTACAGCCGGTATAACCTGGGCATCTCCTGTATATAATTATATATGTACAGCTGATATAACCTGGGCATCTCCTGTATATAATTATATATGTACAGCCGGTATAACCTGGGCATCTCCTGTATATAATTATATATGTACAGCTGATATAACCTGGGCATCTCTTGTATATAATTATATATGTACAGCCGGTATAACCTGGGCATCTCCTGTATATAATTATATATGTACAGCTGGTATAACCTGGGCATCTCCTGTATATAATTATATATGTACAGCTGGTATAACCCGGGCATCTCCTGTATATAATTATATATGTACAGCCGGTATAACCCGGGCATCTCCTGTATATAATTATATATGTATAGCCGGTATAACCTGGGCATCTCCTGTATATAATTATATATGTACAGCTGGTATAACCTGGGCATCTCCTGTATATAATTATATATGTACAGCCGGTATAACCCGGGCATCTCCTGTATATAATTATATATGTACAGCTGGTATAACCTGGGCATCTCCTGTATATAATTATATATGTATAGCCGGTATAACCTGGGCATCTCCTGTATATAATTATATATGTACAGCTGGTATAACCTGGGCATCTCCTGTATATAATTATATATGTACAACTGGTATAACCTGGGCATCTCCTGTATATAATTATATATGTACAGCCGGTATAACCTGGGCATCTCCTGTATATAATTATATATGTACAGCTGGTATAACCTGGGCATCTCCTGTATATAATTATAAGAGAGCTAAGAAATTAATTTTGCTGTTACTGTAAAATGCTGCTTGTGAATAAGCACCGAGGACTACAAGACCCAGCAGAACGGGGGGTATTAGACTCAATGTAAATCAGGATGAATAATGTACCTGGACTGTCATCAGAGTACAACTCCCAGCATGCATCTGTCAGGACACGCTATAAGCTGTAATTCTGGAAAATCACACGTTACACAGGAGGAGCGGGGCTGTACCTGGCTGGACGATGTCCGCGGCTCCGTCAGATCCGCTTCTTCCAGTTCTGGGAGCGATTCATCATTACTTTCTGTGTCATTACAGGAACCTGGATGAAGAGAAATATTCAGAATGAAAAGCTGCAGATATACGATAAGATCCAGCTGATAAAACTGAGGGATGCCGAGGTGAGAGAGGAGGGATGTGCAATCAAATAATGACTAGGATCAATTAATATATACAAAACAATTTGCCTGTATAGAAAATAATTGCAATTGACATGCTTCTTTCTTAGCTCCAAACCCCCTGCATGAAAGTAAATAATATGATTCTGTCTACAGCCACCACTAGGGGGAGCTCCCTGTATACAGAGATACATGATAAGATCCTGTCTGCAGTCACCACTAGGGGGAGCTCCCTGTATACAGAGATACATGAGAAGATCCTGTCTGCAGCCACCACTAGGGGGAGCTCCCTGTATACAGAGATACATGATAAGATCCTGTCTGCAGCCACCACTAGGGGGAGCTCCCTGTATACAGAGATACATGATAAGATCCTGTCTGCAGCCACCACTAGGGGGAGCTCCCTGTATACAGAGATACATGAGAAGATCCTGTCTGCAGCCACCACTAGGGGGAGCTCCCTGTATACAGAGATACATGATAAGATCCTGTCTGCAGCCACCACTAGGGGGAGCTCCCTGTATACAGAGATACATGATAAGATTCTGTCTGCAGTCCCCACTAGGGGGAGCTCCCTGTATACAGAGATACATGATAAGACCCTGTCTGCAGTCACCACTAGGGGGAGCTCCCTGTATACAGAGATACATGATAAGATCCTGTCTGCAGCCACCACTAGGGGGAGCTCCCTGTATACAGAGATACATGATAAGATTCTGTCTGCAGCCACCACTAGGGGGAGCTCCCTGTATACAGAGATACATGATAAGATCCTGTCTGCAGCCACCACTAGGGGGAGCTCCCTGTATACAGAGATACATGATAAGACTCTGTCTGCAGCCACCACTAGGGGGAGCTCCCTGTATACAGAGATACATGATAAGATTCTGTCTGCAGCCACCACTAGGAGGAGCTCCCTGTATACAGAGATACATGATAATATCCTGTCTGCAGTCACCACTAGGGGGAGCTCCCTGTATACAGAGATACATGATAAGACTCTGTCTGCAGCCACCACTAGGGGGAGCGCCCTGTATACAGAGATACATGATAAGATCCTGTCTGCAGCCACCACTAGGGGGAGCTCCCTGTATACAGAGATACATGATAAGATCCTGTCTGCAGTCACTACTAGGGGGAGCTCCCTGTATACAGAGATACATGATAAGACTCTGTCTGCAGCCACCACTAGGGGGAGCTCCCTGTATACAGAGATACATAATAAGATCCTGTCTGCAGCCACCACTAGGGGGAGCTCCCTGTATACAGAGATACATGATAAGATCATGTCTGCAGCCACCACTAGGGGGAGCTCCCTGTATACAGAGATACATGATAAGATCATGTCTGCAGCCACCACTAGGGGGAGCTCCCTGTATACAGAGATACATGATAAGATCATGTCTGCAGCCACCACTAGGGGGAGCTCCCTGTATACAGAGATACATGATAAGATCCTGTCTGCAGCCACCACTAGGGGGAGCTCCCTGTATACAGAGATACATGATAAGATTCTGTCTGCAGCCACCACTAGGGGGAGCTCCCTGTATACAGAGATACATGATAAGATCCTGTCTGCAGCCACCACTAGGGGGAGCTCCCTGTATACAGAGATACATGATAAGATTCTGTCTGCAGCCACCACTAGGGGGAGCTCCCTGTATAGATGATTAGATTCTGTATCCCATCTTACCTTTGTGACTCAGCGTCTCACACCCTCGTTGCTCCATCAGAGGTTTGCTGATGCCCAGCAGGGTCACTGCAGACGTCTCCCGCATCAGTTGCATCTCTTGCGTCCTAGACGTTAGCTCACTGTCACTGGAGGAGCTCGGCTCAGATAGGGGGAAAATCACTTGCGATTTCTTTCCCACTGGTCCTTGGCTCTGCAGGGCTCTTGGACACCGGCTGATAAAGGGGTGCTCTGTGCTCAGATTGGGGGTTATAGAGCTGCTTTCAGAAGCTGAGAGAAATAGCATTGAATGACATATGTTAATATTGTAACGCTGATAATACAGACCCCTCCCCTGGTCTTCTGACTACGACTACACTCACTAATGGAGGAGGCAGGCCGCTTTGCACAGTCTCCACAGCCCTACATTATGGTGCATTTGCAGTGATATATACTGTAGGGTCAGAGGTTTGGCGTGGGAAATACATGTATCTTGTCTGAGCAGGAGGCGTGATCTGCGTGATGTGGCCTTTAACTAGTGTAGTTGGCAACAAAGTAAGATTACCTGATGAAAGCTGTTTGGAATCCAGATTTTTCGGAGCAGCAGGATGTTCCACTTCTCTGTGATTCTGAGGACTCTCTTCGGGCACGAGGGGGAGAGATTCCACAGGAGGCACTTCACTTACAGCAGAGCCTGGAGTAGGGGATAGAGCAGCTTCAGATTTGAGGGCTACATGAATGTGTAACTCACAGTTAATGTCCATATTCGTCTGCTTACCCTGGTGGTCTCTATTATCCGTGCTCTGCTGCTTGGGGTCTAGATTCTTGCTGTGGAGATTAGTGGTCCTCGGCTCCTGTTCAGGGTTGTCCTTTGCTTTCTTCATGTCTTGGGATGACTGATCGGGTAACTTTTTAGAGTCAAGACAGACCTTGTCTCCAGCTTTCTTTTTCTTGGAGGGGCTCCTATCTATCTGGTCAGATTTCACTTTTGGTTGTGTTTTCTTTTGTCTTTTGGACTCTAGATCGTTCCCCTTAAATTTATTGTTTTCTGATGGACCTACAACTTCAAGGCCAAGATCTCTACTATAAATGACCTTGGTGGTCTCAGTGGAAGATACGGCTGCTTGCGCCGCTGATGAACTTGACCGAATGCTGAGATCCAGTGCCTCCAGCTTACCGAACGAGCCTTGGAGAAGCTTGGTCATTTCTTGGACGTCTTCAGACATCTCCGTTTTGTCTTTTCTTGGCTTGGACAAGGCACTGACTGATGGCACTGAACTCAGTTCTGTATTTGATATCGGCAAAGTATTTGAAAACTTGTGACAAGTTTCTTCTAGTTGCTGAGCAGAAGACCTTTCCAAGAAGTCTGAAGAAGGACATGACTGTTTAGATACCAGGTTGACTTGCTCTTTGGCTTCTCTGCACATCGAGGAGGTTTTTATAAATAAGTGATTTTCTGAAGTATTCTTTTCTGATGAGTTTTTAGTGCAAATAGGAATTGGGTGAAGTGAAGAGGACGGAAGGATTGATGGGGTATTAGCAGCGTCTGCGATAGTTGGTGAGATACATGAGACTTGGTGATCCTCAGCAGGAGATACATTTCCTAAACTCCTGTCATCACCAGTTGTTTTATTAGATAAATTGCTTTTGTTGAGTTGTTTGCTTCCTTCTTTAATACTGGCTACTGTAATATCACGTTCTCGCCAACAGTCAAATGTAAAACTACTGTCCATCGTAGTGTGGAAACGATTACTGAGCTGGAAGATACCAGTGGTTTCACTAGTGGGAAATTCGGGAGGCTCTTGACTGTCGTCAGTCTTTTCAGCTTTCCTGTCTGGTGGTTCCTTACAAACAGGGTGGTTATGTATATCACTAGACTCATTTACCACTTCGGACCCACCAGCTCCTTCATTGTCCTCAGTCACCGTCACCGGTTCACTGGGTTTTGAAGGCTGTACAGTCAAACATTCCCTTTCCGAAAAACAAGAACTTTTTTTAATACACTGCAGATCCTGATCATTTTGCTCATTGGATTTTTTATTTAACTTGACTAATGGATCTGCAGGATCTTCTGCAGTTTTCAAAGATGGTGGTGGATTGATGCTATGCATTGGTAGAACATGTTCTGGTATAGTGATGTCTTCTACTTTACTTGCAGTTTCCCCACAAAAGCTTATGTTCTTCTTAGATTGGAAATCATTGAGGTCACCAGTGAATAACGTCTTGGTGTCACCTAAGCCAGAAGATGTTTCACTGATGATTGAAATATTGGGTTCCTTCTTACTAGTTCTTGTATTTAGATGTTTGCAACTATCAAGTTCTCTGTTAGCAATTTCATTCTCTGCACTGGATGCTGCAGAATCGAGATGTGTCTGCTCTTCTTCCATGTGACAGGACAGTTGGCCTGTGATATAATTGGTGGCTTCTTCTTGTTGTTTCTGGATTTGTGCAATGAGTGAAGGTCGGTCCAAAAGTTTTACTTCTTCGGGATCTTCTTCAGACTCGTAGCATGCAAACAACTCTTCATCGACTGTCTCTTCTACGAAGGCAATTTCCTCTCCAGTTCCTTCTTTTTGGACAGGTTCTGACTTCTTTCCATACCTTTCATCATCATCTTCGGTACACATCAGTCCTTGGGAGATCTCGGTTTCCTTTTTATCAGGTTTTTTGCTATCTTCATATTTCTCTAAGAAGTAACTTCTATCTTCAGCCAGCTGAACAGCCATGGAGGTTCTCCTTCCATTCTCATCATCACGTGTCCGGTCCTCTTCTTGGGTCTGCGCAGAGGTGTACAAAGGAGGCAACGTATCCAGCTCTTCATCAGTATCAAAACAAGCAATCAAACATTCCCCAACATTACCAATTCCAGCTCGAAGGATATGGTCCATTTCAGAGGATGATGAAGATGATTGTTGTTCTACAGGACTATCAGACCATGTCCTCATTGCCCCTCCTCTCACTTTTAGGTTTTGAGTTAATTCAGAATTCGGTTCCCTTTCAGCTTCAGTTGTAAGTACTAACGTACTTCTTATGGCTTCTTCACATACTTCTTGTAGAGCTCTGCTGGTACTTGAGTCTTCAAGCTCGCTGGAGCTGTCTTGTGTGATGGAGGGATCTTCAGAAAATCCTTGTGCTAGATTGGGTAATCCAATGCCTTCATCAGGTTCCTTACCGCAACTTTCTTTCTCTTGAAGTGTGGCTTCATTGACTTTGACAATTTGCTCGTCAATATCAAGAAGATCTTCACCATTTATATCCAGAGCCGTAAACACTGCACATTCGCCCTCCGAGTCAGACAGATCTGATGACGTCTCCATCTCACTTTCACAGCCAGAATTGGAAGACTCATGTTGGCCCGTGACTGGTCCCTCTGTGCTCTGTGCAGCCGAGTCCGTTGTCACTGCATATTCCTCAGTGCCATAGCGTTTGTCATCCTCTTCTCCATCATAAGAGGCCGAATCTGATGACTCCGATGTATCATCCTGATAAGCAAATGATTCATCGACCCCTTCATTGATTGACGTCTCAGACAATGAATGTAGATATGAGGCCGAGGTACTATCTTCCTCATCATCCTCCTCATCTTCTTGTACTTTCTCTTCTGCATCGATGGCCTCCTCAGCTGATTCTCCTTGTGGGAATAACGTGATCTCCATTGACTCAGCCTCGAATATTAAGCTTCCTCGGAACGGAAGCATAAAAGCGGGAATCATGTGATCATTTTCGGTGCTTGGCAGGCTTACTGTGTGGATCTCCTGCTGGCTCGCCGGCTGTAGAGCACTCTCAAGGTTTGTAGAGCAGCCTGCTAGAGGTGCTTGCTGCGACTCCTGCACATGCGTCGTGCCAGAAGACATAGTGTTCATGAATTCAGGACATAGAGGGATGCTCGTGAAGGATGGTGCAAAGTCCGTTTCCCATTCATCTTCGTCTTCCTCCTCTTCACTCGAATGGATATCACTAGGGTAACCATCTATGAAATCCTCGTTGGCCGGAGAAAAGTCATCAGGGTCTATATCTCTGTCGTACAGCTCTGGGATATCTTCATCATCCAACATATCAGGGGACATACAACAAGGATCTTCACATAGACTTTCCTCGTTAACCACCATGTGGTCCGGATAAGGGGTGGGAGATTCAATGTTGTCCACCTCAGCCATCAAATTCGGGGAACATGAAGGAGAGCCACTGGAGGTGGCAGAGGAGGCCCAGCTACCTCCTTCTGCAGTCACGTAGGATCCTGAAGGTGACGTTGGAGGAGAAGACATATTGTCATTGTCAAGGTCATTTTGTTCCTCGTTGAGGTGGCTCTTTGTGTAGGCATGGTGTTTATATTGGCTGTACATAGTTTTTACTGGAGTTGATGGAGCGGTGGTGTACGAGTCGGCGTCAGCGGTACTTACAGGTTTAGCTTGTAAGGATCTGGCATCACTTACTGTGGAGCTGCAGGTTGACTCTTTGGTGGGTTTGAGAAATGAAGGCACATCAGCTACAGATTCACCCTGAGAAAATAATTCGTCTTTCAATGAAAACTTTCCAAAGTGCAAATCATCGGTAGACTCTGACACAATGGCTTTGTCATTTTCACGACCTGAAATCCCGTCCACTTTAGGGTGATGTAAGTGCAATGTTACTTCCTCCAGAGCATCTCCGAAAACCATCTCCCTCTCAGGATTCATCGTGTGCAATCTATTTATACTCCCCCTCTCCTCAGAGCTACAAGATGTTTCTTCCCCCATCACAATTCTGGTGTCCAGAGCTTCCGGGTGCACAGCTTCTTCAGGAAGACGTTGCTCGGTTCCCTCTGACTCTTCCTCATGGGTCACAGTTGACTCTTCAGATATCACAGAAGGAAGATGCAGAGGACCGAGGGTGTTCCCAGGGGGGGTTTCACTGCTTGCACCCTCTGGCTGAGGTCTGTGTCCTTCTTTGGCCTGAATGCATGGAGTCACCAGGGCTATACTGGGGGTACATGCTGGGCCCACCAAGGGAGATTCCTCTAATGGGCTTAAACACTTGGGCGTGGTGGCTTCACTACTTGGGGTTGATGTGGTGGAAGTGATTGGAGATGAACCTGAAATGAAAAAAAGAGAAACGTGAGTGCTTGAGTGCTTTCTGTAGCTGGCGATACACCATATATCTGGTCATGTGTGGCAATGCTTTCTGTGCAAATTGTATCAATTTAGAAAACTGTATAGAATTTGAGGACTAATCTTCAGTATGATTTATCTGTAGGGGGTGCTATTTTTCATTTAACACAGCACCACCTAATAATATGTATCAGACTTAATGCATCCCAGCAAGGAAATGCAATGTAGCAAGCTGGGATTTCCTGCTGTGAGAGAGGCAGAGGGGGCTGCACAATGTACGTGTCATGATAATACACTCCTCAAACTGGAAATTACAACACTAAGAAGGAAAGCTTGTGGAATTATGGAAATCACAGGATGGATTCAGATCTGCAAATGATGTAGAAATATAAACAAAATGTTCAAAACCTCTGGATTTCCTCAGTCTGAGCCACGTGCAGAAATCCCTGCACTTTCAGCCTCGGCTGTGATGACTGAGTTTTTTAATGAATTCCTGAGAAAGTTTCTGAAGCTGAATGCATTTGGGTAAATCATCAAGATCTTCTGCTGGCAGCTCCCGTATAATCACCAACTAATGACGTCCTCAATGTGCTCGATGGAGACAAATCCGAAGAAGATGCAGCTATGGGAGACAAATCTGGAGAAGACACTGCAGCTATGGGAGACAAATCTGGAGAAGACACTGCAGCTATGGGAGACAAATCTGGAGAAGACACTGCAGCCATGAGAGATAAGTCTGGAGATGCTGCAGCCATGGTAGACAAGTCCAAAGACGCTGCAGCAACAATAGACAAGTCTGGAGATACTGCAGCCACGGGAGACAAGTCCATATATGCTGCAGCCATGGGACACAAGTCCATAGACGCTGCGCCACGAGAGAAAAGTCCGGAGATGCTGCTGCCATGGGAGACAAGTCCAGAGACACTGCAACCATGGGATACAAGTCCATAGATGCTGCAGCCACGGTAGACAAGTCTGGAGATACTGTAGCCATGGGAGACAAGACCATAGAAGCTGCAGCCACGGGAGACAAGACCATAGACGCTGCAGCCATGGGAGACAAGTCCATAGACGCTGCAGCCATGGGAGACAAGTCCATAGACGCTGCACCCATGAAAGAAAGTCCGGAGATGCTGCAGCCACAGGAGAAGGCTTAGGCTACACAGATTGATCACAGTATTACATGCAGCAAGCAACCTGGGGATGTTATATGGAGAAACGGCTCCTAGGACACTTTGGATAAATGTCCACACCAACAAGTCAGTGTAATGTTGAGCTGCATCTGCAATGAGGACTAGAGGCGTCTGACTACCATACATTATGCCCCCTCCCCATAAAAGTTTCTTCATGGTGTTGCCCACGTGGTCTCCACAACAATGTCCGGCTATGATTGCAGCAACCAAGACAAAGGCGGGACTTCATGCTGAAGAGGACAGACCTCCATGCTCTGCACCATGACAGCATTGACAGCTGGGAGGTCAATGGACACCTATATCTTGACGTACAGCTCGTAGCTCAATGTTCTTGCAGATGCCTTCTGATGGTTTGGGTAGACGCTGTGTGACACCTTAGACTTGGTATGCGATATCCAATTTCACTCACAGTACAAAATGGAACAATCGTGGAAACATTTCTTAAAGTGTCGGAGAAGCCGTTTTTCCACCTGACAACTCCAGGCCACATATTGATGGTGTTACTGTGAGCACCCTGCGTGGCCTAAATGTGCTGGACTTGTCTCCATCGCGCACATCTGGACGTCAATTGCCGGTGATTACATAGGAGCTATCAGCAGAGGATCCTGATGATTTACCCAAATCCATTCACAGGACGGTACATGACTTATTCCTTCCAAAAACAGTACTAAGGACCAGAGGGCACTCACTGCATGTGGAAGAAAGGCGATTCCGGCAGCTAAATAGGAAAGGTTTCTTTACAGTTAGAGCAGTCAAATTGTGGCATCCCAACCAAAAGAGGTAGTAATGGCAGCAGCGCCGCCATCAGGTCATGAAAAGCGTGACTGGTGTATAGGGCCTGGTGAAGAGAGGGGCCTGGCCAACGCCCTGGGTAATTACTTAGCTTTATTAAGCCCCGGGCCAGGCCCCAGTCACAGGAGCATGGCTAATTTGCATGTGAAGCACTTCAAGGGCATTGCATGTAAATATAAATTAGCCATGTGGTTGATGCAGGGTCAGTGGAGCAGAGCAGGGCGCTGGTGCATCATCCTGTGGCCCAGTATGCAGCAGCGTGATGAGGTCATCACTCTGTGACCTCACCACACTGCTGCAGGCAAACAGAGCCACAAAGGTGGCCAGGACACAGCAACTGGTGGGAAAGGGTAAGAGCTCTGTTAGCTGAAGACAGGAGTCGGACAATTGCTTGGGGTGGTGGGGTGCCCGCTGACTCCACCTCCTGCTTAACTTCAGCTGTATGTACTTCAGAGGGCATACATCCAGCTGAAATGCATCACGGCTCAGAGAGGACGCCGCACGGTAAAATGTGTTGTTTTTTTTTTTTCTTTTTGCGGCTGACAGTCCTGAGGCAGCGCACTTTGATCTGCCCTGGCCTGCCATGTGCGAGGAAACGTCACAGACCTGCTGCACTGTGTTGGCTCTACTGTACTGTGTTGGCTCTGCTGTACCATGTTGGCTCTAGTGCACTGTGTTGGCTCTGCTGTACCGTGTTGGCTCAGCTGTACCGTGTTGACTCTGCCGCACTGTGATGGCTCTGCTGTACCGTGTTGTCCCCGCTGTACTCTGTTGGCTCTGCTGCACTGTGTTGGCTCTGCTGCACTGTGATGGCACTGCTGTACCGTGTTGTCCCTGCTGTACCGTCTTGGCTCTGCTGTACCGTGTTGGCTCTGCTGTACTGTGTCCCTGCTGTACCGTGTCCCTGCTGTACCGTGTTGTCCCCGCTGTACTCTGTTGGCTCTGCTGCACTTTGATGGCTCTGCTGTACCGTGTCCCTGCTGTACCGTGTTGTCCCTGCTGTACCGTGTTGGCTCTGCTGCACTGTGATGGCTCTGCTGTACCGTGTCCCTGCTGTACCGTGTCCCTGCTGTACCGTGTTGTCCCCGCTGTACTCTGTTGGTTCTGCTGCACTGTGATGGCTCTGCTGTATTGTGTCCCCGCTGTACTCTGTTGGCTCTGCTGCACTTTGATGGCTCTGCTTTACCGTGTCCCTGCTGTACCGTGTTGTCCCTGCTGTACCGTGTTGGCTCTGCTGTACTGTGATGGCTCTGCTGTACCGTGTCCCTGCTGTACCGTGTCCTTGCTGTACCGTGTCCCTGCTGTACCGTGTCGTCCCCGCTGTACTCTGTTAGTTCTGCTGCACTGTGATGGCTCTGCTGTACCGTGTTGTCCCCGCTGTACTCTGTTGGTTCTGCTGCACTGTGTTGGCTCTGCTGTACCGTGTTGTCCCCGCTGTACTCTGTTGGCTCTGCTGCACTGTGTTGGCTCTGCTGTACCGTGTTGTTCCCGCTGTACTCTGTTGGCTCTGCTGCACTGTGTTGGCTCTGCTGTACCGTGTTGTCCCCGCTGTACTCTGTTGGCTCTGCTGCACTGTGATGGCTCTGCTGTACCGTGTTGTCCCCGCTGTACTCTGTTGGCTCTGCTGCACTGTGTTGTCCCTGCTGTACCGTCTTGGCTCTGCTGTACCGTGTTGGCTCTGCTGTACTGTGTCCCTGCTGTACCGTGTCCCTGCTGTACCGTGTTGTCCCCGCTGTACTCTGTTGGCTCTGCTGCACTTTGATGGCTCTGCTGTACCGTGTCCCTGCTGTACCGTGTTGTCCCTGCTGTACCGTGTTGGCTCTGCTGCACTGTGATGGCTCTGCTGTACCGTGTCCCTGCTGTACCGTGTTGTCCCCGCTGTACTCTGTTGGTTCTGCTGCACTGTGATGGCTCTGCTGTATTGTGTCCCCGCTGTACTCTGTTGGCTCTGCTGCACTTTGATGGCTCTGCTTTACCGTGTCCCTGCTGTACCGTGTTGTCCCTGCTGTACCGTGTTGGCTCTGCTGCACTGTGATGGCTCTGCTGTACCGTGTCCCTGCTGTACCGTGTCCTTGCTGTACCGTGTCCCTGCTGTACCGTGTTGTCCCCGCTGTACTCTGTTGGTTCTGCTGCACTGTGTTGGCTCTGCTGTACCGTGTTGTCCCCGCTGTACTCTGTTGGCTCTGCTGCACTGTGTTGGCTCTGCTGTACCGTGTTGTTCCCGCTGTACTCTGTTGGCTCTGCTGCACTGTGTTGGCTCTGCTGTACCGTGTTGTCCCCGCTGTACTCTGTTGGCTCTGCTGCACTGTGATGGCTCTGCTGTACCGTGTTGTCCCCGCTGTACTCTGTTGGCTCTGCTGCACTGTGTTGGCTCTGCTGTACCGTGTTGTCCCCGTTGTACTCTGTTGGCTCTGCTGCACTGTGTTGGCTCTGCTGTACCGTGTTGTCCCCGCTGTACTCTGTTGGCTCTGCTGCACTGTGTTGGCTCTGCTGTACCGTGTTGTCCCCGCTGTACTCTGTTGGCTCTGCTGCACTGTGATGGCTCTGCTGTACCGTGTCCCTGCTGTACTGTGTTGTCCCTGCTGTACTGTGTTGGCTCTGCTGTACCATGTTGGCTCTGCGCACTGTGTTGGCTCTGCTGTACCGTGTCCCTGCTGCACTGTGTTGGCCCTGCTGCACCGTGTTGTCCCCGCTGTACCGTGTTGTCCCCGCTGTACTCTGTTGGCTCTGCTGCACTGTGTTGGCTCTGCTGTACCGTGTTGTCCCCGCTGTACTCTGTTGGCTTTGCTGCACTGTGATGGCTCTGCTGTACCGTGTCCCTGCTGTACTGTGTTGTCCCTGCTGTACTGTGTTGGCTCTGCTGTACCATGTTGGCTCTGCGCACTGTGTTGGCTCTGCTGTACCGTGTCCCTGCTGCACTGTGTTGGCCCTGCTGCACCGTGTTGTCCCCGCTGTACCGTGTTGTCCCCGCTGTACTCTGTTGGCTCTGCTGCACTGTGTTGGCTCTGATGTACCGTGTTGTCCCCGCTGTACTCTGTTGGCTCTGCTGCACTGTGTTGTCCCCGCTGTACCGTGTTGTCCCCGCTGTACTCTGTTGGCTCTGCTGCACTGTGTTGGCTCTGCTGTACCGTGTTGTCCCCGCTGTACTCTGTTGGCTCTGCTGCACTGTGTTGGCTCTGCTGTATCGTGTTGTTCCCGCTGTACTCTGTTGGCTCTGCTGCACTGTGTTGGCTCCGCTGTACCATGTTGTCGCCGCTGTACTCTGTTGGCTCTGCTGCACTGTGTTGGCTCTGCTGTATCGTGTTGTCCCCGCTGTACTCTGTTGGCTCTGCTGCACTGTGATGGCTCTGCTGTACCGTGTTGTCCCCGCTGTACTCTGTTGGCTCTGCTGCACTGTGTTGGCTCTGATGTACCGTGTTGTCCCCGCTGTACTCTGTTGGCTCTGCTGCACTGTGTTGTCCCCGCTGTACCGTGTTGTCCCCGCTGTACTCTGTTGGCTCTGCTGCACTGTGTTGGCTCTGCTGTACCGTGTTGTCCCCGCTGTACTCTGTTGGCTCTGCTGCACTGTGTTGGCTCTGCTGTATCGTGTTGTTCCCGCTGTACTCTGTTGGCTCTGCTGCACTGTGTTGGCTCCGCTGTACCATGTTGTCGCCGCTGTACTCTGTTGGCTCTGCTGCACTGTGTTGGCTCTGCTGTATCGTGTTGTCCCCGCTGTACTCTGTTGGCTCTGCTGCACTGTGATGGCTCTGCTGTACCGTGTTGTCCCCGCTGTACTCTGTTGGCTCTGCTGCACTGTGTTGGCTCTGCTGTATCGTGTTGTCCCCGCTGTACTCTGTTGGCTCTGCTGCACTGTGTTGGCTCTGCTGTACCGTGTTGTCCCCGCTGTACTCTGTTGGCTCTGCTGCCTCGTAAAGCTGTGTGTGATTATGAGAGCAGACTGTCAGTCATTACATGTCTCACACTTGGAACACCCCCAAAATTTACAATGAGCTCTTAATTCTCGGGTAGAGTCTAATCAGCTTATTTACATATAAGAAAAGCGTTTACTTCTCTGGAACAAGACCTCATCCATAGATGTGACGGGGTCTCCTTACTCCGCTCCCTAAGATCCAGGTGCCCCTACAGACGGCTGATCCCACTGACAGATGACCTCTAATAACCTTACTGACAGGAGCGGGGGGGATTTTGACTATTTTGTTTCCCCCGTCCGTCCCATCGTTTGCAGATCAGTAACGCCTCCGTCCTGTGAATCTGTCGCTCTTACTTCTTATGTGATGACTTCAAAAGAGCAATTTGTGGATTTATGAAGATGAGGTTCAGCGCATGATCTGACGGCAAATATCAGGTGAAAAGAGGGAGCGGAGAAGCTCGGGAGGTGCAACACTCCGCACCCACATACAGTGTGCAAGCACGACACAAATGTCACTGCGATACATTATACTGCAGGTATCGGGGCGCAGCACTGTCTGAGGTGATACCCTCATACAGTATATACTGCAGGTATCGGGGCGCAGCACTGTCTGAGGTGATACCCTCATACAGTATATACTGCAGGTATCGGGGTGCAGCACTGTCTGAGGTGATACCCTCATACAGTATATACTGCAGGTATCGGGGTGCAGCACTGTCTGAGGTGATACCCTCATATAGTACATACTGCAGGTATTGGGGTGCATCACTATCTGAGGTGATACCCTCATACAGTATATACTGCAGGTATCGGGGTGCAGCCCTGTCTGAGGTGATACCCTCATACAGTATATACTGCAGGTATCGGGGCGCAGCACTGTCTGAGGTGATACCCTCATACAGTATATACTGCAGGTATCGGGGCGCAGCACTGTCTGAGGTGATACCCTCATACAGTATATACTGCAGGTATCGGGGTGCAGCACTGTCTGAGGTGATACCCTCATACAGTATATACTGCAGGTATCGGGGTGCAGCTCTGTCTGAGGTGATACCCTCATATAGTATATACTGCAGGTATCGGGGTGCAGCACTGTCTGAGGTGATACCCTCATACAGTATATACTGCAGGTATCGGGGTGCAGCACTGTCTGAGGTGATACCCTCATACAGTATATACTGCAGGTATCGGGGTGCAGCTCTGTCTGAGGTGATACCCTCATATAGTATATACTGCAGGTATCGGGGTGCAGCACTGTCTGAGGTGATACCCTCATATAGTACATACTGCAGGTATTGGGGTGCATCACTATCTGAGGTGATACCCTCATACAGTATATACTGCAGGTATCGGGGTGCAGCTCTGTCTGAGGTGATACCCTCATACAGTATATACTGCAGGTATCGGGGTGCAGCACTGTCTGAGGTGATACCCTCATACAGTATATACTGCAGGTATCGGGGTGCAGCACTGTCTGAGGTGATACCCTCACACAGTATATACTGCAGGTATCGGGGTGCAGCACTGTCTGAGGTGATACCCTCATACAGTATATACTGCAGGTATCGGGGCGCAGCACTGTCTGAGGTGATACCCTCATACAGTATATACTGCAGGTATCGGGGTGCAGCACTGTCTGAGGTGATACCCTCATACAGTATATACTGCAGGTATCGGGGTGCAGCCCTGTCTGAGGTGATACCCTCATACAGTATATACTGCAGGTATCGGGGCGCAGCACTGTCTGAGGTGATACCCTCATACAGTATATACTGCAGGTATCGGGGCGCAGCACTGTCTGAGGTGATACCCTCATACAGTATATACTGCAGGTATCGGGGCGCAGCACTGTCTGAGGTGATACCCTCATACAGTATATACTGCAGGTATCGGGGCGCAGCACTGTCTGAGGTGATACCCTCATACAGTATATACTGCAGGTATCGGGGTGCAGCTCTGTCTGAGGTGATACCCTCATATAGTATATACTGCAGGTATCGGGGTGCAGCACTGTCTGAGGTGATACCCTCATATAGTACATACTGCAGGTATTGGGGTGCATCACTATCTGAGGTGATACCCTCATACAGTATATACTGCAGGTATCGGGGTGCAGCTCTGTCTGAGGTGATACCCTCATACAGTATATACTGCAGGTATCGGGGTGCAGCACTGTCTGAGGTGATACCCTCATACAGTATATACTGCAGGTATCGGGGTGCAGCACTGTCTGAGGTGATACCCTCATACAGTATATACTGCAGGTATCGGGGTGCAGCACTGTCTGAGGTGATACCCTCACACAGTATATACTGCAGGTATCGGGGTGCAGCACTGTCTGAGGTGATACCCTCATACAGTATATACTGCAGGTATCGGGGCGCAGCACTGTCTGAGGTGATACCCTCATACAGTATATACTGCAGGTATCGGGGTGCAGCACTGACTGAGGTGATATCCTCATATAGTATATACTGCAGGTATCGGGGCGCAGCACTGTCTGAGGTGATACCCTCATATAGTATATACTGCAGGTATCGGGGTGCAGCACTGTCTGAGGTGATACCCTCATATAGTACATACTGCAGGTATTGGGGTGCAGTGACGTCTGTTGATAGCCTCACACAGTATATACTGCAGGTATTGGGGTGCAGTGATGTCTGGTGATAGCCTCACACAGTATATACTGCAGGTATCGGTGTGCATCACTGTCTGAGGTGATACCCTCATATAGTATATACTGCAG
Source organism: Anomaloglossus baeobatrachus (assembly GCF_048569485.1). NCBI lineage: Eukaryota > Metazoa > Chordata > Amphibia > Anura > Aromobatidae > Anomaloglossus > Anomaloglossus baeobatrachus. Next base: position 567,457,925 of record NC_134358.1, on the reverse strand, counting down.
GTATCGGGGTGCAGCACTGTCTGAGGTGATACCCTCATATAGTACATACTGCAGGTATTGGGGTGCAGTGATGTCTGGTGATAGCCTCACACAGTATATACTGCAGGTATTGGGGTGCAGTGATGTCTGGTGATAGCCTCACACAGTATATACTGCAGGTATTGGGGTGCAGTGATATCTGGTGATGTGTGCGAGGACAGGAGGGTCAGTGGCTGCTCTCCTCCGCTGGCCTGGCTGTCTTCAGAAAGACCACACGGACCAGGGCTCATCCCACTGAGCGCTCGCACTCCTTCCCCGCGGGCAGAACACTACTCAGACACCACAGGGTCAGGATACGACACTCTGGTAAGACTTTATTGGTTCATCAACAGGTAAAAACATATTGTACATTCCCAGCAAGAACTCAAGATGGTACAAGCGACAGAGTCTCCCCCTTCCGCTGGCCCACCAGGGATTTGATTCTTTGTGAATTAGGGGCTTCAAGGGACAACTATCCCAGCGAGCAGCACCCCACTTTTGGTGGGCACCCACTTAGAGAAGACAGCTGCAAGCTTATAAAGCTGACCAAGCACAGCAAGATATGTAGCCAGGCGACCAAATTGTCCCAACCTGCGATCTCCAAGCGAATTTGTGGGCTCAGCGTTGCGTAGTGAAGCAGTTCTGAGATCCTCCAGCTGGAACTATGGATCCTAGGCTGAAGTCCTGTAGAGTATGAATGAATCTTGAAGCAGTTCTGTGATTCATCAGCTGTAACCATAGATCCTAGGAGGAAGTCCTGTAGAATATCAATCTGGTGACAGGAGCAAGGCCCATTTTATACTGCTCGGTTCTCATTTTAGAGTATTGGGTCTTACAGGATTGGTGGAAAATGGCTGTTCTCTCATTGGCTGCTAGTTCAATTTGCATACTTTTCCTCTGAATTATGTAGTAAAAGGGGCAATTAACATTTAACAGATGATCTGCATTTAACAGACAATAGGGCTCTGATCAGTCTGACATGAGACAATGGCTAACTTCTCTTGGTTTATCAAACAAAGGAACCATACTTCTGGCCTAATTAAGAATATTTCCCCCTCACACAAGTGGCCAGAGGCTGAGACGTCACATTCCTCCCCGTTCTTAGTTAGCTCCGGAAAACTGCTTAATCCTGGTCACTGTTGACGGGGCAGCCAGACGTGATAGGTCGTCGATCATACCCTGTCTTCTTATCGGGACGGTACATAGACATTTCTGTAATCTTGGCGCTTTTCGTGCTGACGTCAGAAACGGAGACTCCCAGCTATACACATCCCCCTGATTTCCTCACTCAGGTCAGGCAGCCACACAGTGGACAAGTTCTAAGGTGGGGTCTGTGAGTTGGGCTTTTCTAAACGCCTTATGATCTATCTCCCCCTAATGGCCCAGTCTTGTTAGGTGTACTCACTATTCTTGGCTCAGAGGAAGGTGATGGAGGCTGGAAATGTGGGTTATCCTCTGAAGAGATGGCAGAAGGATCCGCATCAAGGTGCTGCTTGGCTTTGTTGAGGGTGATGGCTGCGATAAACTGGCTGGATAGTCCTTGTCCTACGTCATTTCCAAAATAACAGCTGTGGGGAGGCCATTCATGAGCCCCACTTCAGCCTCTCCCTGGTTAGTCCCCCAGTCCAACTGCATACGTGCCAGAGGAATGTCCGAGAGCTGGATGCTATCCCGGGAGGTGGTCACTTGGCAGCCTAGTAAACGGTGTTTTGGGGGAACAATATCTGGGCTGACCTGGGTGCTGGAGGACCCAGTGTCTTGAAGTCCCTAGGCCTGTATATCACAACCTTGACGAGCTAGATGGGGCAATGGAGGTTGGCTGGGGTAAGGTGTCTAACAGTGTATATCACTTCCTCCGCTGCTGGCGTATCCTGGGGATAGAGTCCCTCAGACCCCAATGGCTCATCTTGGAATATTTTGACCGGTTGGGACAGCAGATGGGCTTCAACATGGGGCCCAGGCTTTGGAGACAATCTTTGTCCATATGTCCAAGGCGCCCGCACATATAACAGCGCCATGGATTGGGCAAGTCACAGACCCTGTTAGTAAACCTCGGTCCAGGTGAGGCTTCTGTAGGGTAGTGGGATAGTCCTGCTCGAGTAGCTGGTTGTAGGGGAACTGGAACTCCCAAACTGATTCCAGAACACTAGCCCTCTCCTCGCTTGAGGCTTTTGGCCCCAATGCGGCCAACAACTCCTGGATTCGGGCTGCTTGGGACTGGATTGTTGATTTAAACTGCCACAGGATCCTTGATCTGGCACACAGTTTAATTCCTCTGTGGCAACCTCGTCAGGGTCTTCTTCATCATCCAAGATGTTCTGGGCACCCCAACGGACCTATTCCTGCATCAAATCCAACTGGGTGTCGGTGGCCCTGTATTCAATCTGTCGAATCTGGCACAGCTCCTGTAGTTGCCGTTTATTGTGGAGGCTGTATATCCACTCTGGTCCTCTTCCCAAGGCCAAGCTGATGGGAATGGACATGGTGGCCTCCGAAACCTACAGAGCCTCACCCTTCCACCGGCTCACCAGGGATTAGAATCATTGTGCCTTCGGGGCTTCCGGGGCCACTATAGCCGCAAGCTTAGGAAGCTGACCAAGCACAGCTAGATATGGAGCCAGGCGACCGAATTGTCCCAACCTGGGTTCTCCAAGTGAATTCATGGGCTCAGCGCTGAACAGTGAACCAGTTCTGAAATCCTCCAGCTAGAACCATGGATCCTATGCTGACTCCTGTAGAATATTAATCTGGTGATAGGAACAAGGCCCCTTTTATGCCCATCAGTTCTTATTTCAGGGTATTGGGTCTTACAGGATTGGTGGAAGATGGCTGTTTTCTCATTGGTCGCTAGTTCAATCCGACTGCATCATTTTCTTCTAAATTCTGTAGTTAAAGGGGCTGAGGAAATACACATTTAACAGACAATAGGGCTCTGATCAGTCTAACATGAGACAATGTCTAATTTCTCTTGATTTACCGAACAAAGGGACCAGACATCTGGCCTAATTAAGAACAGTTCACCCCCACACAAGTGGCCAGACGCTGAGTCGTCACATCATGACACCCCTATATACACTGCAGGTATTGGGGTGCAGTATTTAATCCTATGCAGATTTTTCAGTTTTGCCACCTGCAAACAATGGAGCGGGCTGTATATTTTACCAAAGGTAACTTCACCTGTGACAGAATTACAAACTCCCATTGTATGATCAATACTTATTTTCCTCACTGTACATTGCAGGTATTGGGGTGCAGTATTGTGTGGTGATGTGACGCCCCCATATACACTGCAGGTATTGGGGTGCAGTACTGTGTGGTGATGTGATGCCCCCATATACACTGCAGGTATTGGGGTGCAGTACTGTGTGGTGATGTGACGCCCCCATATACACTGCAGGTATTGGGGTGCAGTACTGTGTGGTGATGTGATGCCCCCATATACACTGCAGGTATTGGGGTGCAGTACTGTGTGGTGATGTGACGCCCCCATATACACTGCAGGTATTGGGGTGCAGTACTATGCGGTGATGTGACGCCCCCATATACACTACTAGTATTGGGGTGCAGTACTGTGTGGTGATGTGACGCCCCCATATACACTGCTGGTATTGCGGTGCAGTACTGTGTGGTGATGTGACGCACCCATATACATTGCAAGTATTGGGGTGCAGTACTGTGTGGTGATGTGACACCCCCATATACACTTCTGGTATTTGGGGTGCAGTATTGTGTGGTAATGTGACACCCCCATATACACTGCAGGTATTTGGGGTGCAGTAGTGTGTGGTGATGTGATGCTCCCATATACACTGCAGGTATTGGGGTGCAGTGCTTTCCTTGCACCATATGCTACGTTGCATAGTGACGGCGCTGCACCAGCACTTTGTATTTCTGGATCTGTGTGACCACAGCGTCTGCTCCCCAGAGACATGTGTAACAATCTGCACATTCACTGCTGACACCGGAGAAATCCCCCCCCCCACATTCACTGCTGACACCGGAGAAATCCCCCCCACATGCACTGCTGACACCGGAGAAATCCCCCCCACATTCACTGCTGACACCGGAGAAATCCCGCCCACATTCACTGCTGACACCGGAGAAATCCCCCCCACATTCACTGCTGACACAGGAGAAATCCCCCCCACATTCACTGCTGACACCGGAGAAATCCCCCCCCCCCCACATTCACTGCTGACACCGGAGAAATCCCCCCCACATTCACTGCTGACACCGGAGAAATCCCCCCCCACATTCACTGTTGACACCGGAGAATCCTCCCCACATTCACTGCTGACACCGGAGAAATCCCCCCCCACATTCACTGCTGACACCGGAGAAATCCCCCCCACATTCACTGCTGACACCGGAGAAATCCCCCCCCACATTCACTGTTGACACCGGAGAATCCTCCCCACATTCACTGCTGACACCGGAGAAATCCCCCCCACATTCACTGCTGACACCGGAGAATCCCCCCCACATTCTGTTCTGAGGCTGATCATCACAGGGATACCACCCTCAGGGCTGTTACAGAAAGCTTTGTGCAGTCCCATGTAAATAACGCTTCACCTCTCAGAATAACATTTTTTTGTGTTTCAGTTTTTCATTATTTTTAGGATTTCTGTTAATTGTCAGTGACTGGAGCTCGTGTTTATACAGATCACATCATGGAGAGAGCACAGCTCCTCACTGATACATTGTAACAAACCCTCAGCTGTGGGCGAGGCACGATCAGGAAAGATATTACTATCCAAATTAGGAGGATTCATAGAAGAAGTATAAGTAACACCCATATATGCAAAAATAACCACATCCACAGTGCCCCCATAATAACAGCGATATCCACAGTGCCCCCATAATAACAGCGATATCCACAGTGCCCCCATAATAACAGCGATATCCACAGTGCCCCCATAATAACAGCGATATCCACAGTGCCCCCATAATAACAGCGATATCCACAGTGCCCCCATAATAACAGCGATATCCACAGTGCCCCCATAATAACAGCGATATCCACAGTGCCCCCATAATAACAGCGATATCCACAGTGCCCCATAATAACAGCGATATCCACAGTGCCCCATAATAACAGCGATATCCACAGTGCCCCCATAATAACAGTGATATCCACAGTGCCCCCATAATAACAGTGATATCCACAGTGCCCCCATAATAACAGTGATATCCACAGTGCCCCCATAATAACAGTGATATCCACAGTGTCCCCATAATAACAGCGATATCCACAGTGCCCCCATAATAACAGTGATATCCACAGTGCCCCCATAATAACAGCGATATCCACAGTGCCCCCATAATAACAGCGATATCCACAGTGCCCCCATAATAACAGCGATATCCACAGTGCCCCCATAATAACAGTGATATCCACAGTGCCCCCATAATAACAGTGATATCCACAGAGCCCCCATAACAGCGATATCCACAGTGCCCCCATAATAACAGCGATATCCACAGTGCCCCCATAATAACAGTGATATCCACAGAGCCCCCATAACAGCGATATCCACAGTGCCCCCATAATAACAGCAATATCCACAGTGCCCTTATAATAACAGCGAAATCCACAGTGCCCCCATAATAACAGCGAAATCCACAGAGCCCCCATAATAACAGTGATATCCACAGTGCCCCCATAATAACAGCGATATCCACAGTACCCCCATAATAACAGCGATATCCACAGTGCCCCCATAATAACAGCGAAATCCACAGAGCCCCCATAACAGCGATATCCACAGTGTCCCCATAATAACAGCGATAGCCACAGTGCCCCCATAATAACAGCGAAATCCACAGAGCCCCCATAATAACAGCGAAATCCACAGAGCCCCCATAATAACAGTGATATCCACAGTGCCCCCATAATAACAGCGATATCCACAGTGCCCCCATAACAGCGATATCCACAGTGCCCCCATAATAACAGCCATATCCACAGTGCCCCCATAATAACAGCCATATCCACAGTGCCCCCATAATAACAGCCATATCCACAGTGCCCCCATAATAACAGCGATATCCACAGTGCCCCCATAATAACAGTGATATCCACAGTGCCCCCATAATAACAGTGATATCCACAGTGCCCCCATAATAACAGTGATATCCACAGTGCCCCCATAATAACAGTGATATCCACAGTGCCCCCATAATAACAGTGATATCCACAGTGCCCCCATAATAACAGTGATATCCACAGTGCCTCCATAATAACAGTGATATCCACAGTGCCCCCATAATAACAGCGATATCCACAGTGCCCCCATAATAACAGTGATATCCACAGTGCCCCCATAATAACAGTGATATCCACAGTGCCCCCATAATAACAGCGATATCCACAGTGCCCCCATAATAACAGTGATATCCACAGTGCCCCCATAATAACAGTGATATCCACAGAGCCCCCATAACAGCGATATCCACAGTGCCCCCATAATAACAGTGACATCCACAGTGCCCCCATAATAACAGCGATATCCACAGTGCCCCCATAATAACAGTGACATCCACAGTGCCCCCATAATAACAGCGACATCCACAGTGCCCCCATAATAACAGTGACATCCACAGTGCCCCCATAATAACAGCAATATCCACAGTGCCCTTATAATAACAGCGAAATCCACAGTGCCCCCATAATAACAGCGAAATCCACAGAGCCCCCATAATAACAGTGATATCCACAGTGCCCCCATAATAACAGCGATATCCACAGTACCCCCATAACAGCGATATCCACAGTGCCCCCATAATAACAGCGAAATCCACAGAGCCCCCATAACAGCGATATCCACAGTGTCCCCATAATAACAGCGATAGCCACAGTGCCCCCATAATAACAGCGATATCCACAGAGCCCCCATAATAACAGTGATATCCACAGTGCCCCCATAATAACAGCGATATCCACAGTGCCCCCATAACAGCGATATCCACAGTGCCCCCATAATAACAGCCATATCCACAGTGCCCCCATAATAACAGCCATATCCACAGTGCCCCCATAATAACAGCCATATCCACAGTGCCCCCATAATAACAGCGATATCCACAGTGCCCCCATAATAACAGTGATATCCACAGTGCCCCCATAATAACAGTGATATCCACAGTGCCCCCATAATAACAGTGATATCCACAGTGCCCCCATAATAACAGTGATATCCACAGTGCCCCCATAATAACAGTGATATCCACAGTGCCCCCATAATAACAGTGATATCCACAGTGCCTCCATAATAACAGTGATATCCACAGTGCCCCCATAATAACAGCGATATCCACAGTGCCCCCATAATAACAGTGATATCCACAGTGCCCCCATAATAACAGTGATATCCACAGTGCCCCCATAATAACAGCGATATCCACAGTGCCCCCATAATAACAGTGATATCCACAGTGCCCCCATAATAACAGTGATATCCACAGAGCCCCCATAACAGCGATATCCACAGTGCCCCCATAATAACAGCAATATCCACAGTGCCCTTATAATAACAGCGAAATCCACAGTGCCCCCATAATAACAGCGAAATCCACAGAGCCCCCATAATAACAGTGATATCCACAGTGCCCCCATAATAACAGCGATATCCACAGTACCCCCATAACAGCGATATCCACAGTGCCCCCATAATAACAGCGAAATCCACAGAGCCCCCATAACAGCGATATCCACAGTGTCCCCATAATAACAGCGATAGCCACAGTGCCCCCATAATAACAGCGAAATCCACAGAGCCCCCATAATAACAGCGAAATCCACAGAGCCCCCATAATAACAGTGATATCCACAGTGCCCCCATAATAACAGCGATATCCACAGTGCCCCCATAACAGCGATATCCACAGTGCCCCCATAATAACAGCCATATCCACAGTGCCCCCATAATAACAGCCATATCCACAGTGCCCCCATAATAACAGCGATATCCACAGTGTCCCCATAATAACAGCGATATCCACAGTGCCCCCATAATAACAGCGATATCCACAGTGCCCCCATAATAACAGCGATATCCACAGTGCCCCATAATAACAGCGATATCCACAGTGCCCCCATAATAACAGCGATATCCACAGTGCCCCCATAATAACAGCGATATCCACAGTGCCCCCATAATAACAGTGATAGCCACAGTGTCCCCATAATAACAGCGATATCCACAGTGCCCCCATAATAACAGCAATATCCACAGTGCCCCCATAATAACAGTGATATCCACAGTGCCCCCATAATAAAAGCGATATCCACAGTGCCCCCATAATAACAGTGATAGCCACAGTGCCCCCATAATAACAGCGATATCCACAGTGTCCCCATAATAACAGCGATATCCACAGTGCCCCCATAATAACAGCGATATCCACAGTGCCCCCATAATAACAGTGATATCCACAGAGCCCCCATAACAGCGATATCCACAGTGCCCCCATAATAACAGCGATATCCACAGTGCCCCCATAATAACAGCAATATCCACAGTGCCTCCATAATACCAGCGATATCCACAGTGCCCCCATAATAACAGCGATATCCACAGTGCCCCCATAATAACAGCGATATCCACAGTGCCCCCATAATAACAGCGAAATCCACAGTGCCCCCATAATAACAGCAATATCCACAGTGCCCCCATAATAACAGTGATATCCACAGTGCCCCCATAATAACAGCAATATCCACAGTGCCCCCATAATAACAGTGATATCCACAGTGCCCCCATAATACCAGCGATATCCACAGTGCCCCCATAATAACAGCGATATCCACAGTGCCCCCATAATAACAGCGATATCCACAGTGCCCCCATAATAACAGCGATATCCACAGTGCCCCCATAATAACAGTGATATCCACAGTGCCCCCATAATAACAGTGATATCCACAGAGCCCCCATAACAGCGATATCCACAGTGCCCCCATAATAACAGCGATATCCACAGTGCCCCCATAATAACAGTGATATCCACAGAGCCCCCATAACAGCGATATCCACAGTGCCCCCATAATAACAGCAATATCCACAGTGCCCTTATAATAACAGCGAAATCCACAGTGCCCCCATAATAACAGCGAAATCCACAGAGCCCCCATAATAACAGTGATATCCACAGTGCCCCCATAATAACAGCGATATCCACAGTACCCCCATAATAACAGCGATATCCACAGTGCCCCCATAATAACAGCGAAATCCACAGAGCCCCCATAACAGCGATATCCACAGTGTCCCCATAATAACAGCGATAGCCACAGTGCCCCCATAATAACAGCGAAATCCACAGAGCCCCCATAATAACAGCGAAATCCACAGAGCCCCCATAATAACAGTGATATCCACAGTGCCCCCATAATAACAGCGATATCCACAGTGCCCCCATAACAGCGATATCCACAGTGCCCCCATAATAACAGCCATATCCACAGTGCCCCCATAATAACAGCCATATCCACAGTGCCCCCATAATAACAGCCATATCCACAGTGCCCCCATAATAACAGCGATATCCACAGTGCCCCCATAATAACAGTGATATCCACAGTGCCCCCATAATAACAGTGATATCCACAGTGCCCCCATAATAACAGTGATATCCACAGTGCCCCCATAATAACAGTGATATCCACAGTGCCCCCATAATAACAGTGATATCCACAGTGCCCCCATAATAACAGTGATATCCACAGTGCCTCCATAATAACAGCGATATCCACAGTGCCCCCATAATAACAGCGATATCCACAGTGCCCCCATAATAACAGTGATATCCACAGTGCCCCCATAATAACAGCGATATCCACAGTGCCCCCATAATAACAGCGATATCCACAGTGCCCCCATAATAACAGTGATATCCACAGTGCCCCCATAATAACAGTGATATCCACAGAGCCCCCATAACAGCGATATCCACAGTGCCCCCATAATAACAGCAATATCCACAGTGCCCTTATAATAACAGCGAAATCCACAGTGCCCCCATAATAACAGCGAAATCCACAGAGCCCCCATAATAACAGTGATATCCACAGTGCCCCCATAATAACAGCGATATCCACAGTACCCCCATAACAGCGATATCCACAGTGCCCCCATAATAACAGCGAAATCCACAGAGCCCCCATAACAGCGATATCCACAGTGTCCCCATAATAACAGCGATAGCCACAGTGCCCCCATAATAAATGCGAAATCCACAGAGCCCCCATAATAACAGCGAAATCCACAGAGCCCCCATAATAACAGTGATATCCACAGTGCCCCCATAATAACAGCGATATCCACAGTGCCCCCATAACAGCGATATCCACAGTGCCCCCATAATAACAGCCATATCCACAGTGCCCCCATAATAACAGCCATATCCACAGTGCCCCCATAATAACAGCCATATCCACAGTGCCCCCATAATAACAGCGATATCCACAGTGCCCCCATAATAACAGTGATATCCACAGTGCCCCCATAATAACAGCGATATCCACAGTGCCCCCATAATAACAGTGATATCCACAGTGCCCCCATAATAACAGCGATATCCACAGTGCCCCCATAATAACAGTGATATCCACAGTGCCCCCATAATAACAGTGATATCCACAGTGCCCCCATAATAACAGCGATATCCACAGTGCCCCCATAATAACAGTGATATCCACAGTGCCCCCATAATAACAGTGATATCCACAGTGCCCCCATAATAACAGTGATATCCACAGTGTCCCCATAATAACAGTGATATCCACAGTGCCCCCATAATAACAGTGATATCCACAGTGTCCCCATAATAACAGCGATATCCACAGTGCCCCCATAATAACAGTGATATCCACAGTGCCCCCATAATAACAGTGATATCCACAGTGCCCCCATAATAACAGTGATATCCACAGTGCCCCCATAATAACAGTGATATCCACAGTGTCCCCATAATAACAGCGATATCCACAGTGCCCCCATAATAGTAGCTCCTCATGATGGAATATGGTTGGTGGACACCCAATATACCCTGTACCCCGCAGCGCCTCATGTCTCCGCCCTGGAGTGATGGACGCTCAGGATTGAGGTGTGAGGACTATCTGGAATGTGGGGCAGAGTCATCGCTGAGGATTATGGAGGGAGGCAGAGAAGCCACGCCTTCTTTCACCCGTTCATGGGCGGAACAATGGCTCAGTAATTAGCACTGTACAGTGAGTCAGTGGTTACCACTGTATGGTGGCACAGTGGCTAGCAAGGTATGGTGGCTCAGTGGTTAGCACTGTACGGTGGCTCAGTGGTTAGCAATGTATGGTGGCTCAGTGGTTAGGACTGTACAGTGGCTCAGTGGTTAGCACTGTACAGTGGCTCAGTGGTTAGGCTTGTATGGTGGCTCAGTGGTTAGCACTGTACAGTGGCTCAGTTGTTAGCACTGTATTGTGGCTTAGTGGTTAGCACTGTATGATGGCTTAGTGGTTGGCATTGTATGGTGGCTCAGTGGATAGCACTGGCACTGTACGGTGGCTCAGTAGTTAGCACTGTATGGTGGCTCAGTGGTTAGCACTGTTCGAGGGCTTGGTGGTTGGCACTTTATGGTGGTTCAGTCACAGTGGTTATAAATGTATGGTGGCTCATTGGTTAAAACTGTACAGTGGCTCAGTGGTTAGCACTGTTCGGCGGCTCAGTTGTTAGCACTGTATTGTGGCTCAGTGGTTAGCATTGTACAGTGGCTCAGAGGTTAGCACTATACGGTGGCTCAGTGGTTATCACAGTATGGTAGCTTTATGGTTATCACTGTATGATGGCTCGGTGGTTAGCACTTTATGATGGCTCGGTGGTTATCACTGTATGATGGCTCAGTGGTTAGCACGGAATGGTGGTTCAGTGGTTAGTACTGTTCAGGGGCTTGGTGGTTGGCACTGTATGGTGGTTCAGTCACAGTGGTTATAAATGTATAGTGGCTCATTGGTTAGAACTGTACAGTGGCTCAGTGGTTATCATTATACGGCGGCTCAGTTGTTAGCACTGTATTGTGGCTCAGTGGTTAGCATTGTACAGTGGCTCAGAGGTTAGCACTATACGGTGGCTCAGTGGTTATCACAGTATGGTAGCTTGAGGGTTATCACTGTATGATGGCTCAGTGGTTAGCACGGTATGGTGGTTCAGTGGTTAGCATTGTATGATAGCTCAGTGGTTAGCACGGTATGGTGGCTCAATGGTTAGCTCTGTACAGTGGCTCAGTGGTTAGCACTGTATGATGGCTCTGTGGTTAGCACTATATGATGGCTAAGTGGTTAGCAAAGTATGGTGGCTCAATGGTTAGCTATGTACGGCGGCTCAGTGGTTATAACTGTATGGTGGCTCACTGGTTAGAACTGTACGGTGGCTCAGTGGTTAGCACTGTACAGTGGCTCAGTTATTAGCACTGTATTGTGGCTCAGTGGCTACCATAGCACTGTACAGTAGCTCAGAGGTTAGTAATATACAGTGGCTTGGTGGTTAGCACGGTATGGTGGTTCAGTGGTTAGCACTGTATGATGGCTCTGTGGTTAGCACAGTATGATGGCTCGGTGGTTAGCACAGTATGATGGCTCGGTGGTTAACACGGTATGGTGGCTCAGTGGTTAGCTCTGTACGGTGGCTCAGTGGTTAGCACTGTATGATGGCTCAGTGGTTAGCACTATATAGTGGCTCAGCGGTTAGCACTGTATGATGGCTCGGTGGTTAGCATGGTATGGTGGCTCAGTGGTTAGCACTGAATGATGGCTCGGTGGTTAGCACTGTATGATGGCTTGGTGGTTAGCACTGAATGATGGCTTGGTGGTTAGCACTGTATGATGGCTCGGTGGTTAGCACTGAATGATGGCTCGGTGGTTAGCTTTGTATGATGGCTCGGTGGTTAGTACTGAATGATGGCTCGGTGGTTAGCACTGTATGCTGGCTCGATGGTTAGCACTGTATGATGGCTCGGTGGTTAGCACTGTATGATGGCTCGGTGGTTAGTACTGTATGATGGCTCAGCGGTTAGCACTGTATGATGGCTCGGTGGTTAGCATGGTATGGTGGCTCAGTGGTTAGCACTGAATGATGGCTCGGTGGTTAGCACTGCATGATGGCTTGGTGGTTAGCACTGAATGATGGCTCGGTGGTTAGCACTGTATGATGGCTCGGTGGTTAGCACTGAATGATGGCTTGGTGGTTAGCACTGAATGATGGCTCGGTGGTTAGCACTGTATGATGGCTCGGTGGTTAGCACTGTATGATGGCTCGATGGTTAGCACTGTATGATGGCTCGGTGGTTAGCACTGTATGATGGCTCGGTGGTTAGTACTGTATGATGGCTCAGCGGTTAGCACTGTATGATGGCTCGGTGGTTAGCATGGTATGGTGGCTCAGTGGTTAGCACTGAATGATGGCTCGGTGGTTAGCACTGCATGATGGCTTGGTGGTTAGCACTGAATGATGGCTCGGTGGTTAGCACTGTATGATGGCTCGGTGGTTAGCACTGAATGATGGCTTGGTGGTTAGCACTGAATGATGGCTCGGTGGTTAGCACTGTATGATGGCTCGGTGGTTAGCACTGAATGATGGCTCGGTGGTTAGCTTTGTATGATGGCTCGGTGGTTTGTACTGTATGATGGTTAGCACGGTATGGTGGCTCAGTGGTTAGCCCTGAGTTCTCCCCGTGTTCTCGGGGTTTCCTCCGGGTTGTCTGCTTTTCTCACACTCCGCAGACAGTGAGAGGAATTAACAGCGCCATATAAGTGAGTAAAATACATACATTCGCTCAGTCTCTTATTACCCGGGGGGGGGTAGATATTGGCGCCCCCTCTGGCCCCCCGGGGGGGGGTGTCCGCTGCCCCTCTGGCGGATGGTGCGCAGTGTGAGGCGCTGCAGGCGGTCACTGGGGCAGGTGGAGCTCTGCTCCCCCCGGTGGGGTCGGGGCCTGGAGGGGCTATTCCTGACATAAAGCCCCTGTGCTGGGATCTGCGGCCTCCGCGATCTGCTGATCCTCGCACATAATCCCTGATCCTCCATCCTTCCTCCCCCATCACCTGCTTCTCCCGGCAGCCTCCTGACTCCCTTCCTCGCAGCCGCCTCCTCCTTGGCCGCGTCCCCCGGCATCCTCCCGGCCCGGTGCTGGCAGTCGCGGTGTCAGGACGCGCTCTCGGGGATGATGGATGAATGAGGCTCCTACGGCTCAGGACGCGTCTGCTGCATCCTCCTGCTCCAGAGAAGAGGACGGAGGCTGCGCAGTGCGCGCTCAGGGGCCGCCTCCGCCGGTGCGCTGTCATTCCGCATGATGTCAGCAGCCGCTGGGTGTGCACCAGGCAATGCGGAGAAGAGGGAGCACCAGCCGGGGGGAGAGACCCAACTACTGGGGGACAGGAGAGACCCCCGCCACTGGGGGACAGGAGAGACCCCCGCCACTGGGGGACAGGAGAGACCCCCGCCACTGGGGGACAGGAGAGACCCCCACTAATGAGGGACAGAAGAGACCCCCGCCACTGGGGGACAGGAGAGACCCCCGCCACTGGGGGACAGGAGAGACCCCCGCCACTGGGGGACAGGAGAGACCCCCGCCACTGGGGGACAGGAGAGACCCCACTACTGAGGGACAGAGAGACCCCAATACTGAGGGACAGAGAGACCCCCGCCACTGAGGGACAGGAGAGACCCCCGCCACTGGGGGACAGGAGCGACCCCCCGCCACTGAGGGACAGGAGAGACCCCCACCACTGAGGGACAGGAGAGACCCCCACTAATGAGGGACATGGGAGACCCCCCGCCACTGAGGGACAGGAGAGACCCCCGCCACTGGGGGACAGGAGAGACCCCCACCACTGGGGGACAGGAGCGACCCCCGCCACTGAGGGACAGGAGAGACCCCCACCACTGAGGGACAGGAGAGACCCCCACTAATGAGGGACATGGGAGACCCCCCGCCACTGAGGGACAGGAGAGACCCCCGCCACTGGGGGACAGGAGAGACCCCCGCCACTGGGGGACAGGAGAGACCCCCGCCACTGGGGGACAGGAGAGACCCCCGCCACTGAGGGACAGGAGAGACCCCCACCACTGAGGGACAGAGAGACCCCCGCCACTGAGGGACAGGAGAAACCCCCCAGTATATGACCCCTGTGCAAGAACAGTATATGGCCCTGTGCAAGAACAGTATATGGCCCTGTGCAAGAACAGTATATGCCCCTGTGCAAGAACAGTATATGGCCCTGTGCAAGAACAGTATATGGCCCTGTGCAAGAACAGTATATGGCCCTGTGCAAGAACAGTATATGGGCCCTGTGCAAGAACAGTATATGGCCCCTGTGCAAGAACAGTATATGCCCCTGTGCAAGAACAGTATATGGCCCCTGTGCAAGAACAGTATATGGCCCTGTGCAAGAACAGTATATGGCCCTGTGCAAGAACAGTATATGGCCCCTGTGCAAGAACAGTATATGGCCCCTGTGCAAGAACAGTATATGGCCCTGTGCAAGAACAGTATATGGCCCTGTGCAAGAACAGTATATGGCCCTGTGCAAGAACAGTATATGGCCCTGTGCAAGAACAGTATATGGCCCTGTGCAAGAACAGTATATGGCCCCTGTGCAAGAACAGTATATGGCCCCTGTGCAAGAACAGTATATGGCCCCTGTGCAAGAACAGTATATGGCCCCTGTGCAAGAACAGTATATGGGCCCTGTGCAAGAACAGTATATGGCCCCTGTGCAAGAACAGTATATGGCCCTGTGCAAGAACAGTATATAACCCCTGTGCAAGAACAGTATATGGCCCTGTGCAGGAACAGTATATGGCCCCTGTGCAAGAACTGTATATGGCCCCTGTGCAAGAACAGTATATGACCCCTGTGCAAGAACAGTATATGGCCCTGTGCAAGAACAGTATATGGCCCTGTGCAAGAACAGTATATGGCCCCTGTGCAAGAACAGTATATGGCCCCTGTGCAAGAACAGTATATGGCCCCTGTGCAAGAACAGTATATGGCCCTGTGCAAGAACAGTATATGGCCCTGTGCAAGAACAGTATATGGCCCCTGTGCAAGAACAGTATATGGCCCCTGTGCAAGAACAGTATATGGCCCTGTGCAAGAACAGTATATGGCCCCTGTGCAAGAACAGTATATGGCCCTGTGCAAGAACAGTATATGGCCCCTGTGCAAGAACAGTATATGGCCCCTGTGCAAGAACAGTATATGACCCCTGAGCAAGAACAGTATATGGCCCTGTGCAAGAACAGTATATGGCCCCTGTGCAAGAATAGTATATGGCCCCTGTGCAAGAACAGTATATGGGCCCCTGTGCAAGAACAGTATATGGCCCCTGTGCAAGAACAGTATATGGCCCCTGTGCAAGAACAGTATATGGCCCCTGTGCAAGAACAGTATATGACCCCTGTGCAAGAACAGTATATGACCCCTGAGCAAGAACAGTATATGGCCCTGTGCAAGAACAGTATATGGCCCCTGTGCAAGAATAGTATATGGCCCCTGTGCAAGAACAGTATATGGGCCCCTGTGCAAGAACAGTATATGGCCCCTGTGCAAGAACAGTATATGGCCCCTGTGCAAGAACAGTATATGGCCCCTGTGCAAGAACAGTATATGGCCCTGTGCAAGAACAGTATATGGACCCTGTGCAAGAACAGTATATGGCCCCTGTGCAAGAACAGTATATGGCCCTGTGCAAGAACAGTATATGGCCCCTGTGCAAGAACAGTATATGGTCCTGTGCAAGAACAGTATATGGCCCTGTGCAAGAACAGTATATGGCCCTGTGCAAGAACAGTATATGACCCTGTGCAAGAACAGTATATGGCCCTGTGCAAGAACAGTATATGGCCTTGTGCAAGAACAGTATATGCCCCTGTGCAAGAACAGTATATGGCCACTGTGCAAGAACAGTATATGGCCCCTGTGCAAGAACAGTATATGGCCCATGTGCAAGAACAGTATATGGGCCCCTGTGCAAGAACAGTATATGGCCCCTGTGCAAGAACAGTATATGGCCCTGTGCAAGAACAGTATATGGCCCCTGTGTAAGAACAGTATATGGCCCCTGTACAGGAACAGTATATGGCCCTGTGCAAGAACAGTATATGGCCTCTGTGTAAGAACAGTATATGCCCCTGTGCAAGAACAGTATATGGCCCCTGTGCAAGAACAGTATATGCCCCTGTGCAAGAACAGTATATGGCCCCTGTGCAAGAACAGTATATGGCCCTGTGCAAGAACAGTATATGGCCCCTGTGCAAGAACAGTATATGCCCCTGTGCAAGAACAGTATATGGCCCCTGTGCAAGAACAGTATATGGCCCCTGTGCAAGAACAGTATATGGCCCTGTGCAAGAACAGTATATGGCCCCTGTGCAAGAACAGTATATGGGTCCCTTACAGCCCAAGAGCTCATCAAAATGCACAATTCCACCTGCTATGGAGGTAGATGTGGCCCCCTGACCTCCCGGGCCCCTCTGCATCCGCACAGGCTGCACCAATGATATGTCGCTCCTGAGCAGTCCCTGGACCTCCCATAATTACTGCTCATCAGTCTTCCAGCCTCACTACGAAGTCATTTAACCCTTTTTTGAAGATGAGTAAGATTACAATATCTCTGCCCTCTAGTGATACCAAGAATTTACCCTGAAACATCACAGGAAAAAAACCGCCATAACTGCCAACACCAACGCACAATACTAATGCCCTGCAGGATACAGGGACCCCAAGAAAAAAACACTGATGAGCAACCACTGACACACCTTCATCCACTCACACACCCATCATCCACTCGCACACCCATCATCCACTTGCACACCCATCATCCACTCTCACAACCATCATCCACTCGCACACCCATCATCCACTCGCACACCCATCATCCACTTGCACACCCATCATCCACTCGCACACCCATCATCCACTTGCACACCCATCATCCACTCTCACAACCATCATCCACTCGCACACCCATCATCAACTCGCACACCCATCATCCACTCGCACACCCATCATCCACTTGCACACCCATCATCCATTCACACACCCATCATCCACTCCGACACCTTTCATCCTTGGGGGGGGGGGGAGATTTGCCTAATACTATAAATACACAGGTATGAGGTCTATTTAGGTGATATATTCTGCATATCCTTACTTTTCTCCTACTTTGCCCCTTCTGTTCTCCTCAGCCCAGTGCTCGAGTGTCTGGATCCTTTTGTCTCCGCTCTCTTTCCTCTCTAGTGTTGGTTTCTCCTCCGATCTTAGTATCATCTGTGAATTTTATGAGTTCCCCAATAATTCCGCTGTCCAGATCATTTATAAAGATACTACACAGCACCGGGCCCAGGACAGAACCTTGTGGATAATACACAGCAGCAGGCCCAGGACAGAGCCTTGTGGATATTACACAGCACCGGGCCCAGGACAGAGCCTTGTGGATATTACACAGCACCGGGCCCAGGACAGAGCCTTGTGGATATTACATAGCACCGGGCCTAGGACAGAGCCTTGTGGATATTACACAGCACCGGGCCCAGGACAGAGCCTTGTGGATATTACACAGCACCGGGCCCAGGACAGACCCTTGTGGATATTACACATCACCGGGCCCAGGACAGAGCCTTGTGGATGTTACACAGCACCGGGCCCAGGAGAGAGCCTTGTGGATATTACACAGCACCGGGCCCAGGACAGAGCCTTGTGGATATTACACAGCACCGGGCCCAGGAGAGAGCCTTGTGGATATTACACAGTACCGGGCCCAGGAGAGAGCCTTGTGGATATTACACAGCACCGGGTCCAGGACAGAACCTTGTGGATATTACACAGCACCGGGCCCAGGATAGAGCCTTATGGATATTACACAGCACCGGGCCCAGGACAGAGCCTTGCGGATATTACACAGCACCGGGCCCAGGACAGAGCCTTGCGGATATTACACAGCACCGGGCCCAGGACAGAGCCTTGTGGATATTACACAGCACCGGGCCCAGGACAGAGCCTTGTGGATATTACACAGCACCGGGCCCAGGACAGAGCCTTGTGGATATTACACAGCACCGGGCCCAGGACAGAGCCTTGTGGATATTACACAGCACCGGGCCCAGGACAGAGCCTTGTGGATATTACACAGCACCGGGCCCAGGACAGAGCCTTGTGGATATTACACAGCACTGGGCCCAGGACAGAGCCTTGTGGATATTACACATCACCGGGCCCAGGACAGAGCCTTGTGGATATTACACAGCACCGGGCCCAGGACAGAGCCTTGTGGATATTACACAGCACCGGGCCCAGGACAGAGCCTTGTGGATATTACACAGCACCGGGCCCAGGACAGAGCCTTGTGGATATTACACAGCACCGGGCCCAGGACAGAGCCTTGTGGATATTACACAGCACCGGGCCCAGGACAGCTGTGAGGAGCTGCTTTTACCGACTCATATTAACCTTTATTATGAATGGAGTGATGGAGCAGTAGTCTGTATTTTCAGGATTGCTGTCCGTGGTGCTGGAGTCGCAGCTCTATCATTTAGTCCAGATGTTGAGCAGCCGCTGAGCACAGAAAAACTGAAAGGGGCGCGAAGGTAAAGTAACACTCCAGACCCCCGATTCCCAGGATGTGTGGGAGCTCCGGGCCTGGACACCACGGACCAGAAAGTCCTGTGAACACCCCCTTTAAAGCTGACCAGCTACAATATTTTATATATATATATATATATATATATATATATATACACAGGGTGGTCCAAATGTAGGTGGACAGTATGTGTAATAGGGTTATCAAACATGGTGTAAAGTGATACTGACTCAGTTACCCTTAGCAACCAATCAGATTCCACCTTTCATTTTCCAAAGAGTCTGTGAAGAATGAAAAGTGGAATCTGATTGGTTGCTAAGGGCAACTGAGTCAGTTTCACTTTACACCATGTTTGATAACCCTATTACACATACTGTCCACCTACTTTTGGACCACCCTGTATATAAATATAAATACACACACTGGGGATTTAAAAAGTTTATACACCCCTGTAAAAATTGCAGGTTTTTATTATGTGAATAATCCTACCTAGAAGAATCATTTCACAACGTTATTTTCCAACATAGCTGTCACCCATAATCTGTACAAATCCATTGAGAAACAAACTGAAATGATATTGAGGCTGAAAATAACCACTAAAATAATGTGGTTGCATAAGTGTGCACACCCTCTTATAATTGGGGATGTGTTCAGAATTAGAGTCACATTCACATTATTAGTCCTCGATGCAAAAACATTTACAGAAATTCTGATAAACTCCATAGAAAGTTTTGGTTTTCCAGGAGAATTTTCCTGGCATCACAGCACAGGGATCTCATTGTGGAAAGTCATCAGTCAGGAGAAGGAAACAAAAAATATTCCAAGCCACTAGAGACCTCAGCCACTGTGAATTTGGCACAACAGTGACATTACCTAGGTCTGTACACCTTCAAAAATTGCTAAAAAAAAAGAGAAAATTGTTTCAATAGGCTGCCATGAGTACAGCTACATTAAAGGAGCTGCAGGGATTTCTGTTCAGTCTTGGTTGGGGAAAAAATGGCTTCACCTAAAGAAGATGAATATTTTGGAGTTACACAGACTGAACCCAGACCTGAATCCAAGTTAAAATCCTTTTTAACCTGTAGAGGGCGCTGTACACAGGAGATGACCCCGCAATCTGACGGGGAGCTTCTGCAAGGCAAGGAAGAGTGGGCAAAGATGGACGATCCTAGAGATGCCGTGTTATATAAAAGTATCATCTATGTCTACAGGAGAAAACTTTATCCTGGCATCGATGATACATTTGTTGCAATGTATCAATATATGAAGGAGCCTGAGTCCAGGGGAGCATGATCATGATGATGATGATGATGATGATGATCATGATGATCATGATGATGATGATGATGATGATTGCTGTGTTGAAGGATATTTATAGGAAGCTAAATATGATGACAGTGATGCAACAAGTGGTAACACTGGCAGCGCCCGGGCAAGAATAGAACACGGGGTCATCACCAGCACAAGCTCTGCAACCACTAATGCACCAGTCACTGGGATGAGCCCGACTCCTGCAACATAATCACTGTATACAGAAAATGTTCTGCAGCAACTGCCAGAGGATACAGTACACTGAAAGCAAAAAGAACAAATGAAGCTCAAAATTTATTGCATTATAAAGTCGTTATTAAAGTGATTTCTATATAAATCTGTATGTAGTGAGCTCCCTCTAGTGGTGGCTGTATAAATCTGTATGTAGTGAGCTCCCCCTAGTGGTGGCTGTATAAATCTGTATGTAGTGAGCTCCCTCTAGTGGTGGCTGTATAAATCTGTATGTAGTGAGCTCCCCCTAGTGGTGGCTGTATAAATCTGTATGTAGTGAGCTCCCCCTAGTGGTGACTGTATAAATCTGTATGTAGTGAGCTCCCTCTAGTGGTGGCTGTATAAATCTGTATGTAGTGAGCTCCCCCTAGTGGTGGCTGTATAAATCTGTATGTAGTGAGCTCCCTCTAGTGGTGTCTGTATAAATCTGTATGTAGTGATCTCCCTCTAGTGGTGACTGTATAAATCTGTATGTAGTGAGCTCCCTCTAGTGGTGGCTGTATAAATCTGTATGTAGTGAGGTCCCTCTAGTGGTGGCTGTATAAATCTGTATGTAGTGAGCTCCCTCTAGTGGTGCCTGTATAAATCTGTATGTAGTGAGATCCCTCTAGTGGTGGCTGTATAAATCTGTATGTAGTGAGCTCCCTCTAGTGGTGGCTGTATAAATCTGTATGTAGTGAGCTCCCTCTAGTGGTGGCTGTATAAATCTGTATGTAGTGAGCTCCCCCTAGTGGTGGCTGTATACATCTGTATGTACTGAGGTCCCTCTAGAGGTGGCTGTATAAATCTGTATGTAGTGAGCTCCCTCTAGTGGTGGCTGTATAAATCTGTATGTAGTGAGCTCCCTCTAGTGGTGGCTGTATAAATCTGTATGTAGTGAGCCCCTCCTAGTGGGGACTGTATAAATCTGTATGTAGTGAGCTCCTCCTAGTAGTGACTGTATAAATCTATAAATCTGTATGTAGTGAGCTCCCTCTAGTGGTGGCTGTAAAAATCTGTATGTAGTGAGCTCCCTCTAGTGGTGGCTGTACAAATCTGTATGTAGTGAGCTCCCCCTAGTGGTGGCTTTATATATCTGTATGTAGTGAGCTCCCTCTAGTAGTTTCGCTTTCTTAAGGGGCCAGAGCACCAATTCCCAGAAGTGCCTCTCAGCCTATGGCTTATAGCTGAGAGACAGTAGATACTTAAGGCATCCTCCCATTAGGGTAGGTGCCTGAGCAACATAGACAATCAGTTAACCAGACCAGAGAAGTGGTACTATGCAGTGTATATATACAGAAAAATACACATACTGAGGATTACACCCAGTATACAGGACAGGAGAAGTGGTACTGTGCAGTGTATATATACAGAATAATACAGATACTGAGAATTGCACCCAGTATAAGGAACAGGAGAAGTGATACTGTGCAGTGTATATATACAGCATAATACAGATACTGAGGATTACACCCAGTATACAGGACAGGAGAAATGATACTGTGCAGTGTATATATACAGAATAATACAGGTACTGAGGATTACACCCAGTATACAGGACAGGAGAAGTGGTACTGTGCAGTGTATATATACAGAATAATACAGAAACTGAGGATTACCCCCAGTATACAGGACATGGGAAGTGGTACTGTGCAGTGTATATATACAGAATAATACAAATACTAAGGGTTACACCCAGTATATAGGACAGGAGAAGTGGTACTGTGCAGTGTATATATACAGAATAATACAGGTACTGAGGATTACACCCAGTATACAGGACAGGAGAACTGGTACTGTGCAATGTATATATACAGAATAATACAGATAGTGAGGATTGCACCCAGTATACAGGACAGGAGAAGTGTTACTGTGCAGTGTATATATACAGAATAATACATACTGAGAATTACACCCAGTATACAGGACAGGAGAAGTAGTACTGTGCACTGTATATATACAGAATAATACAGATGCTGAGGATTCCATCCAGTATACAGGACAGGAGAAGTGGTACTGTGCAGTGTATATACACAGAATAATACAGACACTGAGGATTACACCCAGTATACAGGACAGGAGGAGTGGTACTGTGCAGTGTATATATATACAGAATAATACAGATACTGAGGATTACACCCAGTATACAGGACAGGAGGAGTGGTACTGTGCAGTGTATATATACACAGAATAATACAGATACTGAGGATTACTCCCAGTATACAGGACAGGAGGAGTGGTACTGTGCAGTGTATATATACAGAATAATACAGACACTGAGGATTACACCCAGTATACAGGACAGGAGGAGTGGTACTGTGCAGTGTATATATACAGAATAATACAGATACTGAGGATTACACCCAGTATACAGGACATGAGAAGTGGTACGGTGCAGTGTATATGTGTCGCCCTGGGCAAGCCAGGGGACACAGATAACAACACCACTACACCCCACACTTCAGGTAGGCACACCTGCTAACCAGAAATCCTTGTTGCCTCCCTCCAGGAGTCTGTGATGCACACCAGGGGGTGGGCCAGGCGGTTGGCTCCGCCCACCTAGGAGCTCACAACTCTGGAGGCAGGAAGTTAGGCTGGTTTCACACTACGTCTTTTTAACATCCGTTAAAAATGTTTTTTTAACGGAAGTACGGATCCTGTGCAAATCCGTTTTCACTGCAATGCATTTTCAATGGACTCGCGTCCACCTGCGTTTGCGTCCGTTAGACGCAGGATCCGTCCTTTTGCGTTATTTTGACATGTTTCAAAAACGCAACATGTAGCGTTTTTGAGCTCCGTCCAAATACTTCAAATTGCTGGATCCTGACTATCCTGACTGATAGACAGGATCCTGCTTTTATACTGAGCATGCCCAGAACCAGTCTTGGGTCTCTCTCTCTCCCTCTCCCTCTCCCTCTCCCTCTCCCTCTCCCTCTCCCTCTCCCTCTCCCTCTCCCTCTCCCTCTCCCTCTCCCTCTCCCTCTCCCTCTCCCTCTCCCTCTCCCTCTCCCTCTCCCTCTCCCTCTCCCTCTCCCTCTCCCTCTCCCTCTCCCTCTCCCTCTCCCTCTCCCTCTCCCTCTCCCTCTCCCTCTCCCTCTCCCTCTCCCTCTCCCTCTCCCTCTCCCTCTCCCTCTCCCTCTCCCTCTCCCTCTCCCTCTCCCTCTCCCTCCCTCTCTCTCTCTCTCTCTCCTCGTTTTCAGCGGATGTTAAAAAGACGTAGTGTGAAACCCTCAGGGACATGAACGAGTGAACAGCAGAGTAGCCCAGGCAGGGGCTAGAGGAAACAACCAGAAGTGAAAGTGAAGGAAAGGAAAGTGGAAAAGGAGGAAAGCAAGAAGTGGTGACAGAGCAGAGAGAAGGAGAAGCCTGAGAGCCCAGCTGTGTGTAGGGCTAGAACAGCAAGGTCAGCGACGGCGGTGACTGTCCGGAGGGGGACCGTTTGGAAGTTCCTGGAAGGACCCCGTTGGCTGTGTGCCCGGTGGTCTGGAGCAGTGTTCCGAAGGACAGTCAGCACCAGGGCAGGGGCCTCTCGGACCCCGGCAAGGCTAGGAGTCGCCCAATTTGCCGAATCCGTCAGTGAAGGGGACGCAGATCCCCCAGCAACAAAGTCCCGATTTACGGCAACAGCCCGACCATTACCGGGGAGACACCGCCACCGCCAAGGCACCAGTTTCCCCAGGGCCAGCGCCTGCGGGCAAAGTGTAGAGCTCCTCCGGCCCAGATTGCAGTCGGGGAGCGGGTAACCGGAGGGAATCCACCGCTACCATCAGTCAAACAGGTGCAAGGAAGAGAGACGTCACCTACCGGGAGTGCAGGTGCAACCGTCTGTGGGACCGTCCTACCAGCCGTTGGTTTACCGTACAAACTGTGTCCGTGTCTCAGGCTGAGTGAGTACCTTCGTGCCGCAAGGCACAGCGCTGCCCCTGCGCCCCTGCACCCCACTGGGCCCCGGGATCACCAACCCCTACCCACGGAGGGACAACGCAACAACTGGCTGCTCCGCCTCACCATCCCCGGGACCTCCACATAGAGCAGCGGTGGTGTACACTCAATCACCACAACCGTGGGTGGCGTCACGGACATTATCCCAACACCCCAAACACCCCTTTCACTCACGGGCGAGGAGCGCCGCTCAAGAAACCCCCGGGATCCGGCCCACGGCTCGAGCCACCACTGAGCAGCCGCCGGACCCGAGCAGAAGGGGTGAGCGCGGTGTGCTGACACCCTCCTCCCCGCCCGCGACAACTTGGCGTCACGAACAGGATCTTACCGCTCTGCCGTCTGGTAGAGGTGCGCCTTGTTACCGCCGGAGGTATCCGGCAGAAAAATTTCAGAAGCCGCCATCTTTGGCGCGAAAAGTTCCCGCTCGAGCGTCTTCTCGAGCAGTAGAGGCGCGAAGGCCAAAACTCCGCCCCGAGAGAGGAGGGGCCGGAAAGAGCTAAGGGGGACGGAAACAAGATGTCTGCGCCCGACGAAGCCGCTGGAGGAGCGGTGGTCGCAGCCGCAGCGGCATCCGCGGATGGGAATGGGCCTGCCCAGGTCCCGGCCGTACTGGCGGGAGGTGCCGCGGCCCCCGCGCTTGCTCAGGTCATGCCGTTTTCCTTGCCCTATGCGCCCGGAGCTGCCTGGCTACCGCAGTATGACGGGAAACCGGATGCCTTGCAGGCCTTCCGGAAAAAGCTTAACCCGTTGCTAGAGCTGTACCCCCTAACTGATAAGCAACGTGCAGCGATAGTGCTAGGCCAGCTAACCGGTGCGGCGGAGCAGGAAGCGGAGACCTGGACCGAGGGGGACCGGCTCTCCGTAGCCACCATCTTCGAGAAGCTACAGACTGCCTTCGAGACCCGGACTGAAGCTGAGCTGAGGATGCAGTTTTATCAGTGCCGGCAACGAGCTGGGGATAGCATTCGGGACTATGCTCTACGTCTGCAGGCCGCCCTCCGCACGCTGAAGCGGGTGAACGCTATTAATGAGGCGGATAGCAATAAGATGTTAGTGGAGCAATTTGCGCAGGGGATGAGGTCCCCTGAGGATCGTAAACAACTCCGGCTGTGGGCCCTGGAACACCCTGATGTGGACTTCGCTGTGTTAAAGGAGCGGGCCATTAAAGCACTACAGCCCCCAGCTGCTGAAGCTCTGGAACCCGTCCTGTGGCCCGTCGAGACAGCTCCCGTTGTGGCGGCCTCAGCCAAACCAACCTCCTTACTACCCGCAGCCTCGAGCAGCACAGTGGAAGAACTGGCAGCCCAGGTCCGTCGCCTGGACGGAGACCTTGCCAAAATCCTTGCTGCGCTTCAACCTCTGACCAGATCTCAGCCCCCAGCGCAGATGCAGCTTGCTGACAGTCCCGAAGATGTTCCCTGGATGCAGCAGAGAAGCGCTAACAACCCACGGAGCAGACCTCCAATCTGCTACAAGTGCCGTAAGCCGGGCCATGTTTACCGACAGTGCCCGTTAAACGAGCAACCCCTGGGGCCCCGGGCCAATCCTCAGGAGTAGAACACCGTGGCCCCCCGGACTGGCGAGACCGATACGTCGGGGCCCGCCCTATCATCCCTGTGGCTGTGGACGGCATACCCGTGATGGCTCTCTTGGACACTGGATCACAGGTAACTACCATACCGTACACATTGTATCAGCGATATTGGGCCACAGACGAGCTAGTGCCTCCATACAATAGTATAAATTTGATTGCCGCTAATGGACTTCCATTGACCCAGGTGGGGTATAAAGAGGTGGCTATGACAGTGGGGCAAGCTGAACTGCAACACCAGGGTATGATTGTGATCATGAATGAGCATAGTGATCATAACCCGAAAATAGTGTTGGGAACCAATGTGATGGAACACTGCATGGCTGATGTGCTGAACCTTTTGCAGCAGCTAGCCGCCACGGTGGCGGGGAGCCGGCAGAGGGCTGTGCAGCGTGAGATCCGCGCCCTGATGTACCGCCAGCATGTAAGCTCAACCGGAGGGGAGATTGGTGGAGTGCGAGTGATGGATGTCGCTCCATTGACTGTGCCCCCTAGGAGTGAGATGATGATCTGGTGTAGGGCAGCAGTAGGGCCTCAGGGGCGTGACTACCCTGCGATGATGGAGCCCATGCCTTCCGAGCACTGGCCCACTGTAGTGGCCGCCCGAGGGGTGGTAGATGTGAAGAAAGGGAGAGTGCCTGTGAGAGTGTTGAACTGTGGGGAGGAAGAAGTCAGGCTTCCCCGGTATGCCACCATTGCCAAGCTGCTCACCCTGGACCCTCACACTATCCAGGAAGCCCGTCCATCCACACTCCCACCTACCACCAGTACTTCCCCACCCCAGGGGGACACCAAGGAGTGGCACCAACAGCTACATGTGGGCACTGATGATACCCCTACACATCACAGGGCAGGGGTACACAGGGTAGTGCAGGAGTACGAACAGGTTTTCAGTAAGCACCCCCTAGACTTTGGGCAGATCAAGGGGGTCCAACACCACATTCCCACGGGTGAACATCCCCCTATCAAAGAGAGGTATAGACCTATTCCCCCTGCACATTATCAGTGTGCCAAAGATATGTTGAAGAATATGAAGGAGGCAGGGGTTATTCGGGACAGTTGTAGTCCCTGGGCCGCTCCGTTGGTACTGGTCAAGAAGAAGGATGGTACCATGCGGATGTGTGTGGACTACCGGAAGATCAACCAGATAACCCATAAAGATGCCTATCCATTGCCTCGTATTGAAGAATCTTTGGCTGCACTGAGAACTGCAAACTACTTCTCGACCCTTGACCTCACCAGCGGATACTGGCAAGTGGCCGTGGCCCCCGAAGACCGGGAAAAGACCGCCTTCACCACCCCGATGGGGCTATGCGAATTCAATAGCATGCCGTTTGGGCTGTGCAATGCCCCCGGGACCTTCCAACGATTGATGGAGTGCTGTCTGGGACATTTAAACTTCGAGACCGTCCTGTTGTATTTGGATGATGTGATTGTTTATTCCAAGACGTATGAGGCCCATCTGGAGCACCTGGCCGAGGTGTTCGCGTCCCTTGCCAAGTTCGGGATGAAGTTGAAGCCCTCGAAGTGCCATCTGCTGAAACCCAGGGTGCAGTATCTAGGACACGTGGTGAGTGCGGATGGTGTCGCCCCCGACCCGGAGAAGATCACTGCCATCCAGAGCTGGCCGAGACCAACCACAGTGAGGGAAGTAAGGCAGTTCCTGGGTCTGGTGGGGTACTATCGGCGCTTTATAAAGGGGTACACGAAGATGGCTGCCCCCATGCAAGATCTCCTCGTGGGACAGACCAAAGGTGGTAGACCTATTGGAGCCCCACTGTTGTGGGAGGACAAGCATGAGGAGTCCTTTGGCCAGTTGAAGGCGGCCTTGACCGGAGAAGAGGTCTTGGCGTACCCTGACTATGGGCGCCCGTTCATCCTCCACACGGACGCCAGTAACGTGGGGTTAGGAGCGGTCTTGTCCCAGGTCCAGGATGGGAAGGAGAAGGTGATTGCCTACGCCAGCCGAAAACTCCGGCCGACCGAAAGGAACCCTGAGAACTATAGCTCCTTCAAGCTCGAGCTATTGGCGTTGGTGTGGGCTATCACAGAGCGGTTCCGCCACTACCTGGCGGCGGCAAAATTCACCGCGTTTACGGACAACAATCCGCTAACTCACCTGGACACGGCCAAGTTGGGCGCGCTGGAGCAGCGGTGGGTAGCCTGGTTAGCCAACTATGATTTCACCATAAAGTACCGAGCTGGTCGTGTCAACATCAATGCAGATGCACTCTCCCGGATGCCCCATTTGTCAGAAGAGGGGTGTGAGGATGACGACCT
This sequence comes from Anomaloglossus baeobatrachus, assembly GCF_048569485.1. Taxonomy (NCBI): domain Eukaryota; kingdom Metazoa; phylum Chordata; class Amphibia; order Anura; family Aromobatidae; genus Anomaloglossus; species Anomaloglossus baeobatrachus. The sequence continues at coordinate 567,428,964 of NC_134358.1, read as the reverse complement.
CGAGGAGATTGAGTTGCCTGCGTTTCACCAGCCGCCTACTGAGAGGGTACAAGTATGTCAGCAACGGGCGGACCTGGACCCGCGGCCCAGTCAAGAGTGGCAGGACGCCCAGAACCAAGCGCCGGCTGTCTGCCTTGTCAAGACCCTGGTGGAACAAGGTGCTATGGGAATAGACCCTGCCGCTCCAGCCGAAGCCCAACGCTTGTGGAAAGAACGAAAACGGCTCTACCTACACCAAGGGAGGCTGTACCGTGAGCTGATCAACCCAAAGACCCATGAGAAGATATGCCAGTTGATCGTTCCTCAAGCTGAGGTTGCTACCGTCCTGCGGGCATACCATGATGGTGCTGGCCACTTCGGGTGGAAGAAGCTGGAGATGCTGTTGAGGGAGCGGTTCTATTGGAGTGGGATGCGTGAATCGGTGGAAGCCTGGTGCCGAGAGTGCGGTCCTTGTACACTAAGGAGAAAGGACGAGACTAGCCAGAGGGCACCGTTACATCCCATAGTCACCCATCAGCCGCTGGAACTGGTCGCCCTGGACCATGTCAAACTCACCCCTAGCCGAAGTGGGTACACCTACGCGTTGACCATGGTAGACCACTACTCAAGATTCATGGTGGTAGTCCCCGTTAAGGACTTGACTGGTCGAACCGCTGCCCGAGCGTTCCAGGCCTATTTTTGCCGACCCCATGGGTACCCCGAGAAGGTGCTGACTGACCAAGGCCCGGCTTTTGAAGCAGAAGTGTTTCACGAATTCTGCCAGTTGTACGGCTGCAAGAAGATCCGGACCACTCCGTACCACGCCCAAACCAACGGTATGTGCGAGAAAATGAATCACTTGGTCCTGGGGCTCCTCAAGACGCTACCGCTGGAAGAACGGAACATGTGGCCGGAAAAGTTACCCGACTTGGTCGACATGTACAATAATATCCCATCCAGCTCGACGAAGTGCACCCCAGCGTATCTGATGAGGGCCCGGCCTGGCCGCCTGCCGGTGGATCTGGAGATGGGGTTGGAGGCTCCGGAAGCACTCCCTTCCACGGCAGAGTGGGAAAGTCGGAGGAGGGCCCAGTACCGGCAAATCCAGGAGTATGTGGAGAAAAACCTCAGTAGAAGTCGAGAACAGCAAGAGCACCGGTTCAACCAGAAGGCGCCTGCAGGTCCTTTCCAGCCAGGAGATGTGGTGCTGAAACGAAAGAGAAAAGCCCACAAACTGGATGATCAGTGGGAGCAAGTCCCTTACGTCGTACAACCCACCGAGTGGGACAATGGGAAGACCTACCAGATCAGTCGTGACCAAGGGGGCACCCTGGCCACAGTTTCTCGGGACCATTTAAAGAAATGCCCCCCAGCGTTAAAAGCAGAGGCTGAAGTACCGGTTCCTCCACCAGTGGAGAAGGCAGCAGAGGTAATCCACACTGTAATGGGTGACTTCCCAGCAAACTGGCCTACACAGAACGGCGCGGTGATACTTCCAGTGATACTGTTCCCACAACCCGTGGATGAAGAAGTAGTGGAAGCGGTTAACCGTGAGCCAGAACCAGTGCCAGTGCCCAGGGATGAACCTGCACCCAGCCCCCCTGCACCTCCGCCTGCCCCACACTATAGCAGGGAGGAGGAACCGATTGTTCCCTCTACCCCACTGTCTAGCACCACTGACACCGGGCCCCGAAGGTCCACCCGTTCCAACCTAGGTAGACCCCCACTTAGGTACAGGGAGACCGTTCTATGAGTAAGAGGGGCCCGCAAATGTAAAAGAGTGTTGTGTGTTTGTTTGAAAAGTTGAAAGTTCTGCAATGATAATGAAAATGATTACCGAACAGTCACCTGATTTATTTTGTTGATCTGCAACCGGCAGGAGCCGGCACCGTTGTCCCCGTGGGGACCGTTAAAAGTTAATGCATGGAAACTAGCTATGGACAAGCCCGTGAACTCTGCAGGGCAACCACAAACGTTAGTGGCTTGTAAATATGTTGGGTACCGTTACCGTTTCCGCAATGCCGCCTCCGGAGAGGCAGGTTGGAGGGAGGGCCCTGAGCAGAGCAGGCCAGGGCCCAGCCACCAAAGGGACCGGTGGCTACCCTCTGGAGGGAAGGACAGATCCCGCTCGGGTGACTTGTGCTGGACTGTGGGTCAAGGGGTGCTGCCTGGGTTTTAGGGGCAGCATCAGGGCCAGGTTACTTGGGTGGGAGAGAGCGGAAACCGTGACCGTACACCGTTGAAACGTTAAAAGTAAAATGTGCCTCCCGTCTTGGGAAGAGTTGATTGAAAATGCTTATGTTTTGTTTAACCCTGTTATCCCCTTTTTACAGAAAAATAAAACCGGTGTAGGACGGCAGCCCGCGGACGGTCTGCATTTTGCTAAGGGGGAATGTGTCGCCCTGGGCAAGCCAGGGGACACAGATAACAACACCACTACACCCCACACTCCAGGTAGGCACACCTGCTAACCAGAAATCCTTGTTGCCTCCCTCCAGGAGTCTGTGATGCACACCAGGGGGTGGGCCAGGCGGTTGGCTCCGCCCACTTAGGAGCTCACAACTCTGGAGGCAGGAAGTTACCAGGCAGTTTAGCTCAGGAGGAGCTTGAGTGAACAGCGGAGAAAGCTCAGGGACATGAACGAGTGAACAGCAGAGTAGCCCAGGCAGGGGCTAGAGGAAACAACCAGAAGTGAAAGTGAAGGAAAGGAAAGTGGAAAAGGAGGAAAGCAAGAAGTGGTGACAGAGCAGAGAGAAGGAGAAGCCTGAGAGCCCAGCTGTGTGTAGGGCTAGAACAGCAAGGTCAGCGACGGCGGTGACTGTCCGGAGGGGGACCGTTTGGAAGTTCCTGGAAGGACCCCGTTGGCTGTGTGCCCGGTGGTCTGGAGCAGTGTTCCGAAGGACAGTCAGCACCAGGGCAGGGGCCTCTCGGACCCCGGCAAGGCTAGGAGTCGCCCAATTTGCCGAATCCGTCAGTGAAGGGGACGCAGATCCCCCAGCAACAAAGTCCCGATTGACGGCAACAGCCCGACCATTACCGGAGAGACACCGCCACCGCCAAGGCACCAGTTTCCCCAGGGCCAGCGCCTGCGGGCAAAGTGTAGAGCTCCTCCGGCCCAGATTGCAGTCGGGGAGCGGGTAACCGGAGGGAATCCACCGCTACCATCAGTCAAACAGGTGCAAGGAAGAGAGACGTCACCGTCACCTACCGGGAGTGCAGGTGCAACCGTCTGTGGGACCGTCCTACCAGCCGTTGGTTTACCGTACAAACTGTGTCCGTGTCTCAGGCTGAGTAAGTACCTTCGTGCCGCAAGGCACAGCGCTGCCCCTGCGCCCCTGCACCCCACTGGGCCCCGGGATCACCAACCCCTACCCACGGAGGGACAACGCAACAACTGGCTGCTCCGCCTCACCATCCCCGGGACCTCCACATAGAGCAGCGGTGGTGTACACTCAATCACCACAACCGTGGGTGGCGTCACGGACATTATCCCAACACCCCAAACACCCCTTTCACTCACGGGCGAGGAGCGCCGCTCAAGAAACCCCCGGGATCCGGCCCACGGCTCGAGCCACCACTGAGCAGCCGCCGGACCCGAGCAGAAGGGGTGAGTGCGGTGTGCTGACACCCTCCTCCCCGCCCGCGACATATATATACAGAACAATGCAGATACTGAGGATTACACCCAACATACAGGACAGGAGAAGTGGTACTGTGCAGTGTATATATACAGAATAATAGACACTGAGGATTACACCCAGTATACAGGACAGGAGAAGTGGTACTGTGCAGTGTATATACAGAATAATACAGATACTGAGAATTACACCCAGTATACAGGACAGGAGAAGTGGTACTGTGCAGTGTATATATACAGAATAATACAGGCACTGAGGATTACACCCAGTATACAGGACAGGAGAAGTGGTACTGTGCAGTGTATATATACAGAATAATACAGAAACTGAGGATTACACCCAGTATACAGGACATGGGAAGTGGTACTGTGCAGTGTATATATACAGAATAATACAGATACTGAGGATTACTCCCAGTATACAGGACAGGAGGAGTGGTACTGTGCAGTGTATATATACAGAATAATACAGACACTGAGGATTACACCCAGTATACAGGACAGGAGAAGTGGTACTGTGCAGTGTATATATACAGAATAATACAGATACTGAGGATTACACCCAGTATACAGGACAGGAGAAGTGGTACTGTGCAGTGTATATATACAGAATAATACAGATACTGAGGATTACACCCAGTATACAGGACAGGAGAAGTGGTACTGTGTAATATATATATCCAGAATAATACAGAAACTGAGGATTACACCCAGTATACAGCACAGGAGAAGTGGTACTGGGCAGTGTATATATACAGAACAATGCAGATACTGAGGATTACACCCAACATACAGGACAGGAGAAGTGGTACTGTGTAATATATATATCCAGAATAATACAGAAACTGAGGATTACACCCAGTATACAGCACAGGAGAAGTGGTACTGGGCAGTGTATATATACAGAACAATGCAGATACTGAGGATTACACCCAACATACAGGACAGGAGAAGTGGTACTGTGCAGTGTATATATACAGAATAATAGACACTGAGGATTACACCCAGTATACAGGACAGGAGAAGTGGTACTGTGCAGTGTATATACAGAATAATACAGATACTGAGGATTACACCCAGTATACAGGACAGGAGAAGTGGTACTGTGCAGTGTATATATACAGAATAATACAGGTACTGAGGATTACACCCAGTATGCAGGACAGGAGGAGTGGTACTGTGCAGTGTATATATACAGAACAATGCAGATACTGAGGATTACACCCAGCATACAGGACAGTAGAAGTGGTACTGTGCAATTAATATATACAGAATAATACAGATACTGAGGATTACACCCAGTATACAGGACAGGAGATGTGGTACTGTGCAGTGTATATATACAGAATAATACAGGTACTGAGGATTACGCGCCGCGGCAAATTTTTAGGCCACGCCCCTAACCACACCCATTTCACAGTCACGCCCATATCCACTCCCCATCCACACCCATTCAGCATGGACACGCAGGCAGCCGGCGGGCCTCCAGCAGGGACACGCAGGCAGCCGGCAGGCCTCCAGCATGGACATGCAGGCAGCCGGCGGGCCTCCAGCATGGACACGCAGGCAGCCGGCGGGCCTCCAGCATGGACACGCAGGGAGCCACAGTGAGGCGGCCGGTCGCCCACACAGTGAGGTGGCCGGTCGCCTTCACAGACAGGCGGCCGGGGGGCGCCCGCACAGAAAGGCGGCCGGCCGACCGCACAGACAGGCGGCCGGCCGACCGCACAGAGAGGCTCCGGCCGGGGGTGAGGGGGGGGGAGGGAGGGAAATCAGCGCTGGGGAGATTTTACTGTACCAGCAGCAGCACAGGCAGCGCTCCTCTCTGTTATGCCACGTCTACTGGGATGGTAGGAGGGAAAAGCAGGGAGGCGGAGAGAGAGTGGGTGGGCGGAGCCCGGGAGCCGGCCGTCCCGATCGTGGCAACGGGACAAACAACGTAAAGCGTGAAAGTCCCGCTGTATCCGGGACGGTTGGGAGGTATGGGGTAAGGGATAATGACACTGACACTCGGGGTACAGGATAATGACGCTGACACTTGGCTCTCACCCACAGCACCCTGAAATCCCTCTATCAGCACCCAGCTTTCCTATGTTCTGATATTTATCTTGTCCTCAGCACCCAGCTTTCCCATATCAGAGCATGAGAAAGCTGGGTGCTGAGAGATGTATATCAGAACATGGGAAAGTTGGCTGCTGAGGGAAAGAGCCTTTTTCCCTCAGCACAAAACATTTCCATCCCATACTTGTATCTTTGTCCCCCCTGTATAAAGTTCTCAAAATACTATAACAGCCCCCACATAGCCTTCCAAATAATTGTATAAAGGGTCTCACATAACCCTTCATATATTAGAATGCAGATACATAGCCCTCCATATATTATAATGCACCCCCATAATCCTCCATGTATAAAGTAGCCCTTCAATTATAATGCATTTCCCATAGTTCTCCATGTATTAAAATTCACCCCATAGTTCTCCATATATTATACTGCACCACATAGTCCTCCATGTTTTATAATGCACTTCCATAGTCCATGTATAAGGTAGCCTCCATAGTCCTCCATATATTATAATGCAGCCCCCATAGTCCTATATGTATTATAACACAACCCCATAAAACTTCAGATGGTATTATGCAGCCCCATACTCCTCCATGTATAATTCACCCCTATATTCCATGTATAAGGTGTCCCTTCATTTTGTATTATACAGCCCCCCCCCGACCTCCATTTTAATGCAGCCCTATAGACCTCCAGTATAATGCAGCCTCATAGACCTCTATGTATATTACACCTCTATATTCAATGTATAAGGTGTCCTTCATGTTTATTATGCAGCCTCACCAGGCCTCCATATATAATAATGCAGCCAACCTCTCCAGGCCTCCATGTATAATATAGCAGCCAGCCTCCCAGGCCTCCATGTATAATATAGCAGCCAGCCTCCCCAGGCCTCCATGTATAATAATGCTGCCAGCCTCCCCAGGCCTCCATGTACAGTATAATGGAGTCTCCCCAGGCCTCCATGTACAGTATAATGCAGCCTCCCCAGGCCTCCATGCACAGTATCATGAAGCCTCCCCACCCCAGGCCTCCATGTACAGTATCATGCAGCCTCCCCACCCCAGGCCTCCTTGTACAGTATCAGGCAGCCTCCCCACCCCAGGCTTCCATGTACAGTATCAGGCAGCCTCCCCACCCCAGGCCTCCATGTACAGTATCAGGCAGCCTCCCCACCCCAGGCCTCCATGTACAGTATCATGCAGCCTCCCCACCCCAGGCCTCCTTGTACAGTATCAGGCAGCCTCCCCACCCCAGGCCTCCTTGTACAGTATCAGGCAGCCTCCCCACCCCAGGCCTCCATGTACAGATGCAGCCTCCCCACCCCAGGCCTCCATGTACAGATGCAGCCTCCCCACCCCAGGCCTCCATGTACAGTATAATGCAGCCTCCCCACTCCAGGCCTCTGACCACCGTGTACTCATATATATATAAAAAAAAAAACCAAGTACTCACCGCTCTCCTCCTTCCACTGCTGCTCTGTCCTGACGTCTCCTTGTTCCACTGATGCTGTACTCCCTGCTCTCCTCCTTCCACTGCTGCTCGTCCTCCCGGTGCTGCGGTCGGCGTCCTCCCTCCCTGCGCTCTGTGCACTCAGCACAGCAGTCGCACAGGAGTGACGTCACCCCGCACAGGCACAGGGGCAGAATGATGATGCAGAGCGGCGCCGGCCGCTCTTTTCTTCATTATTACTGTGCGCGGTGACGGGGGAGGGGGGCCCCGGTGCCGCCGCTGACATCGGGCAGGAGGGCCCGGTGTCGGGGGCGGCAGCGGGTCATATAGTGGGCGCGTGCACTGTGATAGATCAGTGCAGCTTCTCTCTCACTGAGAGGAGCTGGCTGCTGATCTGCCGGGTCCCCGCGGGCCCCAAACCGCCCGGGCCCGGTCGCGATCGCGACCGCTGCGACCGCGGTAGTTACGCCACTGCTGAGGATTACACCCAGTATACAGGACAGGAGAAGTGGTACTGTGCAGTGTATATATACAGAATAATACAGATACTGAGGATTACACCCAGTATACAGGACAGGAGAAGTGGTACTGTGCAGTGTATATACAGAATAATACAGATACTGAGGATTACACCCAGTATACAGGACAGGAGAAGTGGTACTGTGCAGTGTATATACAGAATAATACAGATACTGAGGATTACACCCAGTATACAGGACAGGAGAAGTGGTACTGTGCAGTGTATATATACAGAATAATACAGATACTGAGGATTACACCCAGTATACAGGACAGGAGAAGTGGTACTGTGCAGTGTATATACAGAATAATACAGATACTGAGGATTACACCCAGTATACAGGACAGGAGAAGTGGTACTGTGCAGTGTATATATACAGAATAATACAGGTACTGAGGATTACACCCAGTATACAGGACAGGAGGAGTGGTACTGTGCATTGTATATATATACAGAATAATACAGATACTGAGGATTACACCCAGTATACAGGACAGGAGAAGTGGTACTGTGCAGTGTATATACAGAATAATACAGATACTGAGGATTACACCCAGTATACAGGACAGGAGAAGTGGTACTGTGCAGTGTATATACAGAATAATACAGATACTGAGGATTACACCCAGTATACAGGACAGGAGAAGTGGTACTGTGCAGTGTATATATACAGAATAATACAGATACTGAGGATTACACCCAGTATACAGGACAGGAGAAGTGGTACTGTGCAGTGTATATATACAGAATAATACAGATACTGAGGATTACACCCAGTATACAGGACAGGAGAAGTGGTACTGTGCAGTGTATATATACAGAATAATACAGAGACTGAGGATTACACCCAGTATACACGACAGTAGAAATGGAACTGTGCAGTGTATATATACAGAATAATACAGATACTAAGGATTACACCCAGTATACAGGACAGGAGAAGTGGTACTGTGCAGTGTATATATACAGAATAATACAGATACTAAGGATTACACCCAGTATACAGGACAGGAGAAGTGGTACTGTGCAGTGTATATATACAGAATAATACAGGTACTGAGGATTACACCCAGTATACAGGACAGGAGGAGTGGTACTGTGCAGTGTATATATACAGAATAATACAGATACTGAGGATTACACCCAGTATACAGGACAGGAGAAGTGGTACTGTGCAGTGTATATATACAGAATAATACAGGTACTGAGGATTACACCCAGTATACAGGACAGGAGGAGTGGTACTGTGCAGTGTATATATACAGAATAATACAGATACTGAGGATTACACCTAGTATACAGGACAGGAGAAGTGGTACTGTGCATTGTATATATACAGAATAATACAGGTACTGAGGATTACACCCAGTATACAGGACAGGAGGAGTGGTACTGTGCAGTGTATATATACAGAATAATACAGATACTGAAGATTACACCCAGTATACAGGACAGGAGAAGTGGTACTGTGCAGTGTATATATACAGAATAATACAGATACTGAGGATTACACGCAGTATACAGGACAGGAGAATGGTACTGTGCAGTGTATATATACAGAATAATACAGATACTGAGGATTACACGCAGTATACAGGACAGGAGAAGTGGTACTGTGCAGTGTATATATACAGGATAATACAGATACTGAGGATTACACCCAGTATACAGGACAGGAGAAGAGGTACTGTGCAGTGTATATATATACAGAATAATACAGATACTGAGGATTACACCCAGTATACAGGACAGGAGGAGTGGTACTGTGCAGTGTATATATACAGAATAATACAGATACTGAGGATAACACCCAGTATACAGGACAGGAGAATGGTACTGTGCAGTGTATATATACAGAATAATACAGATACTGAGGATTACACGCAGTATACAGGACAGGAGGAGTGGTACTGTGCAGTGTATATATACAGAACAATACAGATACTGAGGATTACACTCAGCATACAGGACAGTAGAACTGGTACTGTGCAATGAATATATACAGAATAATACAGATACTGAGGATTACACCCAGTATACAGGACAGGAGAAGTGGTACTGTGCAGTGTATATATACAGAATAATACAGGTACTGAGGATTACACCCAGTATACAGGACAGGAGGAGTGGTACTGTGCAGTGTATATATACAGAATAATACAGACACTGAGGATTACACCCAGTATACAGGACAGGAGAAGTGGTACTGTGCAGTGTATATATACAGAATAATACAGATACTGAGGATTACACCCAGTATACAGGACAGGAGAAGTGGTACTGTGCAGTGTATATATACAGAATAATACAGATACTGAGGATTACACCCAGTATACAGGACAGGAGAAGTGGTACTGTGCAGCGTATATATACAGAATAATACAGATACTGAGGATTACACCCAGTATACAGGACAGGAGAAGTGCTACTGTGCAGTGTATATATACAGAATAATACAGATACTGAGGATTACACCCAGTATACAGGACAGGAGAAGTGGTACTGTGCAGTGTATATATACAGAATAATACAGACACTGAGGATTACACCCAGTATACAGGACAGGAGAAGTGGTACTGTGCAGTGTATATATACAGAATAATACAGATACTGAGGATTACACCCAGTATACAGGACAGGAGAGGTGGTACTGTGCAGTGTATATATACAGAATAATACAGATACTGAAGATTACACCCAGTATACAGGACAGGAGAAGTGGTACTGTGCAGTGTATATATACAGAATAATACAGATACTGAGGATTACACCCAGTATACAGGACAGGAGAAGTGGTACTGTGCAGTGTATATATACAGAATAATATAGATACTGAGGATTACACCCAGTATACAGGACAGGAGAAGTGGTACTGTGCAGCGTATATATACAGAATAATACAGATACTGAGGATTACACCCAGTATACAGGACAGGAGAAGTGCTACTGTGCAGTGTATATATACAGAATAATACAGATACTGAAGATTACACCCAGTATACAGGACAGGAGAAGTGGTACTGTGCAGTGTATATATACAGAATAATACAGACACTGAGGATTACACCCAGTATACAGGACAGGAGAAGTGGTACTGTGCAGTGTATATATACAGAATAATACAGATACTGAGGATTACACCCAGTATACAGGACAGGAGAAGTGGTACTGTGCAGTGTATATATACAGAATAATACAGACACTGAGGATTACACCCAGTACACAGGACAGGAGAAGTGGTACTGTGCAGTGTATATATACAGAATAATACAGACACTGAGGATTACACCCAGTACACAGGACAGGAGAAGTGGTACTGTGCAGTGTATATATACAGAATAATACAGATACTGAGGATTACACCCAGTATACAGGACAGGAGAAGTGGTACTGTGCAGTGTATATATACAGAATAATACAGACACTGAGGATTACACCCAGTATACAGGACAGGAGAAGTGGTACTGTGCAGTGTATATATACAGAATAATACAGATACTGAGGATTACACCCAGTATACAGGACAGGAGAAGTGGTACTGTGCAGTGTATATATACAGAATAATACAGATACTGAGGATTACACCCAGTATACAGGACAGGAGAAGTGGTACTGTGCAGTGTATATATACAGAATAATACAGACACTGAGGATTACACCCAGTATACAGGACAGGAGGAGTGGTACTGTGCAGTGTATATATACAGAATAATACAGATACTGTAAGGTCCTGGTGGTGGAAATGCTGGGCCGTGCACCGGACTCCTCCAGCGGAGCAACCCGGAGCTAACCCCAATACAGGGACTGTCCGGTCACCCCGTCAGAGGGCCTTGATGCACGGTAGCCGAAGCACTAGCTGTGTGGGCACAGTCCGTTCCAGAAGGAGGAAGGAAGACGTCCCTGAGGTCACAAGGGTCCAGATGGTAGTCCCAACAACAAGGCTCTGGTTCCGGTGCCGGGTGGAGATGACAGGTGGAACCGGATCCAGCTGGACGAGAGGACGGAGGTCACCACGTGGCGAATAATACAGATACTGAGGATTACACCCAGTATACAGGACAGGAGAAGTGGTACTGTGCAGTGTATATATACAGAATAATACAGGTACTGAGGATTACACCCAGTATACAGGACAGGAGGAGTGGTACTGTGCAGTGTATACATACAGAATAATACAGATACTGAGGATTACACCCAGTATACAGGACAGGAGGAGTGGTACTGTGCAGTGTATATATACAGAATAATACAGAGGATTACACCTAGTATACAGGACAGGAGAAGTGGTACTGTGCAGTGTAGATATACAGACTAATACAGGTACTGAGGATTACACCCAGTATACAGGACAGGAGGAGTGGTACTGTGCAGTGTATATATACACAGAATAATACAGATACTGAGGATTACACCTAGTATACAGGACAGGAGAAGTGGTACTGTGCATTGTATATATACAGAATAATACAGGTACTGAGGATTACACCCAGTATACAGGACAGGAGGAGTGGTACTGTGCAGTGTATATATACAGAATAATACAGATACTGAGGATTACACCCAGTATACAGGACAGGAGAAGTGGTACTGTGCAGTGTATATATACAGAATAATACAGATACTGAGGATTACACCCAGTATACAGGACAGGAGAAGTGGTACTGTGCAGTGTATATATACAGAATAATACAGGTACTGAGGATTACACCCAGTATACAGGACAGGAGGAGTGGTACTGTGCAGTGTATATATACAGAATAATACAGATACTGAGGATTACACCCAGTATACAGGACAGGAGAAGTGGTACTGTGCAGTGTATATATACAGAATAATACAGGTACTGAGGATTACACCCAGTATACAGGACAGGAGGAGTGGTACTGTGCAGTGTATATATACAGAATAATACAGACACTGAGGATTACACCCAGTATACAGGACAGGAGAAGTGGTACTGTGCAGTGTATATATACAGAATAATACAGATACTGAGGATTACACCCAGTATACAGGACAGGAGAAGTGGTACTGTGCAGTGTATATATACAGAATAATACAGATACTGAGGATTACACCCAGTATACAGGACAGGAGAAGTGGTACTGTGCAGCGTATATATACAGAATAATACAGATACTGAGGATTACACCCAGTATACAGGACAGGAGAAGTGCTACTGTGCAGTGTATATATACAGAATAATACAGATACTGAGGATTACACCCAGTATACAGGACAGGAGAAGTGGTACTGTGCAGTGTATATATACAGAATAATACAGACACTGAGGATTACACCCAGTATACAGGACAGGAGAAGTGGTACTGTGCAGTGTATATATACAGAATAATACAGATACTGAGGATTACACCCAGTATACAGGACAGGAGAGGTGGTACTGTGCAGTGTATATATACAGAATAATACAGATACTGAAGATTACACCCAGTATACAGGACAGGAGAAGTGGTACTGTGCAGTGTATATATACAGAATAATACAGATACTGAGGATTACACCCAGTATACAGGACAGGAGAAGTGGTACTGTGCAGTGTATATATACAGAATAATATAGACACTGAGGATTACACCCAGTATACAGGACAGGAGAAGTGGTACTGTGCAGTGTATATATACAGAATAATACAGATACTGAGGATTACACCCAGTATACAGGACAGGAGAAGTGGTACTGTGCAGCGTATATATACAGAATAATACAGATACTGAGGATTACACCCAGTATACAGGACAGGAGAAGTGCTACTGTGCAGTGTATATATACAGAATAATACAGATACTGAAGATTACACCCAGTATACAGGACAGGAGAAGTGGTATTGTGCAGTGTATATATACAGAATAATACAGACACTGAGGATTACACCCAGTATACAGGACAGGAGAAGTGGTACTGTGCAGTGTATATATACAGAATAATACAGATACTGAGGATTACACCCAGTATACAGGACAGGAGAAGTGGTACTGTGCAGTGTATATATACAGAATAATACAGACACTGAGGATTACACCCAGTACACAGGACAGGAGAAGTGGTACTGTGCAGTGTATATATACAGAATAATACAGACACTGAGGATTACACCCAGTACACAGGACAGGAGAAGTGGTACTGTGCAGTGTATATATACAGAATAATACAGATACTGAGGATTACACCCAGTATACAGGACAGGAGAAGTGGTACTGTGCAGTGTATATATACAGAATAATACAGACACTGAGGATTACACCCAGTATACAGGACAGGAGAAGTGGTACTGTGCAGTGTATATATACAGAATAATACAGATACTGAGGATTACACCCAGTATACAGGACAGGAGAAGTGCTACTGTGCAGTGTATATATACAGAATAATACAGATACTGAAGATTACACCCAGTATACAGGACAGGAGAAGTGGTACTGTGCAGTGTATATATACAGAATAATACAGATACTGAGGATTACACCCAGTATACAGGACAGGAGAAGTGGTACTGTGCAGTGTATATATACAGAATAATACAGACACTGAGGATTACACCCAGTATACAGGACAGGAGAAGTGGTACTGTGCAGTGTATATATACAGAATAATACAGATACTGAGGATTACACCCAGTATACAGGACAGGAGAAGTGGTACTGTGCAGTGTATATATACAGAATAATACAGATACTGAGGATTACACCCAGTATACAGGACAGGAGAAGTGGTACTGTGCAGTGTATATATACAGAATAATACAGACACTGAGGATTACACCCAGTATACAGGACAGGAGGAGTGGTACTGTGCAGTGTATATATACAGAATAATACAGATACTGTAAGGTCCTGGTGGTGGAAATGCTGGGCCGTGCACCGGACTCCTCCAGCGGAGCAACCCGGAGCTAACCCCAATACAGGGACTGTCCGGTCACCCCGTCAGAGGGCCTTGATGCACGGTAGCCGAAGCACTAGCTGTGTGGGCACAGTCCGTTCCAGAAGGAGGAAGGAAGACGTCCCTGAGGTCACAAGGGTCCAGATGGTAGTCCCAACAACAAGGCTTTGGTTCCGGTGCCGGGTGGAGATGACAGGTGGAACCGGATCCAGCTGGACGAGAGGACGGAGGTCACCACGTGGCGAATAATACAGATACTGAGGATTACACCCAGTATACAGGACAGGAGAAGTGGTACTGTGCAGTGTATATATACAGAATAATACAGGTACTGAGGATTACACCCAGTATACATGACTGATGGACTAGTGAATTGCGCTCCTGGTAATCTAATAAATAAGACACCACACACTGCGTGACATGGATTAAAATTTTGGCCACAGCAGCCCTTTATTTTAATAAGAAAAAACATCAATAAGAAAAAACAAGATTATCGGCCCAGAGATGTGGTTGTTATAAATCCCAGCCCCATATCCCCCTCCGCCGTGTACACCTAGCTCAAGGGGGAATCTGGGTATACCCCTTGATCATTTTCCTTGTGTCCGCTGAGCTCCTCCCCAGGGACCCATCTATTCCACTGTCCACTGAGCTCCTCCCCAGGGACCCATATTCCACTGTCCGCTGAGCTCTGGCCCAGGGACCCCATTAAAAACATAATTCTCCAACCAACAAAGAGGGGGTTTAAACAACCACATCCCGCCGCCGCCAAATGCTGCTGTAACATACAATATTAAAATGTTAATACAATATTAATATGTTGATATGACATTGTCAATTTGGATACATTACTGATAACAATTAATACAATACGATACAATACTAATAATGTTGATAAAATACCGATGATGTTGAATACCAATAACATTGTTAGAATATTGACAGTGTTGCAAAGTCCTGATATTGATACATTTCCCTTTATTATAGGGAGGGTGGGTGGGACAACTGCTTGTTCAGTCTTTAAGTCCAGGACAAAGGAATGACACCTTAACATGGGACCTATTTCTTATATGGCCCCTGCCCCCATCTCTCCTCCTGCTCGCCCACCACCACATTCCTTAGGTAAAAACCCCCATCCCTTACTCCTTAACCCTTTCCTGGATCTATCACTGCCTCAGTCATGTACGTTACGTCTATCTGCCTTCACTCTGCTTGACTGATGGACTAGTGAATTGCGCTCCTGGTAATCTAATAAATAAGACACCACACACTGCGTGACATGGATTAAAATTTTGGCCACAGCAGCCCTTTATTTTAATAAGAAAAAACATCAATAAGAAAAAACAAGATTATCGGCCCAGAGATGTGGTTGTTATAAATCCCAGCCCCATATCCCCCTCCGCCGTGTACACCTAGCTCAAGGGGGAATCTGGGTATACCCCTTGATCATTTTCCTTGTGTCCGCTGAGCTCCTCCCCAGGGACCCATCTATTCCACTGTCCACTGAGCTCCTCCCCAGGGACCCATATTCCACTGTCCGCTGAGCTCTGGCCCAGGGACCCCATTAAAAACATAATTCTCCAACCAACAAAGAGGGGGTTTAAACAACCACATCCCGCCAAGACTCGCTCTTGTGACACCTTACAAGAGTGAGTTCCTCCACAACTTAATGGCTCGTTCTACTCCTTCTTGTATTCCCAACATCCATATATCAATGCCAATGTCATTAAGATGTACCTTATCATCTCTCCAAAAATGTTCCTTTGTATTTTCCAGCATCTGGTGACGTATGGCCACCCCTCCGTTTTCCAACACAAATTTTGTTATTTTTTTATTAACCTTTATCCTTGTATTATTGATGCGAGCCACTGATCGCGCTGTTCTCCACATTTGTCTAGCTACTATATCCGACCAGACCACCACTGTTTCTGGGTAAGACCTCCATAAATTCAACATATCAAGCTTTATGTTCCTAACTAAATGTCTTGATGTTCTTATTGCTAAATCATTACCACCTAAATGGATAAGTAAGACGTCCGGGGGGCGGTAGAACTCCACATGATACTGGATTTCTTTTAACAGCTGATGCCACTGCATTCCCCTCTTTCCTATCCATGTCACCCGTGCCAAGGAACTGGGCAACCCCAACTGTTTGCCATTAGGCCTGACTGCTGCACGTAAGGCCCCCCAAAAACAAATGAATGTCCCATGATCCAAACCAGGCATTGCTGTTCAGCTAAAACAAAAAACAAAAACACAATTATCACGCAATTATCTAAATGAAGACACAACTACTATAAGATTACCACAATGTACACATATATATACATGTACGCCATTTATAATAAATGTAATCGAATGTAACTCTTAAATCTGCTC
Organism: Anomaloglossus baeobatrachus; assembly: GCF_048569485.1. Lineage (NCBI taxonomy): Eukaryota > Metazoa > Chordata > Amphibia > Anura > Aromobatidae > Anomaloglossus > Anomaloglossus baeobatrachus. Next base: position 567,412,042 of record NC_134358.1, on the reverse strand, counting down.
GATTTCCATCTCCCGATTTTTTTAACTATGTCAGGCCCTAAGCCCCATCTAGCAGCTTCTGTGGCTGCTCCTATCCTAAATGAGTGTGAAGTGAATGCATTTGGAGACTCTCCCAATATTGTCAGGCATTTTTTAAGAACTGCTGTGAATTGAAATTGTGACAATGACTTACAATCCTCATGAATTAGTAATGAACCTTGGATATTTGGCCTTCTTGAGACATAGTTTCTAAAACAGATGACCGGGCAGGCCCTGGACCCGCTTAAAGGAAACAATGTGATCCATTTTCCTCTACCCTGTTGATCAGTTTTTGACTTTGCCAGAAAACATTCTAATCTGTCTGTGTACTGATGCACGTCCTCGTCTTGTAGACCCCCACTTCTGGTGGAGCTACTCGCCACCAACTCGCTGATTCTAAAAGCGCCAAAAAAGGCCAGTGTGAATGCACAACTAAAGAGAAACACTTCAAAGGGACTGCTACAGACTCGGCCTAGTACACTCAGTATCTGCTGCAATAACTGGAAAGAAATCGGACGCCGTTTATCTCTGGTCTTCTTACAACTTTTCCTGTAACCCTTTAGGGCCTGCTTAACTAAAAAATGCTTTGTGTAATCAGTGAAGTCGTGCAACTTAAACCAAAAAGCTAATCCAGACATTTTACTATCAATACTGGACAATGAAGTACCATCCACAAAGGCCCTGCTAATGTAAAATAACAACAAGGAAACATTGTCATGTAACCTGGCATCATGTCCCACTAGAGCACACAAGTCTTCCCATTCCCTCCATGCTGACTGGTACCTCTGCCATGTGCTTACACCCACAGACCGTTCTATCAGAGCGTATGCGGTGTCACTGGCAGTGACCACAGAAAATCCGGACACTTCTTGCCTTGTACCTCTGCCATCGGGGCTAACGAACGGAATCTGTCCCACTGAAAACGAGACAGAGCATCAGCCACAGAATTGCAAACACCGGGAACATGCACAGCTGTAATCTGACAATTTGACTTTAAACAGCGCAGCACTAGATGACGCAGCAACGTAACAACAGGCAGGGAAGAAGCTGATTGTTTGTTGATGACTTCTACAACTCCCAAGTTATCACAATGAAATCTCACTTTTCGGTTTTGGAAAATATTGTACCAAATTTCACAAGCAACCACTATGGGGAACAATTCAAGGAGTACTAAGTTTCGTGTTAACCCATTGTTTCTCCAACTCTCTGGCCACCTATCTGCACACCACTGTCCCGAACAATATGCACCAAAACCAGTTGACCCCGCTGCATCAGTGTGGATGTCTAGATCAAAATTTGAAACCGGTGGTCTGATCCACAATGACCTCCCATTAAACTCTATTAAGAACTGTTCCCATACCGCCAGATCGTCCTTTAATGTTCTAGCCAGCCGCACAAAGTGATGTGGAAAGGTTATGCCTGAGGTAGCTGCAGCTAGGCGCCTACAAAAAACTCTACCCATTGGAATAATGCGACACGCAAAGTTCATTTTCCCTAACAGCGATTGTAGATCCTTTAATCTGATCTTACGGTGAGATCTAGCTTCTCTGACTGCCTCCAGCAGATCACTGACCTTGTCATCCGGTAATCTGCACTCCATTGCTTCACTGTCAATCAAAATTCCTAAAAACTTGATAAGTGTAGACGGGCCTTCTGTTTTATCTGATGCTAACGGTACTCCAAAACACTTAAAAACCGACTGAATCGCTGCCAATAATGAAGCACAAACAAATGACTTTGGTGGACCAATACATAGGAAATCATCTAGATAATGCAGGACAGAACGCACGCCGGCTTCCTTCTTTACTACCCACTCCAAAAATGTGCTAAATGATTCAAACAAGGAGCATGAGATGGAGCAGCCCATCGGTAAACACAAGTCTACATAAAACCTGCCACTGACAACCCAAGAGATGGAAGCTTTCTGGATGGACTGGTAAGAGTCTAAAGGCAGCTTCAATGTCTGTTTTTGCCATTAAAGCTCCTCTGCCGTACTTCTGAACCCATGCAATCGCTGTATCAAATGAAGTATACGAGACTGTGCAAAGTTCCTGATCGATTCCATCATTAACTGAGCTTCCATGAGGGAAGGACAGATGATGGATCAGCCTAAACTTATTGGGTTCCTTCTTTGGGACCACCCCCAATGGAGAGACCCTTAAGTTTTCTATTGGCATTTTGGGGAATGGGCCTGCCATGCGGCCCAGGTCAATTTCTTTGTTTAGTTTTGTGGAGACAATGTGAGAATATGTATAAGCTGAAGCAAGGTTACGAGAACAGGTTAATGGGCCTGAAGTAGATGGGATCTTAAAACCTTCTGAGAAACCCTCCCCCAGCAATTGTGCTGCTTTTCTATCTGGGTACCTGCTTAGATAGCCCACCATCTCCCCGAGTCTAATTGGGGTTTCCCCCTTTTTGGTTAATCTCTGCTGTTGGGGTTTTATTTCGTTTAAAGCATTTTGATAGGCTATGGTTTCCACTACAGAAGCTGCATTCATGTTTGTACCTGCATGTGTTTCCGAATCTGCACTGGCTATCATTGAACTGCCAGCAGCAACCTTTTCTGTTTGCTGCCGACAATCCGATTGCTGATGATCTGCCGACATAGCCCTGAAAGGGCTGATTAACCCCACGTGGCGCTGTCATGAGACGCATCCATAAACTAATATCTTTGTGATCCCAACGAATCCCTTGGCGACCAGCCTTTCGTTGGCGAAACTGCTCATCATAGCGCAGCCATGCTAAACCTCCATACACACGGTGCGCCTCCCCGATAGAATTCATGTAACAAAATAAGGCAGAGCAATGTTCAGGAGTTTTTTGGCCTATTACACTTGCTAATATGGCAAAAGCCTGGAACCAATTGCTAAATGTTTGGGGGATGAGACAATACCGTCTTTCTTGTTCCTCTCTTTTCCTCTCATCAAACCTTACTCTATCCAAGTTATATTTTTCTAAGGGCAATAATGAAAATATTTCCACATATTCGTCGGCCCAAATCTTCTCCCTAACCTCCTGTTTCAAATGAATTCCTAGAGGACCCTCAAAACATACATATAATTCTCCTTTTGCTGCATCAGATAATGGAACCCCTTGTGAAATTACTGCGTCCTCCTGTGTGTCTGGATCAGCACACGACTGACTTACCACCTCCGATGTCCGGCGACCATTCCCACACCATGCAGCAATAGGAGAAGAAGTTATGGGTAAGCTAGACTGACTCAAAGCCTCCTTAACCCCGGACACTAATTGCTGTACTACTGAATTAAGATCCCATCCTACATTGCCGGGAACTGTACCCCCAACTGCGCCCACTGGATTCATTACAGGTGTTGTTACACTAGATATAGGACAAGAAAAAGTGTTCTCACCAATACCTGGCTGCGTCCTAGGTTGACCAGCCGTCCGTGACGTATTAGTTATAGTCTCTACAGCCCCTCCATTATTGAAGTGCTGCGTGCTGCTGCCCTCTAGTGGGCAGTCGTTATCTGTGTCATAGTCATTGTCTGGAATCTCTTCTGAGTCTTGTAGCTGTAGATTTCTTGCCGGACTCATATCCTGAGTCGGCCGAAGAAGTCTTTGTCTGGTTAAAGTACTTTTGCGCAGTTGTCTTTTTGGATTCCTGCCACTCCTCGTGTAATGAGAACCCGGATCCGGAAATGTTGTGTGTCCTAAGCCCATCCCCCCGTGTTGGTTTATTTCCTGGGGTAAGGCCGTATGATGTCCTCTAGAATGATACAAAGTTTGTTGAGGAAGTTCTGCGGATTCATGGTGGGCTGTGGTCACGTCAGCTGTAGCTTGTGTGGCTGCTTCTCTGGCTGGCACCTCAGTAGAGCTGGACTTTCTCCTTGCACTTCTTGGTGTCTCTCTGGTTAGATGGTCGGGCTCTTTTCTCTGTCCTTTGTTATTCTTGTACTGTAATTTCCTTCCTGGTTTGTAAGCAGGATCAGAGGCCGTGCTGCGCTTTGCTCTTTTCCTAGAGGTAACGGAAGGACTTATGATCCTATTGTGAGTCCTATTGGCCATTTCAGAAGTTAGTCTCTCAGGAGGTCTTGATCTTCTTAGAGTTTGATGTTCAGAAAGTTCAGAAGGGACAGATGCTGTATCCCGGGCACTCTTCAGCAATTCGTCTAGCTGGGCCTGAATCCATTCGGGCCTACATGTCAAAGCCGCAGCCTGAACGCTCTTCAGCAAGGCATCCAAACTGCTTGTTCAGTCTTTAAGTCCAGGACAAAGGAATGACACCTTAACATGGGACCTATTTCTTATATGGCCCCTGCCCCCATCTCTCCTCCTGCTCGCCCACCACCACATTCCTTAGGTAAAAACCCCCATCCCTTACTCCTTAACCCTTTCCTGGATCTATCACTGCCTCAGTCATGTACGTTACGTCTATCTGCCTTCACTCTGCTGGACAGGAGGAGTGGTACTGTGCAGTGTATACATACAGAATAATACAGATACTGAGGATTACACCCAGTATACAGGACAGGAGGAGTGGTACTGTGCAGTGTATATATACAGAATAATACAGAGGATTACACCTAGTATACAGGACAGGAGAAGTGGTACTGTGCAGTGTAGATATACAGACTAATACAGGTACTGAGGATTACACCCAGTATACAGGACAGGAGGAGTGGTACTGTGCAGTGTATATATACACAGAATAATACAGATACTGAGGATTACACCTAGTATACAGGACAGGAGAAGTGGTACTGTGCATTGTATATATACAGAATAATACAGGTACTGAGGATTACACCCAGTATACAGGACAGGAGGAGTGGTACTGTGCAGTGTATATATACAGAATAATACAGATACTGAGGATTACACCCAGTATACAGGACAGGAGAAGTGGTACTGTGCAGTGTATATATACAGAATAATACAGATACTGAGGATTACACCCAGTATACAGGACAGGAGAAGTGGTACTGTGCAGTGTATATATACAGAATAATACAGGTACTGAGGATTACACCCAGTATACAGGACAGGAGGAGTGGTACTGTGCAGTGTATATATACAGAATAATACAGATACTGAGGATTACACCCAGTATACAGGACAGGAGAAGTGGTACTGTGCAGTGTATATATACAGAATAATACAGGTACTGAGGATTACACCCAGTATACAGGACAGGAGGAGTGGTACTGTGCAGTGTATATATACAGGATAATACAGATACTGAGGATTACACCCAGTATACAGGACAGGAGAAGTGGTACTGTGCAGTGTATATATACAGAATAATACAGATACTGAGGATTACACGCAGTATACAGGACAGGAGGAGTGGTACTGTGCAGTGTATATATACAGAATAATACAGATACTGAGGATTACACCCAGTATACAGGACAGTAGAACTGGTACTGTGCAATGAATATATACAGAATAATACAGATACTGAGGATTACACCCAGTATACAGGACAGGAGAAGTGGTACTGTGCAGTGTATATATACAGAATAATACAGGTACTGAGGATTACACCCAGTATACATGACTGATGGACTAGTGAATTGCGCTCCTGGTAACCTAATAAATAAGACACCACACACTGCGTGACATGGATTAAAATTTTGGCCACAGCAGCCCTTTATTTTTTATAAGAAAAAACATCAACAAGAAAAACAAGATTATCAGCCCAGAGATGTGGTTGTTATAAATCCCAGCCCCATATCCCCCTCCGCCGTGTACACCTAGCTCAAGGGGGAATCTGGGTATACCCCTTGATCATTTTCCTTGTGTCCGCTGAGCTCCTCCCCAGGGACCCATCTATTCCACTGTCCGCTGAGCTCCTCCCCAGGGACCCATATTCCACTGTCCGCTGAGCTCTGGCCCAGGGACCCCATTAAAAACATAATTCTCCAACCAACAAAGAGGGGGTTTAAACAACCACATCCCGCCGCCAAATGCTGCTGTAACATACAATATTAAAAAGTTAATACAATATTAATATGTTGATATGACATTGTCAATTTGGATACATTACTGATAACAATTGATACAATACTAATAATGTTGATAAAATACCGATGATGTTGAATACTTTATTATTATTATTATTTATTATTATAGCGCCATTTATTCCATGGCGCTTTACAAGTGAAAGAGGGTATACGTACAACAATCATTAACGGTACGAATACCAAAACATTGTTAGATATTGACAGTGTTGCAAAGTCCTGATATTGATACATTTCCCTTTATTATAGGGAGGGTGGGTGGGACAACTGCTGGTTCAGTCTTTGAGTCCAGGACAAAGGAATGACACCTTAACATGGGACCTATCTCTTATATGGCCCCTGCCCCCCCCCCCCGTCTCTCCTCCTGCTCACTCACCCCCCCCCACCGCATTCCTTAGGTAAAACCCCCATCCCTTACTCCTTAACCCTTTCCTGGATCTATCACTGCCTCAGTCATGTACGTTACGGCTATCTGCCTTCACTCTGCTTGACTGATGGACTAGTGAATTGCGCTCCTGGTAACCTAATAAATAAGACACCACACACTGCGTGACATGGATTAAAATTTTGGCCACAGCAGCCCTTTATTTTTTATAAGAAAAACATCAACAAGAAAAAACAAGATTATCGGCCCAGAGATGTGGTTGTTATAAATCCCAGCCCCATATCCCCCTCCGCCGTGTACACCTAGCTCAAGGGGGAATCTGGGTATACCCCTTGATCATTTTCCTTGTGTCCGCTGAGCTCCTCCCCAGGGACCCATCTATTCCACTGTCCACTGAGCTCCTCCCCAGGGACCCATATTCCACTGTCCGCTGAGCTCTGGCCCAGGGACCCCATTAAAAACATAATTCTCCAACCAACAAAGAGGGGGTTTAAACAACCACATCCCGCCAAGACTCGCTCTTGTGACACCTTACAAGAGTGAGTTCCTCCACAACTTAATGGCTCGTTCTACTCCTTCTTGTATTCCCAACATCCATATATCAATGCCAATGTCATTAAGATGTACCTTATCATCTCTCCAAAAATGTTCCTTTGTATTTTCAAGCATCTGGTGACGTATGGCCACCCCTCCATTTTCCAACACAAATTTTGTTATTTTTTTATTAACCTTTATCCTTGTATTATTGATGCGAGCCACTGATCGCGCTGTTCTCCACATTTGTCTAGCTACTATATCCGACCAGACCACCACTGTTTCTGGGTAAGACCTCCATAAATTCAACATATCGAGCTTTATGTTCCTAACTAAATGTCTTGATGTTCTTATTGCTAAATCATTACCACCTAAATGGATAAGTAAGACGTCCGGGGGGCGGTAGAACTCCACATGATACTGGATTTCTTTTAACAGCTGATGCCACTGCATTCCCCTCTTTCCTATCCATGTCACCCGTGCCAAGGAACTGGGCAACCCCAACTGTTTGCCATTAGGCCTGACTGCTGCACGTAAGGCCCCCCAAAAAACAAATGAATGTCCCATGATCCAAACCAGGCATTGCTGTTCAGCTAAAACAAAAACAAAAACACAATTATCACACAATTGTCTAAATGAAGACACAACTACTATAAGATTACCAAAATGTACACATATATATACATGTACGCCATTTATAATAAATGCAATCTAATGTAACTCTTAAATCTGCTCGCTTCCCATCTCCCGATTTTTTTAACTATGTCAGGCCCTAAGCCCCATCTACAGCTTCTGTGGCTGCTCCTATCCTAAATGAGTGTGAAGTGAATGCATTTGGAGACTCTCCCAATATTGTCAGGCATTTTTTAAGAACTGCTGTGAATTGAAATTGTGACAATGACTTACAATCCTCATGAATTAGTAATGAACCTTGGATATTTGGCCTTCTTGAGACATAGTTTCTAAAACAGATGACCGGGCAGGCCCTGGAACCGCTTAAAGGAAACAATGTGATCCATTTTCCTCTACCCTGTTGATCAGTTTTTGACTTTGCCAGAAAACATTCCAATCTGTCTGTGTACTGATGCACGTCCTCGGCTTGTAGACCCCCTCTGTCTGTGTACTGATGCATGTCCTCGGCTTGTAGACCCCCTCTGTCTGTGTACTGATGCACGTCCTCAGCTTGTAGACCCCCTCTGTCTGTGTACTGATGCATGTCCTCGGCTTGTAGACCCCCTCTGTCTGTGTACTGATGCACGTCCTCAGCTTGTAGACCCCCTCTGTCTGTGTACTGATGCATGTCCTCGGCTTGTAGACCCCCTCTGTCTGTGTACTGATGCACGTCCTCAGCTTGTAGACCCCCACTTCTGGTGGAGCTACTCGACACTAACTCGCTGATTCTAAAAGCTCCAAAAAAAAGGCCAGTGTGAATGCACAACTAAAGAGTAACACTTCAAACGGACTGCTCCAGACTCGGCCTCGTACACTCAGTATCTGCTGCAATAACTGGAAAGAAATCGGACGCCGTTTATCTCTGGTCTTCTTACAACTTTTTCTGTAACCCTTTAGGGCCTGCTTAACTAAAAAATGCTTTGTGTAATCAGTGAAGTCGTGCAACTTAAACCAAAAAGCTAATCCAGACATTTTACTATCAATACTGGACAATGAAGTACCGTCCACAAAGGCCCTGCTAATGTAAAATAACAACAAGGAAACATTGTCATGTACACTGGCATCATGTGCCACTAGAGCACACAAGTCTTCCCATTCCCTCCATGCTGACTGCTACCTCTGCCATGTGCTTACACCCACAGACCGTTCTATCAGAGCGTATGCGGTGTCACTGGCAGTGACCACAGAAAATCCGGACACTTCTTGCCTTGTACCTCTGCCATCGGGGCTAACGAACGGAATCTGTCCCACTGAAAACGAGACAGAGCATCAGCCACAGAATTGCAAACACCGGGGACATGCACAGCTGTAATCTGACAATTTGACTTTAAACAGCGCAGCACTAGATGACGCAGCAACGTAACAACAGGCAGGGAAGAAGCTGATTGTTGATGACTTCTACAACTCCCAAGTTATCACAATGAAATCTCACTTTTCGGTTTTGGAAAATATTGCACCAAATTTCACAAGCAACCACTATGGGGAACAATTCAAGGAGTACTAAGTTTCGTGTTAACCCATTGTTTCTCCAACTCTCTGGCCACCTATCTGCACACCACTGTCCAGAACAATATGCACCAAAACCAGTTGACCCCGCTGCATCAGTGTGGATGTCTAGATCCAAATTTGAAACCGGTGGTCTGATCCACAATGACCTCCCATTAAACTCCATTAAGAACTGTTCCCATACCGCCAGATCGTCCTTTAATGTTCTAGCCAGCCGCACAAAGTGATGTGGAAAGGTTATGCCTGAGGTAGCTGCAGCTAGGCGCCTACAAAAGACTCTACCCATTGGAATAATGCGACACGCAAAGTTCATTTTTCCTAACAGCGATTGTAGATCCTTTAATCTGATCTTACGGTGAGATCTAGCTTCTCTGACTGCCTCCAGCAGATCACTGACCTTGTCATCCGGTAATCTGCACTCCATTGCTTCACTGTCAATCAAAATTCCTAAAAACTTGATAAGTGTAGACGGGCCTTCTGTTTTATCTGATGCTAACGGTACTCCGAAACGCTTAAAAACCGACTGAATCGCTGCCAATAATGAAGCACAAACAAATGACTTTGGTGGACCAATACATAGGAAATCATCTAGATAATGCAGGACAGAACGCACGCCGGCTTCCTTCTTTACTACCCACTCCAAAAATGTGCTAAATGATTCAAACAAGGAGCATGAGATGGAGCAGCCCATGGGTATACACAAGTCTACATAAAACCTTCCCTGCCACTGACAACCCAAGAGATGGAAGCTTTCTGGATGGACTGGTAAGAGTCTAAAGGCAGCTTCAATGTCTGTTTTTGCCATTAAAGCTCCTCTGCCGTACTTCTGTACCCATGCAATCGCTGTATCAAATGAAGTATACGAGACTGTGCAATGTTCCTGATCGATTCCATCATTAACTGAGCTTCCATGAGGGAAGGACAGATGATGGATCAGCCTAAACTTATTGGGTTCCTTCTTTGGGACCACCCCCAATGGAGAGACCCTTAAGTTTTCTATTGGCATTTTGGGGAATGGGCCTGCCATGCGGCCCAGGTCAATTTCTTTGTTTAGTTTTGTGGAGACAATGTGAGAATATGTATAAGCTGAAGCAAGGTTACGAGAACAGGTTAATGGGCCTGAAGTAGATGGGATCTTAAAACCTTCTGAGAAACCCTCCCCCAGCAATTGTGCTGCTTTTCTATCTGGGTACCTGCTTAGATAGCCCACCATCTCCCCGAGTCTAATTGGGGTTTCCCCCTTTTTGGTTAATCTCTGCTGTTGGGGTTTTATTTCGTGTAAAGCATTTGGATAGGCTATGGTTTCCACTACAGAAGGTGCATTCATGTCTGTACCTGCATGTGTTTCCGAATCTGCACTGGCTATCATTGAACTGCCAGCAGCAACCTTTTCTGTTTGCTGCCGACAATCCGATTGCTGATGATCTGCCGACATAGCCCTGAAAGGGCTGATTAACCCCACGTGGCGCTGTCATGAGACGCATCCATAAACCAATATCTTTGTGATCCCAACGAATCCCTTGGCGACCAGCCTTTCGTTGGCGAAACTGCTCATCATAGCGCAGCCATGCTAAACCTCCATACACACGGTGCGCCTCCCCGATAGAATCCATGTAACAAAATAAAGCAGAGCAATGTTCAGGAGTTTTTTGGCCTATTACACTTGCTAATATGGCAAAGGCCTGGAACCAATTGGCAAATGTTTGGGGGATGAGACGATAGCGTCCTTCTTGTTCCTCTCTTTTCCTCTCATCAAACCTTACTCTATCCAAGTTATATTTTTCTAAGGGCAATAATGAAAATATTTCCACATATTCGTCGGCCCAAATCTTCTCCCTAACCTCCTGTTTCAAATGAATTCCTAGAGGACCCTCAAAACATACATATAATTCTCCTTTTGCTGCATCAGATAATGTAACCCCTTGTGAAATTACTGCGTCCTCCTGTGTCTCTGGATCAGCACACAACTGACTTACCACCTCCGATGTCCGGCGACCATTTCCACACCATGCAGCAATAGGAGAAGAAGTTATGGGTAAGCTAGACTGACTCAAAGCCTCCTTAACCCCGGACACTAATTGCTGTACTACTGAATTAAGATCCCATCCTACATTGCCGGGAACTGTACCCCCAACTGCGCCCACTGGACTCATTACAGGTGTTGTTACACTAGATATAGGACAAGAAAAAGTGTTCTCACCAATACCTGGCTGCGTCCTAGGCTGACCAGCCGTCCCTCACCAATACCTGGCTGCGTCCTAGGCTGACCAGCCGTCCCTCACCAATACCTGGCTGCGTCCTAGGCTGACCAGCCGTCCCTCACCAATACCTGGCTGCGTCCTAGGCTGACCAGCCATCCCTCACCAATACCTGGCTGCGTCCTAGGTTGACCAGCCGTCCGTGACGTATTAGTTATAGTCTCTACAGCCCCTTCATTATTGAAGTGCTGCGTGCTGCTGCCCTCTAGTGGGGAGTCGTTATCTGTGTCATAGTCATTGTCTGGAATCTCTTCTGAGTCTTGTAGCTGTAGATTTATTGCTTGACTCACATCCTGAGCCGGCCGATGAAGTCTTTGTCTGGTTAAAGTACTTTTGCGCAGTTGTCTTTTTGGATTCCTACCACTCCTCGTGTAATGAGAACCCGGATCCGGAAATGTTGTGTGTCCTAAGCCCATCCCCCCGTGTTGGTTCAGTTCCTGGGGTGAGGCCGTATGATGTCCTCTAGAATGATGCAAAGATTGTTGAGGAAGTTCTAAGGATTCATGGTGGGCTGTCGTCACGTCAGTTGTAGCTTGTTTGGCTGCTTCTCTGGCTGGCACCTCAGTAGAGCTGGACTTTCTCCTTGCACTTCTTGGTGTCTCTCCAGTTAGATGATCTGGCTCTTTTCTCTGTACCTTGTTATTCTTGTACTGTAGTTTCCTTCCTGGTTTGTAAGAAGGATCAGAGGCCGTGCTGCGCTTTGCTCTTTTCCTAGAAGTAACAGAAGGACTTATGATCCTATTGTGAGTCCTATTGGCCATTTCAGAAGTTAGTCTCTCAGGAGGTCTTGATCTTCTTAGAGTTTGATGTTCAGAAAGTTCAGAAGGGACAGATGCTGTATCCCGGGCATTCTTCAGCAATTCGTCTAGCTGGGCCTGAATCCATTCGGGCCTACACGTCAAAGCCGCAGCCTGAACAGTCTTCAGCAAGGCATCCATACTGCTGGTTCAGTCTTTGAGTGCAGGACAAAGGAATGACACCTTAACATGGGACCTATTTCTTATATGGCCCCTGCCCCCCATCTCTCCTCCTGCTCGCTGACCACCACCACATTCCTTAGGTAAAAACCTCATCCCTTACTCCTTAACCCTTTCCTGGATCTATCACTGCCTCAGTCATGTACGTTACGGCTATCTGCCTTCACTCTGCTGGACAGGAGAAGTGGTACTGTGCAGTGTATATATACAGAATAATACAGATACTGAGGATTACACCCAGTATACAGGACAGGAGAAGTGGTACTGTGCAGTGTATATATACAGAATAATACAGACACTGAGGATTACACCCAGTATACAGGACAGGAGAAGTGGTACTGTGCAGTGTATATATACAGAATAATACAGACACTGAGGATTACACCCAGTATACAGGACAGGAGAAGTGGTACTGTACTGTGCAGTGTATATATACAGAATAATACAGATACTGAGGATTACACCCAGTATACAGGACAGGAAAAGTGGTACTGTGCAGTGTATATATACAGAATAATACAGATACTGAGGATTACACCCAGTATACAGGACAGGAGAAGTGGTACTGTGCAGTGTATATATACAGAATAATACAGATACTGAGGATTACACCCAGTATACAGGACAGGAGAAGTGGTACTGTGCAGTGTATATATACAGAATAATACAGATACTGAGGATTACACCCAGTATACAGGACAGGAGAAGTGGTACTGTGCAGAGTATATATACAGAATAATACAGATACTGAGGATTACACCCAGTATATAGGACAGGACAAGTGGTACTGTGCAGTGTATATATACAGCATAATAGAGATACTGAGGATTACACCCAGTATACAGGACAGGAGAAGTGGTACTGTGCAGTGTATATATACAGAATAATACAGATACTGAGGATTACACCCAGTATACAGGACAGGAGAAGTGGTACTGTGCAGAGTATATATACAGAATAATACAGATACTGAGGATTACACCCAGTATATAGGACAGGACAAGTGGTACTGTGCAGTGTATATATACAGCATAATACAGATACTGAGGATTACACCCAGTATACAGGACAGGAGAAGTGGTACTGTGCAGTGTATATATACAGAATAATACAGATACTGAGGATTACACCCAGTATACAGGACAGGAGAAGTGGTACTGTGCAGTGTATATATACAGAATAATACAGATACTGAGGATTACACCCAGTATACAGGACAGGAGAAGTGGTACTGTGCAGAGTATATATACAGAATAATACAGATACTGAGGATTACACCCAGTATATAGGACAGGACAAGTGGTACTGTGCAGTGTATATATACAGCATAATACAGATACTGAGGATTACACCCAGTATACAGGACAGGAGAAGTGGTACTGTGCAGTGTATATATACAGAATAATACAGATACTGAGGATTACACCCAGTATACAGGACAGGAGAAGTGCTACTGTGCAGTGTATATATACAGAATAATACAGATACTGAGGATTACACCCAGTATACAGGACAGGAGAAGTGGTACTGTGCAGAGTATATATACAGAATAATACAGATACTGAGGATTACACCCAGTATACAGGACAGGAGAAGTGGTACTGTGCAGTGTATATATACAGCATAATACAGATACTGAGGATTACACCCAGTATACAGGACAGGAGAAGTGGTACTGTGCAGTGTATATATACAGAATAATACAGATACTGAGGATTACACCCAGTATACAGGACAGGAGAAGTGGTACTGTGCAGCGTATATATACAGAATAATACAGATACTGAGGATTACACCCAGTATACAGGACAGGAGAAGTGGTACTGTGCAGTGTATATACAGAATAATACAGGTACTGAGGATTACACCCAGTATACAGGACAGGAGAAGTGGTACTGTGCAGTGTGTATATACAGAATAATACAGATACTGAGGATTACACCCAGTATACAGGACAGGAGAAGTGGTACTGTGCAGTGTATATATACAGAATAATACAGATACTGAGGATTACACCCAGTATACAGGACAGGAGAAGTGGTACTGTGCAGAGTATATATACAGAATAATACAGATACTGAGGATTACACCCAGTATACAGGACAGGAGAAGTGGTACTGTGCAGTGTATATATACAGCATAATACAGATACTGAGGATTACACCCAGTATACAGGACAGGAGAAGTGGTACTGTGCAGTGTATATATACAGAATAATACAGATACTGAGGATTACACCCAGTATACAGGACAGGAGAAGTGGTACTGTGCAGCGTATATATACAGAATAATACAGATACTGAGGATTACACCCAGTATACAGGACAGGAGAAGTGGTACTGTGCAGTGTATATACAGAATAATACAGGTACTGAGGATTACACCCAGTATACAGGACAGGAGAAGTGGTACTGTGCAGTGTGTATATACAGAATAATACAGATACTGAGGATTACACCCAGTATACAGGACAGGAGAAGTGGTACTGTGCAGTGTATATATACAGAATAATACAGACACTGAGGATTACACCCAGTATACAGGACAGGAGAAGTGGTACTGTGCAGTGTATATATACAGAATAATACAGACACTGAGGATTACACCCAGTATACAGGACAGGAGAAGTGGTACTGTGCAGTGTATATATACAGAATAATACAGATACTGAGGATTACACCCAGTATACAGGACAGGAGAAGTGGTACTGTGCAGTGTATATATACAGAATAATACAGATACTGAGGATTACACCCAGTATACAGGACAGGAGAAGTGGTACTGTGCAGTGTATATATACAGAATAATACAGATACTGAGGATCACACCCAGTATACAGGACAGGAGAAGTGGTACTGTGCAGTGTATATATACAGCATAATACAGATACTGATGATTACACCCAGTATACAGGACAGGAGAAGTGGTACTGTGCAGTGTATATATACAGAATAATACAGATACTGAGGATTACACCCAGTATATAGGACAGGAGAAGTGGTACTGTGCAGTGTATATATACAGCATAATACAGATACTGATGATTACACCCAGTATACAGGACAGGAGAAGTGGTACTGTGCAGTGTATATATACAGAATAATACAGATACTGAGGATTACACCCAGTATACAGGACAGGAGAAGTGGTACTGTGCAGTGTATATATACAGAATAATACAGATACTGAGGATTACACCCAGTATACAGGACAGGAGAAGTGGTACTGTGCAGTGTATATATACAGAATAATGCAGATACTGAGGATTACACCCAGTATACAGCACAGGAGAAGTGGTACTGTGCAGTGTATATATACAGAATAATACAGACACTGAGGATTACACCCAGTATACAGGACAGGAGAAGTGGTACTGTGCAGTGTATATATACAGAATAATACAGATACTGAGGATTACACCCAGTATACAGGACAGGAGAAGTGGTACTGTGCAGTGTATATATACAGAATAATACAGATACTGAGGATTACACCCAGTATACAGGACAGGAGAAGTGGTACTGTGCAGTGTATATATATATATAATAATACAGATACTGAGGATTACACCCAGTATACAGGACAGGAGGAGTGGTACTGTGCAGTGTATATATATAATAATACAGATACTGAGGATAACACCCAGTATACAGGACAGGAGAAGTGGTACTGTGCAGAGTAATACAGATGTGTAATCACTGAACAATGATGTCACAGTTGTAATTGATGGGAGACAAGTCTGGTGACACTGTAGCCACGGGGGCACGTGTAGGCCACACCGCCTGCTCACATTAGCTCCAGTAACATGAGCTTTGGTACTGTCATGTTGAATAATGTCTCCGAGGATACTTTGGATAAATGACCGCACTATGGCTTCTACAACCAAATGAAATGTAATGCTGAGCTGTTAGAGGGGTCCGGTTACTGTACATTATACCACCCAACACCATAGTCCTACGAGTAGGACCGGTGGGACATTCTCTTGTGAAGGCCTCTTCATGTGTTGCCCACGTGGTCTCCGGGCTAATCTCCAGCTATCATGGCTTCCTTCCAGCCACGTTCCAACTAGACGTGTATGGCCTCACTCAGTTCACTTGTATTGAGTGAGGCTGGGCACATTTAGTCGGCATGTGACTGATTATCTGCAATTCACATCACTGTGGTCACAAACCCACCTGCCTACGTGGTTTGTACTGGAGAATCCTGACAGTGCACACACTGCAATACTGTAAGTTGTTCTGCCTGGCATATCCAGCTCTTCTGTTCCATGTGCAATCCAGATCTGCTACTCCACGTGCCAGTCAGCATATCCACCTGTCAGTGCTCAGACCATACGACACACACTGCAGCACATTGCTCTGCATGGCTGTTATCCCAGAAGGAAGCCTCCTCTAAAGATGATGCACAAGAAAGCTGCAAACAGTTTGTTGAAGAGAAGCAGACTAATGGCATGGATTACTGGAACCCTGTGGTCTGATGGGGACAAAGATAAACTTATTTGGTTCAGATGGTGTCAGAGTGCAGCAACTAGAGGAGAGGAGCAAAAGACAAGTGTGTCCTGCCTACAGTCGGGCATGGTGGTGTAGGGTCATGGTTTGAGGCTGCATGAGTGCTGCTGGCTGGGGGGCTACAGATCATTGAAGCAACCATGAATTCAACATGTCCTGTGACATGCTGAAGCAGATCATGATCCCCTCCACTCATATTCCAATATAACAAACCCAATCACCTCTAAGACCACCACTGCCTCGCTAAAGACTGGACCGCCAGAGCGTCTCCAGACCTAAACCCTACGGAGCATCTGTGAGGCCTCTTCAAACGGAAGGTGGAGGAGCGCAAGGTCTGTAACATCCACCAGCTTCGGGATGTCATCATGGAGGATGGAAGAGGATCCAGCGGCATCTGTGCAGCTCTTGTGACCTCCAGCCCCAAGAGAGGTAAGCCTGTGCTGGAAAATAATGACGGCCAAACAAAATATTCTCACTAAGGGCACAATTTGGCCATTTTCACTTAGGGTGTACTCACTTTTGTTGCCAGCGATTTAGACATTAATGGCTGTGTCCCAAGTTATTTTTTTCCCTTGTTATACAAGCTGCACACTGACACTGTGCATTGTATCAAAGTGTCAGATCCTCAGTGCTGTGCCATGAAAAGATGTGAGGGGTGTACTCACTTTTGTGATATACTGTATGTGCAGACAGAGCTTTTTGAGAGGACTGAAAACAAGTTTTCTGGTGGAACTGCTTTTTTAAAATTGTACATTCTGCAGTGGTGAACCACCACTGCAGACTATGGGGTCCATGAGCTGGGGGGGCCGCAGACTCAAGGGCCTGCTTCATCTGCATGTACATCCGAGGACACGCATCCAGCTGAAATACATTGCAGCACAGACGCCTGTCAGGTCCCTGCACTGCAATGCCCGGCATGTAAGGAATTGAATATTTCCTGCTCCTCACTTTTACCTCTCTGCACTAGCCGCTGATGAGAGGTGGGTGGAATTGTGGGTGTGGGGAGCAGTGAATATTGATGTTCTTTAATAGCTGCACATGTGACCGCCGGTTTCCTGCAGTGGCTGGACGGTCACGTGTGCTGCTATTAAAGAATATATATTTGAATATTCGCAGCTCGTCCCTGTGTAAGTGGACGCACATGAAAGTGAGATCATGCGCTGCGCAGCTTACACTCTGAAGTCAGTTGCCAACATCGGAAGAGGACATCAGGGAGCTGAGGGGAGGTGAGTATATATATATATATATATATATACATATATATATAGGGTTTTTTTTTTACTGTGTGCTGCATGATGGGGGATCATATGTTTGAGGATGTGGTCAGGATGGGGCTATAATGGGGAAATATATGCCATGATGGGGTCTTGCACCAGAATGGGGACATGATGGAGACATATACCAAGATGGGGACATGATGGTCCATATACCTGGATGGCGATATATACCAGGATAGGGCCATGATGGGGACATTATAGGGTCATATACTAGGATCAAGATGTGATGGGGACTTAGACCTACCAGGAAGGAGACATGATGGAGGCATATAACATGATGGGGCTATGATGGGGGTCATATACCAGTCTGTGGACATATACCAGGATGGGGACTTGATGTGGACATATATACCAGGATGGGGACTTGCTGTAGACATATATACCAGGATGGGGACTTGATGGGGACATATATTCTGGGATGGAGACTTGATCTGGACATATATACCAGGATGGGGACTTGATGTGGACATATATACCAGGATGGGGACTTGATGGGGACATATATTCTGGGATGGAGACTTGATGTGGACATATATACCAGGATGGAGACATGACAAGGACATACAACAGGAGGAGACAAATATACCAGAATAGGAAACATATGTATCAGGATTGGTGATATATTTTCCAGGACCAGGCCCAAGATGGGGGACATTACTACATAATGAGTGGTAGGGGGGACTCATAAGTCTTTATAGGATTTTGGATGCTACAATAGCTCATACATCTGACCAACATGCGAGGGGGGAGGGGCAGGGCCAAACTTTGCACCGGGGCCCATCGGACTCTAGTTATGTCACTGGGTAACAGGTTCTTTGTAGGAATAAATCTTAGTAATAATAATGGCCGGCTATCTACTGTGTCTGGGGGGCACAAGGCAACTGCACCATGGATTATGGCACATGAAACAGTGTTTTCTAGCACCATGTATCCTGGCATGATGTATAACGGCACAATGATTACTAGCACCATGTATTACGTTACAATATATTCTGGCATGATGTATAATGGGAGAATGATTTCTAGCACCATGTATTATGCCTCGTAGCAAAATGTGTAATGGCCCGATGTATAATGGCACGATGTATAATGGCACGATGTGTAATGGCCCGATGTGTAATGGCACGATGTATAATGGCACGATGTGTAATGGCCCGATGTATAATGGCACGATGTATAATGGCACGATGTGTAATGGCACGATGTATAATGGCACGATGTGTAATGGCCCGATGTATAATGGCACGATGTATAATGGCACGATGTATAATGGCACGATGTATAATGGCACCATGTATAATGGCACGATGTGTAATGGCCCGATGTATAATGGCACGATGTATAATGGCACGATGTATAATGGCACGATGTATAATGGCACGATGTGTAATGGCCCGATGTATAATGGCACGATGTATAATGGCACGATGTGTAATGGCACGATGTATAATGGCACGATGTGTAATGGCCCGATGTATAATGGCACGATGTATAATGGCACGATGTATAATGGCACGATGTATAATGGCACCATGTATAATGGCACGATGTGTAATGGCCCGATGTATAATGGCACGATGTATAATGGCACGATGTATAATGGCACCATGTAAAATGGCCCGATGTGTAATGGCCCGATGTATAATGGCACGATGTATAATGGTATGATGTATAATGGCACGATGTGTAATGGCCCGATGTATAATGGCACGATGTATAATGGCACGATGTATAATGGCACGATGTATAATGGCACGATGTATAATGGCACGATGTGTAATGGCCCGATGTATAATGGCGCGATGTGTAATAGTATGATGTATAATGGCCCGATGTATAATGGCACGATGTGTAATGGCCCGATGTGTAATGGCACGATGTGTAATGGCCCGATGTATAATGGCGCGATGTGTAATGGTATGATGTATAATGGCCCGATGTATAATGGCACGATGTATAATGGCACGATGTGTAATGGCCCGATGTATAATGGCGCGATGTGTAATGGTATGATGTATAATGGCACGATGTATAATGGCACGATGTATAATGGCACGATGTGTAATGGCCCGATGTATAATGGCACGATGTATAATGGCACGATGTGTAATGGCACGATGTGTAATGGCACGATGTGTAATGGCCCGATGTATAATGGCACGATGTATAATGGCACGATGTATAATGGCACGATGTGTAATGGCACGATGTATAATGGCACGATGTATAATGGCACGATGTATAATGGCACGATGTATAATGGCACGATGTGTAATGGCACAATGTGTAATGGCACGATGTGTAATGGCACGATGTATAATGGCACGATGTGTAATGGCACGATGTATAATGGCACGATGTATAATGGCACGATGTATAATGGCCCGATGTATAATGCCCCGATGTGTAATGGCACGATGTGTAATGGCACGATGTGTAATGCCCCGATGTATAATGGCCCGATGTATAATGGCCCGATGTATAATGCCCCGATGTATAATGGCCCGATGTATAATGCCCCGATGTATAATGGCCCGATGTATAATGGCACGATGTATAATGCCCCGATGTATAATGGCCCGATGTATAATACCCCGATGTATAATGGCCCGATGTATAATGGCACGATGTATAATGGCACGATGTGTAATGGCCCGATGTATAATGCCCCGATGTATAATGGCCCGATGTATAATGGCCCGATGTATAATGCCCCGATGTATAATGGCCCGATGTATAATGCCCCGATGTATAATGGCCCGATGTATAATGGCACGATGTATAATGGCACGATGTGTAATGGCCCGATGTATAATGCCCCGATGTATAATGGCACGATGTGTAATGGCACGATGTATAATGGCACGATGTGTAATGGCCCGATGTGTAATGGCACGATGTATAATGGCACGATGTATAATGCCCCGATGTATAATGGCACGATGTGTAATGGCACGATGTATAATGGCACGATGTATAATGGCCCGATGTGTAATGGCACGATGTATAATGGTATGATGTATAATGGCCCGATGTATAATGGCACGATGTATAATGGCACGATGTATAATGGCACGATGTGTAATGGCCCGATGTATAATGGCACGATGTATAATGGCACGATGTATAATGGCACGATGTATAATGGCACGATGTATAATGGTATGATGTATAATGGCCCGATGTATAATGGCACGATGTATAATGGCACGATGTATAATGGCACGATGTGTAATGGCCCGATGTATAATGGCACGATGTATAATGGCACGATGTGTAATGGCACGATGTGTAATGGCACGATGTATAATGGCACGATGTGTAATGGCACGATGTGTAATGGCACGATGTGTAATGGCACGATGTATAATGGCCCGATGTGTAATGGCCCGATGTGTAATGGCCCGATGTATAATGGCACGATGTATAATGGCACGATGTATAATGGCACGATGTGTAATGGCCCGATGTATAATGGCACAATGTATAATGGCCCGATGTATAATGGCACAATGTATAATGGCCCGATGTATAATGGCCCGATGTATAATGGCACGATGTGTAATGGCACGATGTGTAATGGCACAATGTATAATGGCCCGATGTATAATGGCACAATGTATAATGGCCCGATGTATAATGGCACGATGTGTAATGGCACGATGTATAATGGTATGATGTATAATGGCACGATGTGTAATGGCACGATGTATAATGGTATGATGTATAATGGCCCGATGTATAATGGCACAATGTATAATGGCCCGATGTGTAATGGCACGATGTATAATGGCCCGATGTATAATGGCACGATGTGTAATGGCACGATGTATAATGGTATGATGTATAATGGCACGATGTGTAATGGCACGATGTGTAATGGCACCATGTATAATGGCACGATGTATAATGGCACGATGTGTAATGGCACGATGTGTAATGGCACGATGTGTAATGGCACGATGTATAATGGCACGATGTGTAATGGCCCGATGTATAATGGCACGATGTGTAATGGCACGATGTGTAATGGCCCGATGTATAATGGCCCGATGTATAATGGCACAATGTGTAATGGCCCGATGTATAATGGCACGATGTGTAATGGCCCGATGTATAATGGCCCGATGTGTAATGGCACGATGTGTAATGGCCCGATGTATAATGGCACGATGTATAATGGCACGATGTGTAATGGCACGATGTATAATGGCACGATGTGTAATGGCCCGATGTATAATGGCACGATGTGTAATGGCACGATGTGTAATGGCCCGATGTATAATGGCACGATGTGTAATGGCCCGATGTATAATGGCACGATGTGTAATGGCCCGATGTGTAATGGCCCGATGTGTAATGGCCCGATGTGTAATGGCACGATGTGTAATGGCCCGATGTATAATGGCACGATGTATAATGGCCCGATGTATAATGGCACGATGTATAATGGCACGATGTGTAATGGCACGATGTGTAATGGCACGATGTGTAATGGCACGATGTGTAATGGCCCGATGTGTAATGGCACCATGTATAATGGCACGATGTATAATGGCACGATGTGTAATGGCACGATGTATAATGGCCCGATGTATAATGGCACGATGTGTAATGGCACGATGTGTAATGGCCCGATGTATAATGGCACGATGTGTAATGGCCCGATGTATAATGGCACGATGTGTAATGGCACGATGTATAATGGCCCGATGTATAATGGCACGATGTGTAATGGCACGATGTGTAATGGCCCGATGTATAATGGCACGATGTATAATGGCACGATGTGTAATGGCACGATGTGTAATGGCACGATGTATAATGGCACGATGTATAATGGCCCGATGTATAATGGCACGATGTGTAATGGCACGATGTGTAATGGCACGATGTGTAATGGCACGATGTATAATGCCCCGATGTATAATGGCCCGATGTGTAATGGCACGATGTATAATGGCCCGATGTGTAATGGCCCGATGTATAATGGCACGATGTGTAATGGCACGATGTATAATGGCCCGATGTATAATGGCACGATGTGTAATGGCACGATGTGTAATGACACGATGTGTAATGGCACGATGTGTAATGGCACGATGTATAATGGCACGATGTATAATGGCCCGATGTATAATGGCACGATGTGTAATGGCACGATGTATAATGGCCCGATGTATAATGGCCCGATGTATAATGGCACGATGTGTAATGGCACGATGTATAATGGCCCGATGTATAATGGCACGATGTGTAATGGCACGATGTGTAATGGCACGATGTATAATGGCACGATGTGTAATGGCACGATGTGTAATGGCACGATGTATAATGGCACGATGTGTAATGGCACGATGTGTAATGGCACGATGTATAATGGCACGATGTATAATGGCACGATGTGTAATGGCCCAATGTATATGGCACGATGTGTAATGGCACGATGTATAATGGCACGATGTATAATGGCACGATGTATAATGGCACGATGTGTAATGGCCCAATGTATAATGGCACGATGTATAATGGCACGATGTATAATGGCACGATGTATAATGGCCCAATGTATAATGGCCCAATGTATAATGGCACGATGTGTAATGGCCCAATGTATAATGGCACGATGTGTAATGGCACGATGTGTAATGGCACGATGTATAATGGCACGATGTATAATGGCCCGATGTGTAATGGCACGATGTATAATGGCACGATGTATAATGGCCCGATGTGTAATGGCACGATGTATAATGGCACGATGTGTAATGGCCCAATGTATAATGGCACGATGTGTAATGGCACGATGTATAATGGCACGATGTATAATGGCACGATGTATAATGGCACGATGTGTAATGGCCCAATGTATAATGGCACGATGTATAATGGCACGATGTATAATGGCACGATGTGTAATGGCCCGATGTATAATGGCACGATGTGTAATGGCCCAATGTATAATGGCACGATGTATAATGGCACGATGTGTAATGGCCCAATGTATAATGGCACGATGTATAATGGTATGATGTGTAATGGCACGATGTGTAATGACCCGATGTGTAATGGCCCGATGTATAATGGCACGATGTATAATGGCACGATGTGTAATGGCACGATGTGTAATGGCACGATGTATAATGGCACAATGTGTAATGGCCTGATGTATAATGGCCCGATGTATAATGGCCCGATGTATAATGGCACGATGTATAATGGCACGATGTGTAATGGCACGATGTGTAATGGCCCGATGTATAATGGCACAATGTGTAATGGCCTGATGTATAATGGCCCGATGTATAATGGCCCGATGTATAATGGCACGATGTATAATGGCCCGATGTATAATGGCACGATGTGTAATGGCCCGATGTATAATGGCACGATGTGTAATGGCACGATGTGTAATGGCACGATGTATAATGGCCCGATGTGTAATGGCCCGATGTGTAATGGCCCGATGTATAATGGCCCGATGTGTAATGGCACGATGTGTAATGGCACGATGTATAATGGCACGATGTGTAATGGCACGATGTATAATGGCACGATGTGTAATGGCACGATGTGTAATGGCACGATGTATAATGGCCCGATGTATAATGGCACGATGTATAATGGCACGTTGTATAATGGCACGATGTGTAATGGCCCAATGTATATGGCACGATGTATAATGGCACGATGTATAATGGCCCGATGTATAATGGCACGATGTATAATGGCACGTTGTATAATGGCACGATGTGTAATGGCCCAATGTATATGGCACGATGTATAATGGCACGATGTATAATGGCCCGATGTATAATGGCACGATGTATAATGGCCCAATGTATAATGGCACGATGTATAATGGCCCAATGTATAATGGCACGATGTGTAATGGCCCAATGTATAATGGCACGATGTGTAATGGCACGATGTATAATGGCACGATGTGTAATGGCACGATGTATAATGGCACGATGTGTAATGGCACGATGTATAATGGCACGATGTGTAATGGCACGATGTGTAATGGCCCAATGTATAATGGCACGATGTATAATGGGACGATGTATAATGGCACGATGTGTAATGGCCCGATGTGTAATGGCACGATGTATAATGGCACGATGTGTAATGGCACGATGTGTAATGGCCCGATGTGTAATGGCACGATGTATAATGGCCCAATGTATAATGGCACGATGTATAATGGCACGATGTATAATGGCACGATGTGTAATGGCACGATGTATAATGGCACGATGTTTAATGGCACGATGTGTAATGGCACGATGTATAATGGCACGATGTTTAATGGCACGATATATAATGGCCCGATGTATAATGGCACGATGTGTAATGGCACGATGTGTAATGGCCCGATGTATAATGGCCCGATGTATAATGGCACGATGTGTAATGGCACAATGTGTAATGGCACAATGTGTAATGGCCCGATGTATAATGGCACGATGTGTAATGGCACGATGTATAATGGCACGATGTGTAATGGCCCGATGTATAATGGCACGATGTGTAATGGCCCGATGTATAATGGCACGATGTGTAATGGCACGATGTATAATGGCACGATGTGTAATGGCACAATGTGTAATGGCCCGATGTATAATGGCACGATGTGTAATGGCACGATGTATAATGGCACGATGTGTAATGGCACGATGTATAATGGCCCGATGTGTAATGGCCCGATGTATAATGGCCCGATGTGTAATGGCACGATGTATAATGGCACGATGTATAATGGCACGATGTATAATGGCCCGATGTGTAATGGCCCGATGTATAATGGCCCGATGTGTAATGGCACGATGTATAATGGCACGATGTGTAATGGCCCGATGTATAATGGCACGATGTGTAATGGCACGATGTATAATGGCCCGATGTGTAATGGCCCGATGTATAATGGCCCGATGTGTAATGGCACGATGTATAATGGCACGATGTGTAATGGCCCGATGTATAATGGCACGATGTGTAATGGCACGATGTATAATGGCACGATGTGTAATGGCACGATGTATAATGGCACGATGTATAATGGCACGATGTATAATGGCACGATGTATAATGGCACGATGTATAATGGCCCGATGTGTAATGGCACGATGTGTAATGGCACGATGTATAATGGCACGATGTGTAATGGCCCGATGTATAATGGCACGATGTGTAATGGCACGATGTATAATGGCACGATGTGTAATGGCACAATGTGTAATGGCCCGATGTATAATGGCACGATGTGTAATGGCACGATGTATAATGGCACGATGTGTAATGGCACGATGTGTAATGGCACGATGTATAATGGCCCGATGTGTAATGGCCCGATGTATAATGGCCCGATGTGTAATGGCACGATGTATAATGGCACGATGTGTAATGGCACGATGTATAATGGCACGATGTATAATGGCACGATGTATAATGGCACGATGTATAATGGCACGATGTATAATGGCCCGATGTATAATGGCACAATGTGTAATGGCACGATGTGTAATGGCACGATGTGTAATGGCACGATGTATAATGGCCCGATGTGTAATGGCCCGATGTATAATGGCACGATGTATAATGGCACGATGTATAATGGCACGATGTATAATGGCACGATGTATAATGGCACGATGTATAATGGCCCGATGTGTAATGGCACGATGTATAATGGCACGATGTGTAATGGCACGATGTGTAATGGCCCGATGTGTAATGGCCCGATGTATAATGGCACGATGTGTAATGGCCCGATGTGTAATGGCCCGATGTATAATGGCACGATGTATAATGGCACGATGTGTAATGGCACGATGTATAATGGCACGATGTGTAATGGCCCGATGTATAATGGCCCGATGTGTAATGGCCCGATGTATAATGGCACGATGTGTAATGGCCCGATGTGTAATGGCCCGATGTATAATGGCCCGATGTATAATGGCACGATGTGTAATGGCCCGATGTATAATGGCCCGATGTGTAATGGCACGATGTATAATGGCCCGATGTATAATGGCCCGATGTGTAATGGCACGATGTATAATGGCCCGATGTATAATGGCACGATGTATAATGGCCCGATGTGTAATGGCACGATGTATAATGGCCCGATGTATAATGGCCCGATGTGTAATGGTGCAATTTTTTTATGGCACATAGCACGATGTATATAACATGGCACATTGTATTATGGAACTTCGGTTTTAGGTCAGTCCCTTTCTTGGATAATGTTTGGCGTTATTTTTGTGGAGGGGGGGGCATTTAGACTCCTGCTATGGGGCTCCTGATTTCTACGTACACCCCTGACCGTCTGCAAAGAAAAAGCTGTGTTTATCCTCCTCTAACCTGGTCCAATGTACCCAGGCTCCTTTTTGCTCCACACTCCAGAGCGTCCTGGGGCAGGCGGCACAATGCGGTGACATCACGGAGCCGCCAGTACAGGACAATGACGACTTATAATCTGCAGGACAGAGGGGTCGGGCCGGGGTCCGCTGCTCATCACTCTACCACAGGATCTAACTGTATCGGCTCCCCGGTGATCTGGAGCATTACACAAGTGTTTGGTGCTAGTGATGCCACTGACGAGCGCCATCACCACCTGATCACATCAATATCTGCGACCAGAGCATTATATGTGCTCAGAGATGTCCCCTCCCCCACACAGGGTTATTATATAATACGTCTTTGTATTGGAGATTATCTAGTGCCATCTGCTGGTCATAAGAGGGAATTGCATGTGCTCCAAAACGTGCGCCAAAGCTACAATAGTTATTATTAGAGGGTTTGTCCACGCCTCGGACAACCGCTTCTTAAATATTATATTCCTTGGAGTAAAATAAACATTACAGATACCTCCGCACGCACCGGTGCTGTCCCAGCAATGTCTGCACCGAGTCTCCCGAGGCTCACCTGACTTTGTTATGCCATATTGTTATGTATCTGTTACACTACACATACTAAATCCCATCTACTAACATCAACACATAAATCACGCATGACAGATGATACTATAAAATACACATCCTACAGAAAAAATGTCACGCTAGGTACGGGGAAGTAGCAAGCGAGCGGCAAAAGGGAAGGGAAACCGTGCGTCTAGGGAAAGGGGAGATGGTGACCCCTGATCAAACCTACTGCTGGACCCTGGGGTCCCTCACCGCCCTAGATAGGCTCCACACCTATGCGCCAAGCTGAATACCTGACCCTAGGTATCCCTAGTGCTGGACCCTAAATAGGGAACGGGTGGGATGAGCTCTTCATCAACCCCACTAAACACTACACAAGGAGGACACACAACTTATCTACAGGTGATTCAGGTAGAAGTTCAGCAAAGCTTTAGCAACGATACCACAGAGGAGTACAAGCCACCTGCTTGCAACCAGGGCTAGAATGAACTGAAAATATCACCAGCACCAGTTCAGGGAAAATGGGAGTATTTAAGCACAATGGGAATACTGATAATCAGCAGCTGGACGGAAGAAGAGCTCCGCTGGGTCCTAAAGGGGAAGAGATGAAAATCCAGCAGGAAATCTACCTAATACAATGAATACTACTGTAACAGCAGTAGCAATAGAAAGTTAACAAGCATTCTGCGCAGCCAAACGCTGTGACCTTCTATGGTCAGAAACCACAGGACTGTCTGTCACCCGTGACAAAAATGCAATATGCATTAAAACACTTTACACTGCCGGTCACAAGATGGCGCTGATCGCTGCACTGCTCCGGCTCTGCTACATCACTAGCCGCACTGTATAGCAGCAGAACGTAGACATTTACTTTAATAAACATTATATGTACATTGTAGGGGGGGAATCCGGCCCCTCTGACATTACAGATTCTTCTAAGCTTTGTTGAGTAATGGGAAGGACATAGCGGTGACCATTGTGCAGAGAACACAATCCGAGGTTCTCGCGGTCTGGGAACATCACCGCCGCGTAGAATACGACGTCTTCCAGATCAGGAGCTTTCTTGGAACGATTGAACCCAAAACTTACAATCATCTTGGAGGCTTTCCATCTTCTCCTCACCAAAGGTTAAGCTCTTTCTTTCTCCATTGTCCGCTGTTGTAGATTCTCCACGCGTTTCACAAACCATATGTGGAGCCCAAGACGTCTCCTGGTCTCCATCATCAGCCGGGTCTCCTTCATGCACAAAGTCTGGGATATGTCTCCTGGTCTCCATCATCAGCCGGGTCTCCTCCATGCACAAAGTCTGGGATATGTCTCCTGGTCTCCATCATCAGCCGGGTCTCCTTCATGCACAAAGTCTGGGATATGTCTCCTGGTCTCCATCATCAGCCGGGTCTCCTCCATGCACAAAGTCTGGGATATGTCTCCTGGTCTCCATCATCAGCCGGGTCTCCTCCATGCACAAAGTCTGGGATATGTCTCCTGGTCTCCATCATCAGCCGGGTCTCCTCCATGCACAAAGTCTGGGATATGTCTCCTGGTCTCCATCATCAGCCGGGTCTCCTCCATGCACAAAGTCTGGGATATGTCTCCTGGTCTCCATCATCAGCCGGGTCTCCTTCATGCACAAACTCTGGGATATGTCTCCTGGTCTCCATCATCAGCCGGGTCTCCTCCATTCACAAAGTCTGGGATATGTCTCCTGGTCTCCATCATCAGCCGGGTCTCCTCCATGCACAAACTCTGGGATATGTCTCCTGGTCTCCATCATCAGCCGGGTCTCCTTCATGCACAAAGTCTGGGATATGTCTCCTGGTCTCCATCATCAGCCAGGTCTCCTTCATGCACAAAGTCTGGGATATGTCTCCTGGTCTCCATCATCAGCCAGGTCTCCTTCATGCACAAAGTCTGGGATATGTCTCCTGGTCTCCATCATCAGCCGGGTCTCCTCCATGCACAAAGTCTGGGATATGTCTCCTGGTCTCCATCATCAGCCGGGTCTCCTCCATGCACAAAGTCTGGGATATGTCTCCTGGTCTCCATCATCAGCCGGGTCTCCTTCATGCACAAAGTCTGGGATATGTCTCCTGGTCTCCATCATCAGCCAGGTCTCCTTCATGCACAAAGTCTGGGATATGTCTCCTGGTCTCCATCATCAGCCGGGTCTCCTCCATGCACAAAGTCTGGGATATGTCTCCTGGTCTCCATCATCAGCCGGGTCTCCTTCATGCACAAACTCTGGGATATGTCTCCTGGTCTCCATCATCAGCCGGGTCTCCTTCATGCACAAACTCTGGGATATGTCTCCTGGTCTCCATCATCAGCCGGGTCTCCTCCATGCACAAAGTCTGGGATATGTCTCCTGGTCTCCATCATCAGCCGGGTCTCCTTCATGCACAAACTCTGGGATATGTCTCCTGGTCTCCATCATCAGCCGGGTCTCCTCCATGCACAAAGTCTGGGATATGTCTCCTGGTCTCCATCATCAGCCAGGTCTCCTTCATGCACAAACTCTGGGATATGTCTCCTGGTCTCCATCATCAGCCGGGTCTCCTTCATGCACAAACTCTGGGATATGTCTCCTGGTCTCCATCATCAGCCGGGTCTCCTTCATGCACAAAGTCTGGGATATGTCTCCTGGTCTCCATCATCAGCCGGGTCTCCTTCATGCACAAAGTCTGGGATATGTCTCCTGGTCTCCATCATCAGCCGGGTCTCCTTCATGCACAAACTCTGGGATATGTCTCCTGGTCTCCATCATCAGCCGGGTCTCCTTCATGCACAAACTCTGGGATATGTCTCCTGGTCTCCATCATCAGCCAGGTCTCCTCCATGCACAAAGTCTGGGATATGTCTCCTTGTCTCCATCATCAGCCGGGTCTCCTTCATGCACAAAGTCTGGGATATGTCTCCTGGTCTCCATCATCAGCCAGGTCTCCTCCATGCACAAAGTCTGGGATATGTCTCCTTGTCTCCATCATCAGCCGGGTCTCCTTCATGCACAAAGTCTGGGATATGTCTCCTGGTCTCCATCATCAGCCAGGTCTCCTCCATGCACAAAGTCTGGGATATGTCTCCATTGTTTTTCATCCATGTCCTCTCCACAGATGGAGCAGAAGACGTCAGGAGTGATCTTCTAGATGGAGCCATCATTCTTACATATATTTATAGACTGATTAAGAAAGAACCTTTGAGTGTAAACCAAGACTGGGTGACAGACCTTTCACATAGAGGCATCTTCCCTCAGCAAAACAGTAGATTTCTGTGATTTTGTAGCACAAGCACCTGCAATACCCAGCGTGAACAGCAGAGGGAGCCGGTGTATATCACCAAACTGTCTCTGCTGTATCCACAGTTAGAGCTGTGTTCTGTACTCAGGGGTTGTCACCCAACTTTCCAGGTGTCCTGAAGGGTTAATCAGATACAGCCCGTCTGCAGGAATATCTCTGAAGAAAGTTCCAGACTTCTAATATATATAGAGCCTTTATAATCACCCAGCTTTCCTAGACATCTGACCGGCAACTATCAAACATGGAGGATTCCTGGGGAGGCAGATCAGCGCTGGGGGGGTGAGATATTGGGAGTCACCCAGCTTTCCTAGACACCTGACCGGCAATTATCAAATATGGAGGAATCCTAAGGAGGCAGATCAGGGCTTGGGGCGGTGAGATATTGGGAGTCACCCAGCTTTCCTAGACACCTGACCGGCAACTATCAAACATGGAGGATTCCTGGGGAGGCAGATCAGCGCTGGGGGGGGTGAGATATTGGGAGTCACCCAGCTTTCCTAGACACCTGACCAACAACTATCAAACATGGAGGATTCCTGGGGAGGCAGATCAGCGCTGGGGGGGGTGAGATATTGGGAGTCACCCAGCTTTCCTAGACACCTGACCGGCAACTATCAAACATGGAGGAATCCTAAGGAGGCAGATCAGCGCTGGGGGGTGAGATATTGGGAGTCACCCAGCTTTCCTAGACACCTGACCTGCAATTATCAAATATGGAGGAATCCTAAGGAGGCAGATCAGCGCTGGGGGGTGAGATATTGGGAGTCACCCAGCTTTCCTAGACACCTGACCTGCAATTATCAAATATGGAGGAATCCTAAGGAGGCAGATCAGGGCTGGGGGGGGGAGATATTGGGAGTCACCCAGCTTTCCGCAGGGGTGATCAGATATCTTCTCCCTCTGGCAGGCTCAGACGCACCCCGTGCAGACGACGCTTCCTCTCGTTCAGTTTATTTTGGATTTTCTTTACGGGCGAAAGCGCTGATCCGGGATCATTTCTATTTTATTTGGCGTCTCCGCTGGATCATATCAGATGGATCTTGGCATCTGCATTAGGGCGAAGCGGAGGAGGCTCAGACGGAGGGTCGAGTATCGCAGATCACAGCAGAAGTTCCTAATAACATCGTCTGATAATCCAGAATATCTGATCTTCTGGAGTGGCCTCAATAGGAAAGTGCGGCCGTTCAATGACCCAGACTTCAGGACAGCAGGTGGCGCCATGGAGCACGGGTATAAAACTACGAGCAACCCGAAAATGAGATCCCTCAGGAGGCCGTAAGGTCTGAACGTGCATCTAGGAAAGTGACCAGAAACTCCATCATAGCTACATTGTCTATTAGAAGCTGAAGCTGTCCTCCATACTTTACCCTGCAGCTCAGCTTTTTCAGTTTGGTTGCTTTGTAAATCAGCAGCGAGTCAATGTCTGGAGAGATGATCAGTCATGGCTAAGTACAAGAAAGTAAACCACCAATGAGTAAAAGGGGAGGAGCCTCAGTAAGGAGGAGTCTAAATAGGAGGGAGGAGCCTCCATGGAAGGCAGGTGTCAAAGGTGTGTCACAGTTGACACACAGCCCTGTGGTGTCCGGCTGCAGAAGGTCGCTGTGTTTGGCTGCACAAACTGCTTCTTGATATTTCATTGGTGTGAATGGAGTTCTATGTATCTTCCAGGGATAACTCTTTCCCCTTTAGGACCCTGCGGATATCTTGGCAGTCCAGCTGCTATTCCTTATTCCCACTCTCTGTGTCCATTTCCCCTTGATTTGTTGCCAGTGATAGTTACTTCTATACTGACCAGAATGCCATCCGTTGGCTTGGAGTCACCTGTGGAGACACGTTGTTGTGTGTTGCTGTTGTGTCGCCCTGGCAAGCCAGGGGACACAGGTCACACACCACCACACCCTACATCCCAGGTAGGAACACCTAAGCTAACCAAAAATCCTTGTTGCCTTCCTCCAGAGGCTGATGATTCACACCAGGGGGTGGGCCAGGCGGTTGGCTCCGCCCACCGAGGAGATCACAGCTCTGGAGGCAGGAAGTACCAGGCAGTTAGATGGAGATAGAGTTTGGAGGAGGAAGTGGAAGGAGTGGAGGAGTAGCCCAGCCAGGGCTAAAGTAAACAACTAAGTGAAAGTGAAGAAGAAAGGTAGTAAAGGAGGAAAGCAAGAGTGGTGACAGAGAGAAAAGCCTGAAGTAGTCCAGCTGTGTGCAGGACAGGTCAGCAAGGTCAGCAACGGCGGTGACTGTCTGGAGGGGGACCGTTTGGAAGTTCCTGGAAGGACCCCGTTGGCTGTGTGCCCGGTGGTCTGGAGCAGTGTTCCGAAGGACAGTCAGCACCAGGGCAGGGGCCTCTCGGACCCCGGCAAGGCTTGGAGTCGCCATAATTTGCCGAATCCGTCAGTGAAGGGGACGTAGATCCCCCAACAACCAAGTCCCGAGTGAAGGCAACAGCCCAACCTGTACAACATCGCCACCGCCAGGGCACCAGTTTCTGAGGGCCAGCGCCTGCGGGCAAAGAGTAGAGCTCCTCCGGTCCAGCTTGAAGCCGGGGAGCGGGTTACCGGTGGGGACCCATCGCAACCAACAAGTAAACAAAGGTGCAAGGAAGAGGGACATCACCGTCACCTACTGGGAGAGCAAGTGCAGCCGTCCGTGGGACCGTCTTACCAGCCGTTTGGTTTACCGTAAAAACTGTGTCAACGTCTCAGGCTGAGTGAGTACCACAGTGCCGCAAGGCACCGCGCTGCCCCCGCGTCCCTGCGCCCACCAGGCCCTGCACCTCCCAAGCCATCACCGGGCCCCGGGATCACCAACCCCTACCCACGGAGGGGCAACACAACACCTGGCTGCTCCGCATCACCATCCCCGGGACCCCCGCATTGAGCAGCGGTGGTGAAATCACCACAACCGTGGGTGGCGTCACGGACAATAAACAATCCCCACACCCAACAACCCCCTTTCACTCACGGGCGAGGAGGGCCGCTCGAGAAACCCCCGGGATCCGGCCCACCGCTCGAGCCACCACTGAGCAGCAGCCGCCGGACCCGAGCAGAAGGGGTGAGCGTAGTGTGCTGACACCCTCCTCCCCGCCCGCGACACTGTCATTCTCCCAAACTCATCCTGCAGATATGTTGCTTGTTTGTGTTCCCTTCTTTGTTTTCTGTGTGTTCTTTAGGATTTACTGGGGTTGACTAGCGCTCATCCCGTCCGGTCACTGTCTAGGGTCTATATCAGGGTCAGCAAAGGGCAGGTATCCTGATCGGCGTATAGTTACGGAACCTATCTAGGAACATCAGGGGAGCCAGGGGTCAGATTTTACCAGGGGTCACCATCTCCTCCCTCCCCTAGAGACAGGGTTTCCCACTCCCCCCTTTACCATTCATCTGGTATCCCCCCATACCAAGCGGGACAGCAAAAGCCCTAATAAGGGGCTGGATTCTGTAATATTTCTCCAGGCAGATTTTGGGGGTTGTAGCAGCTTTATGACCTGGGGGTCCCCTCCAGCCGATACATTGTAGCGGAACCTGCAGAATAAATGGAAGAAATGATACAATGTAACAGTGATCAGAGACATTATTCCAGCGGGTGGGGGAGGGGCGGTGAGCGCTGCCGGCGGCCCTGGTGCGGCTGCCGCCCCTCATCCTGTGGTCAGCGCTCCGTCATCAGACCCTGGCATTATTTCCTGACTTTTATTCGGGTTATTCAGTTCTCATCTCTTCATGATATTGTGTAAGCTGCGGCCGAGTCTGTGACCAGATGGGGGGGTTAACCCTGTAATGACATGATGGGTACCACACTGGGGGGGGGGGGGGTAGCAATATACCGGACAATAGGAGTCTCCCTCTATGATAGTGGTGCAATGAGCTGCGGAGTCATATTATCACAGCGCCACACATGCTCCGCACAGCATTTCATAGTGGATATAAAAAGTCTACACGCCCCTGTTATAATCCCAGGTTTTTGTCATGTAAAAAAATCCCACAAGAAGAATCATTTCAAAACGTTTTCCACCACAAATGTCAGCGATAATCTGTAGGAATACACTGAGAAACAAACTGGGGGGATTATAATTATTATTACCCAATTATAAAGGGTGTCCACACTTATGCAAACACATTACTTTAGTTCAATGCTAAAGTAATGTGTTTGCAAAAGTGTGAACACCCTTTCATAATTAGGGATTTGATTGTGCTCATAATCAGCCGCCCACATTTGCTCTCGTGTTACATAGCAGTCAGTGCTCGGCCTCCATTATTCACTTCTGGGAAAGTTTCTCTGTTCTAGGAGGAGTTTTCTGACATTTTCTTATTTGCATTTTACAGTAAACAGCTGAGAACACAGCAAAGGGATCTCATTGTAGAAAGGTATCAGTCAGGACACGGGGACAAAAACATTATTAAGGCTTTAGATCTACCATGGACACTGTGAAGTGGCTTTAATTTGGCACAAGACTGAAGAAAAATAATCCGGGAGGTGTCAAGAGGAGACAGCAACATTAAAGGAGCTGCAGGAATTTCTGGCCAGTGCTGGTTGTGTTCTGCATGTGACAACAATCTCTCATGTTCTTCATTTGTCCAGCCTGTTCGGTCGAGGGCAAAGATGGATGATAATCATCCAAGAAGGGTTTTCTTGTGCCAAAACCTTCATCAAATCTGACAAAATCATGAGGGAGATGTGTTATGGATGATGAGACCAAAGGGGAACTTTTTGGCTATAATTCCAAAAGGTACATTTGGCACAAAGTAAACATAGAACATCAGCACCATACCCACAGTGAGGCATGGTGGGGGCAGTATTGTGCTTGGGGGCTGTTTTCAGCAGCTGGACCTGGGGCTTTAGTCAAGGTGGAGAGAATGATGAACAGAACAAACCAGTCAATTCTGCAACAAAATCTTCAGGCCTCTGCTAAAAATAACTGAACCTGAAGAGGAATTTCACCTTTCAGCAGGACAAGACCCCATGAGACAGCTGCTTCATTAGAAAAGGATAAAAGTTTTGGAACAGCGCAGGTGGAGCCCAGGACTGAATCCAACTGACAATCTGTGGTGACCTGTAGGGGGCGCAGTACACATTAGATGCCCCCACAACCTGACATGTGAGTGAAGAGGGGGCAAAGATCAGAGATTCCACATGTGATAGACCCTAACCCCAAAACACTCAAAGAGGCAGAAATTCAAAGGGGACTTCACCAAAGTATTAGTGTAAGGGTGTGCAGATTTATGCAACCACATCGGTTGAATTGAATCGTTTGATCCTTCCTTCTGGCCATCCTGCATGTCTTACGATCTGTGTTACCTCCCTCATCTTTCTTCATCTCATTAGTATCTATTATTTCTGGAGCCTCCAATAACTCGTGATTCTGACGTTTTCTTGGTTTGCAGTGAAAGTGTCATTTGTGTTTCAGACCGACCTGATAATTTTGGAGGGGGGTTGAAAACTTTTGCACTGTATGTAGAGGCTGTTTGTTTTTAATAACCGCAGTGTCCGGTCAGATTCTGATTATTCTGCGGTTTTGGTGGAAATTCCCTTAATTCTGTTATTTCTTCTGACTCCTCGTCTCGCCCTGTCCGGAGCGGTCCTGCGGGGATTGTCCCGGGTCCATGTTCCCCGGGGCCCGGCGGTGAGTCAGGGTGAGTCACTATAAAGCCCCGGCTGCTGGACCGTGACTGCACGGGGCGAGGTGGAGCCCGCAGATGGAGGGGGCTGCACTGACACCCATGGACCACATTCTCCTGCCAGAAAGATCCGTCTGACATTCCACAGAGCCAGAGCAGCGCTCCTCACCCCTCCAGAGCAGCGCTCCTCACCCCTCCAGAGCAGCGCTCCTCACCCCTCCAGAGCAGCGCTCCTCACCCCTCCAGAGCAGCGCTCCTCACCCCTCCAGAGCAGAGCTCCTCACCCCTCCAGAGCAGAGCTCCTCACCCCTCCAGAGCAGCGCTCCTCACCCCTCCAGAGCAGCGCTCCTCACCCCTCCAGAGCAGCGCTCCTCACCCCTCCAGAGCAGCGCTCCTCACCCCTCCAGAGCAGCGCTCCTCACCCCTCCAGAGCAGCGCTCCTCACCCCTCCAGAGCAGCGCTCCTCACCCCTCCAGAGCACCGCTCCTCACCCCTCCAGAGCACCGCTCCTCACCCCTCCAGACCAGCGCTCCTCACCCCTCCAGAGCAGCGCTCCTCACCCCTCCAGAGCACCGCTCCTCACCCCTCCAGAGCAGCGCTCCTCACCCCTCCAGAGCAGAGCTCCTCACCCCTCCAGAGCAGAGCTCCTCACCCCTCCAGAGCAGAGCTCCTCACCCCTCCAGAGCACCGCTCCTCACCCCTCCAGAGCACCGCTCCTCACCCCTCCAGACCAGCGCTCCTCACCCCTCCAGAGCAGCGCTCCTCACCCCTCCAGAGCACCGCTCCTCACCCCTCCAGACCAGCGCTCCTCACCCCTCCAGAGCACCGCTCCTCACCCCTCCAGAGCAGCGCTCCTCACCCCTCCAGAGCAGCGCTCCTCACCCCTCCAGAGCAGCGCTCCTCACCCCTCCAGAGCAGCGCTCCTCACCCCTCCAGAGCAGCGCTCCTCACCCCTCCAGAGCAGCGCTCCTCACCCCTCCAGAGCAGCGCTCCTCACCCCTCCAGAGCAGCGCTCCTCATCCCTCCAGAGCAGCGCTCCTCACCCCTCCAGAGCAGCGCTCCTCACCCC
The DNA here is from genome assembly GCF_048569485.1 of Anomaloglossus baeobatrachus. Classification (NCBI taxonomy): domain Eukaryota; kingdom Metazoa; phylum Chordata; class Amphibia; order Anura; family Aromobatidae; genus Anomaloglossus; species Anomaloglossus baeobatrachus. Next base: position 567,374,020 of record NC_134358.1, on the reverse strand, counting down.
TCCAGAGCAGCGCTCCTCACCCCTCCAGAGCAGCGCTCCTCATCCCTCCATAGCAGCGCTCCTCATCCCTCCACAGCAGCGCTCCTCACCCCCCAGAGCAGCGCTCCTCACCCCTCCAGAGCAGCGCTCCTCATCCCTCCAGAGCAGCGCTCCTCATCCCTCCAGAGCAGCGCTCCTCATCCCTCCAGAGCAGCGCTCCTCACCCCTCCAGAGCAGCACTCCTCACCCCTCCAGAGCAGCGCTCCTCACCCCGGGGAGAGCAGAAGAGGATCAGACAGAGGTAACACCCCAATATATCACCCCAAAACCCATAAAAACCCCAGAAGGGGTAGCATGATACTGAATTGATCTGTGCATCTGATTCTGTCCTGTGTGATACTGTCTGCTGAGCTGTGTATCTAATCCTCTTCTGTGTGATACTGTCTGCTGAGTAGTGTATCTAATCCTCTCCTGTGTGATACTGTCTGCTGAGTAGTGTATCTAATCCTATACTGTGTGATACTGTCTGCTGAGCTGTGTATCTAATCCTCTCCTGTGTGATACTGTCTGCTGAGCTGTGTATCTAATCCTCTCCTGTGTGATACTGTCTGCTGAGCTGTGTATCTAATCCTATCCTGTGTGATACTGTCTGCTGAGCCATGTATCTAATCCTCTCCTGTGTGATACTGTCTTCTGAGCTGTGTATATAATCCTATCCTGTGTGATTTTGTCTACTGAGCCATGTATCTAATCTATACTGTGTGATACTGTCTGCTGAGCTATCCATCTAATCCTCTCCTGTGTGATACTGTCTGCTGAGCTGTGCATCTAATCCCATACTGTGTGATACTGTCTGTTGAGCTGTGTATCTAATCCTATCCTGTGTAATACTGTCTGCTGAGCTGTGTATCTAATCCTATCCTGTGTTATTTTGTCTGCAGAGCCATGTATCTAATCTATAATGTGTGATACTGTCTGCTGAGCTGTGTATCTAATCCTATCCTGTGTGATACTGTCTGCTGAGCTGTGTATCTAATCCCATCCTGTGTGATACTGTCTGCTGAGCCATGTATCTAATCTTATCCTGTGTGATACTGTCTGCTGAGCCGTGTATCTAATCCTCTCCTGTGTGATACTGTCTGCTGAGCCGTGTATCTAATCCTCTCCTGTGTGATACTGTCTGCTGAGCTGTGTATCTAATCCTCTCCTGTGTGATACTGTCTGTTGAGCTGTGCATCTAATCCTCTCCTGTGTGATACTGTCTGCTGAGCTGTGTATCTAATCCTCTCCTGTGTGATACTGTATGCTGAGCTTTGTATCTAATCCTATCCTGTGTGATACTGTCTGCTGAGCTGTGCATCTAATCCTCTCCTGTGTGATACTGTCTGCTGAGCTGTGCATCTAATCCTCTCCTGTGTGATACTGTCTGCTGAGCTGTGTATCTAATCCTCTCCTGTGTGATACTGTCTGCTGAGCTTTGTATCTAATCCTATCCTGTGTGATACTGTCTGCTGAGCTGTGTATCTAATCCTATCCTGTGTGATACTGTCTGCTGAGCTGTGTATCTAATCCTGTCCTGTGTGATACTGTCTGCTGAGCAGTGTATCTAATCCTCTTCTGTGTGATACTGTCTGCTGAGCTGTGTATCTAATCCTGTCCTGTGTGATACTGTCTGCTGAGCTGTCCATCTAATCCCATCCTGTGTGATACTGTCTGCTGAGCTGTGTATCTAATCCCATCCTATGTGATACTGTCTGCTGAGCTGTGTATCTAATCCCATCCTATGTGATACTGTCTGCTGAGCTGTGTATCTATCCTGTGTGATACTGTCTGCTGAGCTGTGTATCTAATCCTCTCCTGTGTGATACTGTCTGCTGAGCCGTGTATCTAATCCTATCCTGTGTGATATTGTCTGCTGAGCTGTGTATCTAATCCTCTCCTGTGTGATACTGTCTGCTGAGCTGTGTATCTAATCCTCTCCTGTGTGATACTGTCTGCTGAGCTGTGTATCTAATCCTATCCTGTGTGATACTGTCTGCTGAGCTTTGTATCTAATCCTATCCTGTGTGATACTGTATGCTGAGCTGTGTATCTAATCCATCATGTGTGATACTGTCTGCTGAGCTGTGTATCTAATCCTATCCTGTGTGATACTGTCTGCTGAGCTGTGTATCTAATCCTATCCTGTGTGATACTGTCTGCTGAGCTGTGTATCTAATCCTATCCTGTGTGATACTGTCTGCTGAGCCGTGTATCTAATCCATCATGTGTGATACTGTCTGCTGAGCTGTGTATCTAATCCTATCCTGTGTGATACTGTCTGCTGAGCTGTGTATCTAATCCTCTCCTGTGTGATACTGTCTGCTGAGCTGTGTATCTAATCCTATCCTGTGTGATACTGTCTGCTGAGCTTTGTATCTAATCCTATCCTGTGTGATACTGTCTGCTGAGCTTTGTATCTAATCCTATCCTGTGTGATACTGTCTGCTGAGCTGTGTATCTAATCCATCATGTGTGATACTGTCTGCTGAGCTGTGTATCTAATCCATCATGTGTGATACTGTCTGCTGAGCTGTGTATCTAATCCATCATGTGTGATACTGTCTGCTGAGCTGTGTATCTAATCCTATCCTGTGTGATACTGTCTGCTGAGCTGTGTATCTAATCCTATCCTGTGTGATACTGTCTGCTGAGCTGTGTATCTAATCCTCTCCTGTGTGATACTGTCTGCTGAGCTGTGTATCTAATCCATCATGTGTGATACTGTCTGCTGAGCTGTGTATCTAATCCTATCCTGTGTGATACTGTGTCAGGTATGGTTTGGGTGTTGCGGATGGTCTCGCTCAGCAGATTCCTCTGTGGTTTTTCCTCGTCGGTCTCCATATGGCGCTTGGTATATAATATCGCGCTCACAGGAGACTCCGGAGATGAACGCCCCGCGCTGTGATCGCTCTGTTATCGGGGGACATAGACTCCAGACCCCAAATATTGGGGAGATGTCGCCGTCACATCTGGTTATTGTGCTTTAATGCCTTTTATTCCAGTCACATCCAGAGCTGCATTCACAATTCTGCTAATGCATTGTGGGAGGTCAGACGGCAGCTTCACAAGAACCGAGGCGTGACATCTGCCCACGAAATGAAAAGCACCAGAATTGTGAATGCAGCTCTGGATATAAATGGAGATATCTAATATACAGTGTGTCCACCCATATCCTGTCCACCGCCATTAACTTGAGAACGGCGGCAGCTATAGGCATAGAAGTGGTGTCTAGGTATAGTAAAGTAGCCATGCGCTGCACAATGAAACCACCTATAGCACCACCTGGTGGAAAACAACGGAGTTACCATTTTTATCTCGAAAACGGAACGAGATAGAAAAAAAAAGTGAATTACAAAGTTGTAGGGCATCATCAATTCAATACGAATCAACACCTTGCATATAGAAATGCTATGATGTGAAACCCATGACCCCCCCAAAACATTGAATGCTGGTCACGCATATGGTGCTCATTAGTGGCCCCCGTCAGCTGCAATGCACATCTGGCCTCTGCACAGCATACTGTATCTTGCTGCAATGCACATCTGGCCTCTGCACAGCATACTGTATCTGGCTGCAATGCACATCTGACCTCTGCACAGCATACTGTATCTGGCTGCAATGTACATCTGGCCTCTGCACAGCATACTGTATCTGGCTGCAATGCACATCTGGGCTCTGCACAGCATACTGTATCTGGCTGCAATGTACATCTGGGCTCTGCACAGCATACTGTATCTTGCTGCAATGCACATCTGGCCTCTGCACAGCATACTGTATCTGGCTGCAATGCACATCTGACCTCTGCACAGCATACTGTATCTGGCTGCAATGTACATCTGGCCTCTGCACAGCATACTGTATCTGGCTGCAATGCACATCTGGGCTCTGCACAGCATACTGTATCTGGCTGCAATGCACATCTGGCCTCTGCACAGCATACTGTATCTGGCTGCAATGCACATCTGGCCTCTGCACAGCATACTGTATCTGGCTGCAATGCACATCTGGGCTCTGCACAGCATACTGTATCTGGCTGCAATGTACATCTGGCCTCTGCACAGCATACTGTATCTTGCTGCAATGCACATCTGGCCTCTGCACAGCATACTGTATCTGGCTGCAATGCACATCTGACCTCTGCACAGCATACTGTATCTGGCTGCAATGTACATCTGGCCTCTGCACAGCATACTGTATCTGGCTGCAATGCACATCTGGCCTCTGCACAGCATACTGTATCTGGCTGCAATGCACATCTGGCCTCTGCACAGCATACTGTATCTGGCTGCAATGCACATCTGGCCTCTGCACAGCATACTGTATCTGGCTGCAATGCACATCTGGCCTCTGCACAGCATACTGTATCTGGCTGCAATGCACATCTGGCCTCTGCACAGCATACTGTATCTGGCTGCAATGCACATCTGGGCTCTGCACAGCATACTGTATCTGGCTGCAATGTACATCTGGCCTCTGCACAGCATACTGTATCTTGCTGCAATGCACATCTGGCCTCTGCACAGCATACTGTATCTGGCTGCAATGCACATCTGACCTCTGCACAGCATACTGTATCTGGCTGCAATGTACATCTGGCCTCTGCACAGCATACTGTATCTGGCTGCAATGCACATCTGGCCTCTGCACAGCATACTGTATCTGGCTGCAATGCACATCTGGCCTCTGCACAGCATACTGTATCTGGCTGCAATGCACATCTGGCCTCTGCACAGCATACTGTATCTGGCTGCAATGCACATCTGGCCTCTGCACAGCATACTGTATCTGGCTGCAATGCACATCTGGCCTCTGCACAGCATACTGTATCTGGCTGCAATGCACATCTGACCTCTGCACAGCATACTGTATCTGGCTGCAATGCACATCTGGGCTCTGCACAGCATACTGTATCTGGCTGCAATGCACATCTGGCCTCTGCACAGCATACTGTATCTTGCTGTAATGCACATCTGGCCTCTGCACAGCATACTGTATCTGGCTGCAATGCACATCTGGAGTCTGCACAGCATACTGTATCTGGCTGCAATGCACATCTGGGCTCTGCACAGCATACTGTATCTTGCTGCAATGCACATCTGGCCTCTGCACAGCATACTGTATCTTGCTGCAATGCACATCTGGAGTCTGCACAGCATACTGTATCTGGCTGCAATGCACATCTGGGCTCTGCACAGCATACTGTATCTTGCTGCAATGCACATCTGGCCTCTGCACAGCATACTGTATCTTGCTGTAATGCACATCTGGCCTCTGCACAGCATACTGTATCTGGCTGCAATGCAGATCTGGCCTCTGCACAGCATACTGTATCTGGCTGCAATGCACATCTGGCCTCTGCACAGCATACTGTATCTGGCTGCAATGCACATCTGGACTCTGCACAGCATACTGTATCTGGCTGCAATGCACATCTGGACTCTGCACAGCATACTGTATCTCGCTGCAATGCACATCTGGGCTCTGCACAGCATACTGTATCTGGCTGCAATGCACATCTGGACTCTGCACAGCATACTGTATCTGGCTGCAATGCACATCTGGCCTCTGCACAGCATACTGTATCTCGCTGCAATGCACATCTGGGCTCTGCACAGCATACTGTATCTGGCTGCAATGCACATCTGGCCTCTGCACAGCATACTGCATCTTGCTGCAATGCACATCTGGCCTCTGCACAGCATACTGTATCTTGCTGCAATGCACATCTGGCCTCTGCACAGCATACTGTATCTGGCTGCAATGCACATCTGGCCTCTGCACAGCATACTGTATCTTGCTGCAATGCACATCTGGCCTCTGCACAGCATACTGTATCTGGCTGCAATGCACATCTGGCCTCTGCACAGCATACTGTATCTTGCTGCAATGCACATCTGGCCTCTGCACAGCATACTGTATCTTGCTGCAATGCACATCTGGGCTCTGCACAGCATACTGTATCTGGCTGCAATGCACATCTGGACTCCGCACAGCATACTGTATCTTGCTGCAATACACATCTGGGCTCTGCACAGCATACTGTATCTTGCTGCAATGCACATCTGGACTCCGCACAGCATACTGTATCTTGCTGCAATGCACATCTGGCCTCTGCACAGCATACTGTATCTTGCTGCAATACACATCTGGGCTCTGCACAGCATACTGTATCTGGCTGCAATGCACATCTGGCCTATGTACAGCATACTGTATCTTGCTGCAATGCACATCTGGGCTCTGCACAGCATACTGTATCTGGCTGCAATGCACATCTGGACTCCGCACAGCATACTGTATCTTGCTGCAATACACATCTGGGCTCTGCACAGCATACTGTATCTGGCTGCAATGCACATCTGGCCTCTGCACAGCATACTGTATCTGGCTGCAATGCACATCTGGCCTCTGCACAGCATACTGTATCTTGCTGCAATGCACATCTGGCCTCTGCACAGCATACTGTATCTGGCTGCAATGCACATCTGGCCTCTGCACAGCATACTGTATCTTGCTGCAATGCACATCTGGCCTCTGCACAGCATACTGTATCTTGCTGCAATGCACATCTGGCCTCTGCACAGCATACTGTATCTTGCTGCAATGCACATCTGGCCTCTGCACAGCATACTGTATCTTGCTGCAATGCACATCTGGCCTCTGCACAGCATACTGTATCTGGCTGCAATGCACATCTGGCCTCTGCACAGCATACTGTATCTTGCTGCAATGCACATCTGGCCTCTGCACAGCATACTGTATCTGGCTGCAATGCACATCTGGCCTCTGCACAGCATACTGTATCTTGCTGCAATGCACATCTGGCCTCTGCACAGCATACTGTATCTGGCTGCAATGCACATCTGGCCTCTGCACAGCATACTGTATCTTGCTGCAATGCACATCTGGCCTCTGCACAGCATACTGTATCTGGCTGCAATGCACATCTGGAGTCTGCACAGCATACTGTATCTTGCTGCAATGCACATCTGGCCTCTGCACAGCATACTGTATCTGGCTGCAATGCACATCTGGCCTCTGCACAGCATACTGTATCTTGCTGCAATGCACATCTGGCCTCTGCACAGCATACTGTATCTTGCTGCAATGCACATCTGGCCTCTGCACAGCATACTGTATCTTGCTGCAATGCACATCTGGCCTCTGCACAGCATACTGTATCTTGCTGCAATGCACATCTGGCCTCTGCACAGCATACTGTATCTTGCTGCAATGCACATCTGGCCTCTGCACAGCATACTGTATCTTGCTGCAATGCACATCTGGCCTCTGCACAGCATACTGTATCTGGCTGCAATGCACATCTGGCCTCTGCACAGCATACTGTATCTTGCTGCAATGCACATCTGGCCTCTGCACAGCATACTGTATCTGGCTGCAATGCACATCTGGCCTCTGCACAGCATACTGTATCTGGCTGCAATGCACATCTGGCCTCTGCACAGCATACTGTATCTTGCTGCAATGCACATCTGGCCTCTGCACAGCATACTGTATCTGGCTGCAATGCACATCTGGAGTCTGCACAGCATACTGTATCTGGCTGCAATGCACATCTGGCCTCTGCACAGCATACTGTATTTCGCTGCAATGCACATCTGGCCTCTGCACAGCATACTGTGTCTTGCTGCAATGCACATCTGGCCTCTGCACAGCATACTGTATCTGGCTGCAATGCACATCTGGACTCTGCACAGCATACTGTATCTTGCTGCAATGCACATCTGGACTCTGCACAGCATACTGTATATTGCTGCACGCTGTGCAATATGGTAGGTGACACGTTTGCACAAGCATTTGTGATACGTGGTGGTAGGTCCTGCAATGTTGGGGGAGGGGTCGCATACACCTGCTGTGTGATGTGACCTCACAGAAAGAAGTCCAATGGGGTCAGGTCAGGTGAGCGGAGGCCACACAGCTCCATACCCAATGACTTGTAGGAAGGTCTCCATGAGGTGTCGCTTCACGTCCGCAGCCTTGTGAGGTTTACACCTTCTAATCATAGCATTTCTGTATGCAAGGTGTGGATTCATATTGAATTGATGATGCCCAAAACTTTGTAATTCCCTTTTTTTTTTCTATCTCGTTCCGTTTTTGAGATAAAAATGCTAACTCCGTTGTTTTCCACCAGGTGGCGCTATAGGTGGTTTCATTGCGTAGCGCATGGCTACTTTACTATACCTAGACACAACTTCTATGCCTATAGCTGCCGCCGTTCTCAAGTTAATGGCGGTGGACAGGATATGGGTGGACACACTGTATAAAGCTGAGTGTATGTATGTGTCCGCTTAAGGAATCTGCACCGTCACATTTACAATCACGAAATTTTGCACAGACGCCTCATGTGACTCAGGGAATGTCATAGACTATGTTTTGAGGGTAAAATTTAACCCCGCGCTTTACAGTTACTCTCCAGAAAACATGCGTACATTAAAGTCAATGGAGCTGGAAACTACAGGTTTAGAATAGCAGCTGTGATTGGTTGCTATAGGAACAAAATAAATTGTTAGTATAAGAAGCTTATGTGTGAGGTAATAAGATGTCGGTGGGGAGACAGGCAGAGAGAGACAGACAGATAGACAGACAGGGAAATAGACAGGGAAAGAGACAGACAGACAGAGAGGGAAAGAGACAGACAGGGAAAGAGACAAAAACAGGGAAAGAGAGAGACAGGGAAAGAGACAGACGGGAAAAGAGACTGACAGACCGACACAGACACATAGATAGAGAGAGACAGACAGACACATAGAGAGACAAACACAGACAGACACAGAAATAAAGAGATAGAGAAAGACATACACAGAGATAGAGACAGACAGAGAGACTGATACAGAGACAGACAGAAAGATACACAGACAGACAGAGAGATACACAGACAGACAGAGAGATAGACACAGACAGAGATAGACACAGACAGACAGACAGACAGGCATGGAGACAGACAGAGACACACTTAAATAGAGACAGACACACAGGGAAAGAGACAGACAGACACACAGAGACAGACAGGGAAAGAGACGGACAGAGACACAGACAGACAGACACAGACAGAGAGACAGACAGACAGAGACAGACACAGATAGAGAGACAGACAGAGACAGGCAGAGACAGAGACTGGGAGAGAGAGACAGAGAGACAGTTACTATCCCGGGCAATGCCTGGGTACTGCAGCTAGTCTAATATATAAAGTTGAGTGTATGTATGTGTGTGTATGTATGTATGTGTGTCTGTATGTGTGTGTGTATGTATGTCCGCTAAAGGAATCTGCACCGTCGCATTTACAATCACAATATTTTTGCACAGACGCCCCATGTGACTCAGGGAACGTCATAGACTATGTTTGGTGGGAAAATTTAACCCCGCGCTTTACAGTTAATCTCCAAAAAAACCTGCTTCCATTAAAGTCTATGGAGCTGAGAGCTAAAGGTAATTAATAGCAGCTGTGATTAGTTGCTATAGGAACAAAGGACATTCTTAGTATAAGAATCATATGTGTGAGGTAATAAGATGTCGGTGGAAAGACAGAAAGAGACAGAGACAGACAGAGAGAGACAGACAGACAAAGAAAAAGAGAGAGACAGACAATCAAAGAGACACAGTAATTTCAAATGATGGGAGAGAAGCAGGTTAAATACCGCGCCAAACCACAGGAATCAGGATGAAAAACAGTAAATCTCTTTTCTTTATTTTCACAGGTCTACGCGTTTCAGGGACATATCCGTCCCCTTCCTCAGGACAAATGTAGAGAACAATATCATATTGTTCTCTACATTTGTCCTGAGGAAGGGGACGGATATGTCCCTGAAACGCGTAGACCTGTGAAAATAAAGAAAAGAGATTTACTGTTTTTCATCCTGATTCCTGTGGTTTGGCGCGGTATTTAACCTGCTTCTCTCCCATCATTTGAAATTACTCTGTTTCCGCAAGACTGCTGCCTTCCACGTTTGTTTCATACCGCTAAAGGGGTTGTGACTGGCACAACCCCATCAGGTGAGTGCTCCTATTGCACATTTACTTTCCATTTGTATACCGGATAAGACCCTATTTGCGCCTTTCTTCCCACAGTTTATTTCGCTTTAAAGAGACACAGTGACAGACAGGCACAGACAGGAAAAGAGACAGACAGAGACAGAGTTGGAACGAGACAGACTTGGAACGAGACAAATGGGGAAAGAGACAGAAGGGGAAAGAGATAGACGAGGAAAGAGACAGGGAAAGAGACAGACGGAGAACGAGACAGATAGGGAAAGAGACAGACGGGGAAAGAGACAGACAGACATAGAGAGACAGACACAGACAGAGATATCAAGAGACAAAAAGACAGACACAGAGATAGACAGAAAGACAGACAGACACAGAGATAGAGAGAGATAGACTGATACAGAGACAGACAGAGAGACAGACACACATGGATAGAGTCAGACACAAAGACACACACAGGAACACAGAAACAGACAGAAAAAGACACATAGAGACAGACAGAAAGAGACATAGACAGATACACAGAGACTAGGAGAGAGACAGAGACAGTTACTATCCTGTGCAATGCCGGGTACTACAGCTAGTAATAAATATGGGCAACTGTGGCCAAGTTAGCGACAGCTCTTGTTATTCTAGTACAGGCTGTAAATATGAATGGTGTGAGGTGAAAGAGAAAGTATGTGCCCCCCACATGTTGGGCCTAGGGGGGCTTCTGATATGTAGGGTGGGGGGACCAAGCCATAAACTGACTTCTCAATGGCCTGTGCAGAAATCAATGAAAAGTGATGTCATCACATGAGATTATGCAGTGATGACATCATGAGATGGTGCAGAGTGATGACATCACATGACATGATGCAGAGTGATGACATCACCAGCTGGGGGGGCAGATGTGACCTTTGGGGGTTCATACTTGGATCCTGTGAGACGTTCTGCTTTTCCCCTGCAGTTTTCGCTCAGCCTCTTCACTGTCTGTGGTCAGGGAGGGGGTCCATAACCACAAGGGGGCTGAGGACATGGAGCTGGCGGGGGCCCATCCATTCAGTGAGAGCCACCCGCAGCATTTAATGAATATAAGGAAGAAGTGGAAACCTGGGGGCGGCGGCGTCTGGAACTGATTAGTGACCAGGCCTAAGACTGGGGATGAGCCCTGGCACTATATACTGCAATATATACCCAATATTAACCTCTTGTGAGCCGCCCAGTTCACCCTAGTGGGGGAAGCTTGTTAGGACTAGGAGCCAGAAGCTTCACATTATGACATCTGCCCGCACTGATACATTGTAACAAAACTTCAGCTGTGTGAAGCTCTGACAATTACCAGTCACTCAGACCAGTAGAGATCTAGAGAATGGGGAGGAAGTGAGTGATACACGCCGAGAATCATCTGGAAACTGTTTATAAACATGAATGCGGAAAAAAAAATAGAAGACGAGGTCCTCGACCCGCGCAGCACGGGGGACGTCTCCACCATCACTAAGGGACAGGTTGGTGTCCCTGCTGGAGGAACACAGAACAGGGGCCAGCAGCCCCCCATAGATGTGGTGTAATGTAGTGATGTCATTATAAAGAGGTGACGTCATGTAGTGATGTCATTATAAAGCTGTGATGTCATCACTCCAGAGTATTATGACGTCTGTGACGATGTAATTCTATATTTTCACACTCAGCCATTTCTGTTCTTCGCTCATAGATGAATGGACGCCGCAGACCAGCTACATGTTTTTTTCTCTAGATTCTGAGCTGAACTGTCAATCACACTGCAGCCCCGCCCACAATGAGCAGCTGTGCAGTGCGACCACTGGGGGGCAGCAGTGATACCTTCCCTGTCACCTGCCGTCTGTGAAGCAGTGTCACCATCTCCTCATTCTTCATTTTACAGAACCTGAAGACGTGATCCATTCAGCGAGTTCTGGATTGTGCCGCCATGAACACCCTGACATCCGTGACTCTGCTGCTGAGCGTCCTCAGTGTGGTTATACAGGGAAATAGTCCCAGTAGGGGGCAGGTGAGTCCTCTAACCATGGTGGTGGAACGCAGACCTCCCGGGAGGGGGCTATAACCAAGGTCGCAGGTTGGGTGGGTCAGTCTGGTATTGGGGGGGCTTGTCTTTCCCGGATAAGACTGGAGTAACAGTGACACCTACAGGACACCGGGGGTATTGCATTCTCCTATAGTAAACGCCTCTCTGGTCACTCATAGCTTTGGAATAAACTGAAGGCACTAATAATCTCCAGTGAGAATGGGATGTGGGGCATATAATTGTGTATAGAAATATTTATAAATATATATATCTATATATATATATATATATATATATATATATATATATATATATATATAAAAAAATATATATAGCACACACCTTCTCATTCAAAGAGTTTTCTTTATTTTCATTACTCTGAAAATTGTAGATTCACATTGAAGACATCAAAACTATGAATTATCACATGTGGAATGAAATACTTAACAAAAAAATTGTGAAACAACTGAAAATCTGTCTTATATTCTAGGTTCTTCAAAGTAGCCACCTTTTGCTTTGATTACTGCTTTGCACACTCTTGGCATTCTCTTGATGAGTTTCAAGAGGTGTATTTCATTCCACATGTGGTAATTCATAGTTTTGATGCCTTCAAGGTGAATCTACAATTTTCAGTCATGGAAATAAAGAAAACTCTTTGAATGATTTGAATGAGAAGGTGTGTCCAAACTTTTGGTCCTAACTATATGTATATATATATATTTATATATTTAGGCTTTTTCCTATATATTTCTGACAGGTGAAAAGCTCTGGGCAGATGGAGGTGGCTAAGAAGCGAGGAAGCCACCGGCAGCCGATGCGCATGATCCAGCGAGGGAGGAAGAAAAGCATCTGGTCCTACAACCCCGGGCACCGCTCTCTGGCATTCCTGGTGAGTCCACCATAACCTGGAGCACTGGGGGCGCACTGAGGACATCGCACCAACTAGTGGCTGAGAACAGAATGACAGGAAGGTGCCCGTTACTGAGATACTAAGGAAATGTGACTAGATATCAGTGAGATCATAAGAAAGGAAAACAATAGACAAACTCCTCTGAAAACTCAGCTCAAAACCATTGATCATATTTTGTTTAGCGTCTTGTAAATTAATATCCGTACTATTTTATAGGATGGCAGCCGATGAAAATAAAAAGTCACTTGTCCTGCCACTGCTCCTGGTGACTGCGTGCATCCGCCGCTGCTCCTGGTGCCTGCGTGCATCCGCCACTACTCCTGGTGACTGCGTGCTTCCGCCGCTGCTCCTGGTGACTGCGTGCTTCCGCCGCTGCTCCTGGTGACTGCGTGCATCCGCCGCTGCTCCTGGTGACTGCGTGCATCCGCCGCTGCTCCTGGTGACTGCGTGCATCCGCCGCTGCTCCTGGTGACTGCGTGCATCCGCCGCTGCTCCTGGTGACTGCGTGCATCCGCCGCTGCTCCTGGTGACTGCGTGCATCCGCCGCTGCTCCTGGTGACTGCGTGCATCCGCCGCTGCTCCTGGTGACTGGGTGCATCCGCCGCTGCTCCTGGTGACTGCGTGCATCCGCCGCTGCTCCTGGTGACTGCGTGCATCCGCCGCTGCTCCTGGTGACTGGGTGAATCTGCTGCTGCTCCTGGTTACTGCGTGCCTCCGCTGCTGCTCCTGGTGACTGCGTGCATCCGCCGCTGCTCCTGGTGACTGCGTGCATCCGCCGCTGCTCCTGGTGACTGCGTGCATCCACCGCTGCTCCTGGTGACTGCGTGCATCCGCCGCTGCTCCTGGTGACTGGGTGAATCTGCTGCTGCTCCTGGTTACTGCGTGCCTCCGCCGCTGCTCCTGGTGACTGCATGCATCCGCCGCTGCTCCTGGTGAATGTGTGCATCCAACAATGTACACATGAGCCGCTGAGTGCAGTGACAGGCTGCAGCAATCACATGCACTGTAGTCATGATGTCACCGCTGCAGCCTGCAAATGTAGAGTGGTGAAGTGTCAGTGTGCGTGAAGGCGATTACAGCTCCAGAGCGGGAAGGTGAATACAGCTGAGCTTGTTATTTTCATTAGCTTCTATCCTTTAAAAATATTATCCCTTTTATTGTCACATCATATACACAGTACACATATAATACATGGTATATAATACATGGTATACACATATAATACCCACATCATATATACAGTGTTAAGGACGTGACTCAACTGGTCACTCTTAGGATCTGACCGCTGTTTCAAATTATAATGTCATGTGTGCACGCGAGAATGAACAATCACAGACACTATATATCGGTTATGGACCTTCTCCATGACAGACCCTGAGGAAACTGGTCTTTATTGTTTAAAACTTTTCACAGCTCTTGAGAAGTGAAGGGCGTGGACAAAATACATCCAATCAAGTATCGTGGGTCGGGGCTTCAAGACATATAGAAATTTGCATATCCTCTTTGGATTGGTCAGTCCAGACTCCACCTCGGGTGTAGACAGGATATGGCAGCCATCTTCAAGTTACATATACTGATATATACTGTGTTTAAGGAAAATCACTAAATATGCAATATACCTATATACGTATTAGTAAAAAGAAACAAAGACATTCATAAACATGTGTGTTAGTGTACATCTACTAAACTATATACCTGAGTCTATGAAATGGATGAATTAAGTATTTTTGGCTACTCAATTCTTATCCTCAACAATAGTACACATATAATACCCACATCCTATACACAGTACACATATATTATATAATACCCACATCCTATACACAGTACACATATAATACCCACATCCTATACACAGTACACATATAATACCCACATCCTATACACAGTACACATATAATACCCACATCCTATACACAGTACACATATAATACCCACATCCTATACACAGTACACATATAATACCCACATCCTATACACAGTACACATATATTATATAATACCCACATCCTATACACAGTACACATATAATACCCACATCCTATACACAGTACACATATAATACCCACATCCTATACACAGTACACATATAATACCCACATCCTATACACAGTACACATATAATACCCACATCCTATACACAGTACACATATAATACCCACATCATATACACAGTACACATATAATACCCACATCATATACACAGTACACATATAATACCCACATCATATACACAGTACACATATAATACCCACATCATATACACAGTACACATATAATACCCACATCATATACACAGTACACATATAATACCCACATCATATATACAGTACACATATAATACCCACATCATATACAAAGTACACATATAATACCCACATCATATACACAGTACACATATAATACCCACATCATATACACAGTACACATATAATACCCACATCATATACACAGTACACATATAATACCCACATCATATACACAGTACACATATAATACCCACATCCTATACACAGTACACATATAATACCCACATCATATACACAGTACACATATAATACCCACATCATATACACAGTACACATATAATACCCACATCATATACACAGTACACATATAATACATGGTATACCCATATAAAGCACACATAATACACATATATAACGCACATGGTGAACCTGTAGAGTATAATACAGGTATAATGCAGATATGGGCTTTTATCTCCGCAGGTCGCCGGGGGGGTGGACACGGTTTCGCCTCCTCCGGTAGAGCCCGGGACCGGGGAGTATCGCTGCCTTGGCTGCTGTGGAGACAGAGTGACCGCTCCAGTAAGTGACGAGCGCAGAGAGGACCCCGGGGGGAGCCCCCATAACAAGTCACTATAACCCGAACATGTCTAGCTTCAGAGGCGGAAATATACAGGGTGCAGGAGCTGCAATCACAACTATACAGGGTGCAGGAGCTGCAATCACAACTATACAGGGTGCAGGAGCTGCAATCACAACTATACAGGGTGCAGGAGCTGCAATCACAACTATACAGGGTGCAGGAGCTGCAATCACAACTATACTGGGTGCAGGAACTGCAATCACAACTATACAGGGTGCAGGAGCTGCAATCACAACTATACTGGGTGCAGGAACTGCAATCACAACTATACAGGGTGCAGGAGCTGCAATCACAACTATACAGGGTGCAGGAGCTGCAATCACAACTATACAGGGTGCAGGAGCTGCAATCACAACTATACAGGGTGCAGGAGCTGCAATCACAACTATACTGGGTGCAGGAGCTGCAATCACAACTATACAGGGTGCAGGAGCTGCAATCACAACTATACAGGGTGCAGGAGCTGCAATCACAACTATACTGGGTGCAGGAGCTGCAATCACAACTATACTGGGTGCAGGAGCTGCAATCACACCAGAGCCCTGCAGTCTAGAGGGACCATATGAAAAGACTAAAACTATTAAAGACCTGTATTCACTGGGGTCCCTGATGGAGATTTAGCATTGGGGTCCACAAGCTTTACCCCACTGCCCAGCTGTGATAGTGGTGAAGCACTGAATTGTGGGAGATGTATTGTTTTATACACCCGACCATACAACATCCCCAGCTCTACCGCCCCCGGATGACATTCTGCAGCCTGGGAGCTATCAGCAAGGCAAATGAAGGGTTAATTTAGCTGTGGATGTGACTAGAGTATAATATGTTATGTTTACAGTTTCTTGAAAAAGTATTCATACCCCTTGCACATTTCCACATTTTTTCAAGTTACACCCACAAACTGAAATGTTATTGGGATTTTATGCAATACCAAGACTAAGTACAAGTGTCTGTGAAGTTTAAAGGACATGATACCAGGTTTTCAAATATTTAAAAATATGTGAGGTGCATTTATATTCAGCCCCCGGAGTCAGCACTTTGTAGGACCACCTTTGTCTTGCATTTGTATTCATCCCCCGGAGTGAGGTGGACCTAAGCCCCAGTCTCAAATCTTCTGCAGCATCTAACTGCTTTTCCTCCATCACCTCTGACCAGCTTCCCTGCCACTGCTGCAGAAAAGCCTCCCCACAGCAGGATTCGGCCTCCACCATGTGTGACGGTGTGAAGGGTGTTTTACAGGTGACATGCAGTGTTAGCTTTCTGCCACACACATCATTTTGCATTTAGATCAGTTCTCCTTTGACCAGAGCCCCTTCCTCCACTGCTTGCTGTGTCCCCTACATGGCTTCTTCTTGCCGCTCTTCCATAAAGTGCAGATTTGTGGAGTATAAGACTAATAGTTGGACAGATTTTCCCCCGAGCTGTGATCTCTGCGGCTCCTCCAGTGACATGGGCCTCTTGGCTGCTCCTCTCATTAGCGCTTTCCTTCTAAGGATGTCAGTTTTGGTGGACGCCATGTCTTGGTCTTGTATATCTTGCAGTTGTGCCGAACTCCTTCCATTTTTGGATAATGGATTGAACAGTGCTCTGTGAGATGTTCAGAGCTTGGGCTATTTTTTATAACCTAACCCTGCTTTACTCTTCTTCGCAACTTTATCCCTGACCTGTCTGTCTGAAAAATAAATGTAGAAACGTTTATGGGATATGAATACTTTCTCCAGGCATTGTATGAAGTCAAGGAGACTCTTATTGCTGGTATCTAA
The DNA here is from genome assembly GCF_048569485.1 of Anomaloglossus baeobatrachus. Taxonomy (NCBI): domain Eukaryota; kingdom Metazoa; phylum Chordata; class Amphibia; order Anura; family Aromobatidae; genus Anomaloglossus; species Anomaloglossus baeobatrachus. The sequence continues at coordinate 567,356,418 of NC_134358.1, read as the reverse complement.
GACTTCCATTTCTTTGTGCTCAGGGTAAAGCCTCCGCTGCTCCCAAAATCTCCAACAGGGTGAGCAGGATCCTCCTCACACCGGAGGGATTCGGGGATCTGGGAACCGAACCGAACTCCATCAATGACCGGTGCCTCGGCTGCTGCGAGCAAAGTGTGACCCCCAGCCTGAGAGTGACGACTGTGACCGAGGTGAGACCCGCGCCACATGGGGGGATGGCACAGTATACATACTGCACCGGAGCAATAGTCTGCAGGGTGTATCAGAGCGATGGTCTGCAGAGTGTATCAGAGCGATGGTCTGCAGAGTGTGTTGCAGAGCTGTTCTACAGGCTTTATTGGAGCGATAGTCTGCAGGGTGTATTGGAGAAATGGTCTTCAGACTGTATCGGAGCGATGGTCTGCAGAGTGTATCAGAGCGATGGTCTGCATGGTGTATCAGAGCAAGGGTGTATTGGGGCGATGGTCTACAGGGTGTATTGGGGCGATGGTCTACAGGGTGTATTGGGGCGATGGTCTGCAGGGTGTATCAGAGCGATGGTCTGCATGGTGTATCAGAGCAAGGGTGTATTGGGGCGATGGTCTACAGGGTGTATTGGGGCGATGGTCTACAGGGTGTATTGGGGCGATGGTCTGCAGGGTGTATCAGAGCGATGGTCTGCATGGTGTATCAGAGCAAGGGTGTATTGGGGCGATGGTCTACATGGTGTATTGGGGCGATGGTCTGCAGGGTGTATTGGGGCGATGGTCTACAGGGTGTATTGGGGCGATGGTCTACAGGGTGTATTGGGGCGATGGTCTACAGGGTGTATTGGGGCGATGGTCTACAGGGTGTATTGGGGCGATGGTCTGCAGGGTGTATTGGAGCGATATTCTGCATGGTGACCTTACGCAGCACTTTTGATTCTAGAATAAGAGCGGTTGCAGAGGAATCTGTTGACATCATTGTGGCGCAATGCTCTGCAGGCTCACATCTCTCCTCTCTGATGTGGGAATGTTCTGCTTTCTCAGGCAGCGCTGGTTCTGTGGACGGCGGTCGTCTGCTCGTGTTCAGCTGCTTACACAGCACGAGGCGGCTTTGATGTGACCACATGATAGGGATCTTCCTCTGGATGATGGGGGCAGTCAGCCCTTTACTGCTGTTATAGCACTAGTCTCTGAAGCTGAACACATAGTGGAGGGATCGGCAGGGCCCGTAGTGGAGGGATCGGCGGGGCCCATAGTGGAGGGATCGGCGGGGCCCGTAGTGGAGGGATCGGCAGGGCCCGTAGTGGAGGGATCGGCGGGACCCATAGTGGAGGGATCGGCGGGGCCCGTAATGGAGGGACCTGCGGGGCCCATAGTGGAGGGACCTGCGGGGCTCATAGTGGAGGGACCGGCGGGGCTCATAGTGGAGGTAGCGGCGGGGCTCATAGTGGAGGGACCTGCGGGGCCCATAGTGGAGGGAGCGGCGGGGCTCATAGTGGAGGGACTGGCGGAGCTCATAGTGGAGGGAGCGGCGGGGCTCATAGTGGAGGGAGCGGCGGGGCTCATAGTGGAGGGACTGGCGGGGCTCATAGTGGAGGGAGCAGCAAGGCTCATAGTGGAGGGACTGGCGGGGCTCATAGTGGAGGGAGCGGCGGGGCTCATAGTGGAGGGACTGGCGGAGCTCATAGTGGAGGGACTGACGGAGCTCATAGTGGAGGGAGCGGCGGGACCCATAGTGGAGGGAGCGGCGGGGCTCATAGTGGAGGGAGCGGCGGGGCTCATAGTGGAGGGAGCGGCGGGGCTCATAGTGGAGGGAGCAGCAAGGCTCATAGTGGAGGGACTGGCGGGGCTCATAGTGGAGGGACCTGCGGGGCCCATAGTGGAGAGATCGTCGGGCCTCATAGTGGAGGGAGCGGCGGGGCCCATAGTGGAGGGAGCGGCGGGGCTCATAGTGTAGGGAGCGGCGGGGCTCATAGTAGAGGGAGCGGCGGGGCTCATAGTGGAGGGAGCGGCGGGGCTCATAGTGTAGGGAGCGGCGGGGCTCATAGTGGAGGGAGCGGCGGGGCTCATAGTGGAGGGACCGGTGGGGCTCATAGTGGAGGGAGCGGCGGGGCTCATAGTGGAGGGAGCGGCGGGGCTCATAGTGGAGGAGCAGCAAGGCTCATAGTGTAGGGAGCGGCAGGGCCCATAGTAGAGGGAACGGCGGGGCCCATAGTGGAGGAACCGGCGGGGCTCATAGTAGAGGGAGCGGCGGGGCTCATAGTGGAGGAGCAGCAAGGCTCATAGTGTAGGGAGCGGCAGGGCCCATAGTAGAGGGAACGGCGGGGCCCATAGTGGAGGAACCGGCGGGGCTCATAGTAGAGGGAGCGGCGGGCCTCATAGTGGAGGGACTGGCGGGGCTCATAGTAGAGGGAGCGGCGGGGCTCATAGTGGAGGGACTGGCGGGGCTCATAGTGGAGGGAGCGGCGGGGCTCATAGTGGAGGGAGCGGCGGGGCTCATAGTAGAGGGAACGGCGGGGCTCATAGTGGAGGAACCGGCGGGGCTCATAGTGGAGGGACCAGTGGGGCTCATAGTGGAGAGATCGTCGGGCCTCATAGTGGAGGGAGCGGCAGGGCCCATAGTAGAGGGAACGGCGGGGCCCATAGTGGAGGGAACGGCGGGGCCCATAGTGGAGGGACCGGTGGGGCTCATAGTGGAGGGACCGGCGGGGCTCATAGTGGAGGGACCAGTGGGGCTCATAGTGGAGAGATCGTCGGGCCTCATAGTGGAGGGAGCGGCAGGGCCCATAGTAGAGGGAACGGCGGGGCCCATAGTGGAGGGAACGGCGGGGCCCATAGTGGAGGGACCGGCGGGGATCATAGTGGAGGGAGCGGCGGGGCTCATAGTGGAGGGAGCGGCGGGGCTCATAGTGGAGGGAACGGCGGGGCCCATAGTGGAGGGACCGGCGGGGATCATAGTGGAGGGAGCGGCGGGGCTCATAGTGGAGGGAACGGCGGGGCCCATAGTGGAGGGACCGGCGGGGCTCATAGTGGAGGGAGCGGCGGGGCTCATAGTGGAGGGAACGGCGGGGCCCATAGTGGAGGGAGCGGCGGGGCTCATAGTGGAGGGAGCGGCGGGGCTCATAGTAGAGGGAACGGCGGGGCTCATAGTGGAGGAACCGGCGGGGCTCATAGTGGAGGGACCAGTGGGGCTCATAGTGGAGAGATCGTCGGGCCTCATAGTGGAGGGAGCGGCAGGGCCCATAGTAGAGGGAACGGCGGGGCCCATAGTGGAGGGACCGGTGGGGCTCATAGTGGAGGGACCGGCGGGGATCATAGTGGAGGGACTGGCGGGGCCCATAGTGGAGGGACCGGTGGGGCTCATAGTGGAGGGAGCGGCGGGGCTCATAGTGGAGGGACTGGCGGGGCTCATAGTGGAGGGATCGGCGGAGCTCATAGTGGAGGGATCGGTGGGACTCATAGTGGAGGGAGCGGCGGGGCTCATAGTGGAGGGACTGGCGGAGCTCATAGTGGAGGGATCGGCGGGGCTCATAGTGTAGGGAGCGGCGAAGCTCATAGTGGAGGGAGCGGCGGGGCTCATAGTGGAGGGAGCGGCGGGGCTCATAGTGGAGGGAGCGGCGGGGCTCATAGTGGAGGGAGCGGCGGGGCTCATAGTGGAGGGAGCGGTGGGGCTCATAGTGGAGGGAGCGGCGGGGCTCATAGTGGAGGGATTGGCGGGGCTCATACCGAAGGGACTGGCAGGGCTCATAGTGGAGGGACCGGCGGGGCTCATAGTGGAGGGAGTGGCGGAGCTCATAGTGGAGGGAGTGGCGGAGCTCATAGTGGAGGGACTGGCGGAGCTCATAGTGGAGGGAGTGGCGGAGCTCATAGTGGAGGGACTGGCGGAGCTCATAGTGGAGGGACTGGCGGAGCTCATAGTGGAGGGATCGGCGGGACTCATAGTGGAGGGACCGGTGGGGCTCATAGTGGAGGGAGCGGCGGGGCTCATAGTGGAGGGAGTGGCGGAGCTCATAGTGGAGGGAGTGGCGGAGCTCATAGTGGAGGGACTGGCGGAGCTCATAGTGGAGGGATCGGCGGGACTCATAGTGGAGGGACCGGTGGGGCTCATAGTGGAGGGACTGGCGGGGCTCATAGTGGAGGGACTGACGGAGCTCATAGTGGAGGGACCGGCGGAGCTCATAGTGGAGGGACTGGCGGAGCTCATAGTGGAGGGACCAGTGGGGCTCATAATGGAGGGATCGGCGGGGCTCATAGTGGTAGGGACCGGCGGAGCTCATAGTGGAGGGACTGGCGGGGCTCATAGTGGAGGGACTGGCGGGGCTCATAGTGGAGGGACCAGTGGGGCTCATAATGGAGGGATCAGCGGGGCTCATAGTGGTAGGGACCGGCGGGGCTCATAGTGGAGGGACTGGCGGAGCTCATAGTGGAGGGACTGACGGAGCTCATAGTGGAGGGATTGGCGGGGCTCATAGTGGAGGGACTGGCGGGGCTCATAGTGGAGGGATTGGCGGGGCTCATAGTGGAGGGACTGGCGGGGCTCATAGTGGAGGGACTGGCGGGGCTCATAGTGGAGGGACTGGCGGGGCTCATAGTGGAGGGACTGGCAGGGCTCATAGTGGAGGGACCAGTGGGGCTCATAATGGAGGGATCAGCGGGGCTCATAGTGGTAGGGACCGGCGGGGCTCATAGTGGAGGGACTGGCGGAGCTCATAGTGGAGGGACTGACGGAGCTCATAGTGGAGGGATTGGCGGGGCTCATAGTGGAGGGACTGGCGGGGCTCATAGTGGAGGGACTGGCGGGGCTCATAGTGGAGGGATTGGCGGGGCTCATAGTGGAGGGACTGGCGGGGCTCATAGTGGAGGGATTGGCGGGGCTCATAGTGGAGGGACTGGCGGAGCTCATAGTGGAGGGACCGGTGGGGCTCATAGTGGAGGGAGCGGCGGGGATCATAGTGGAGGGATTGGCGGGGCTTATAGTGGAGGGACTGGCGGGGCTCATAGTGGAGGGAGCGGCGGAGCTCATAGTGGAGGGATTGGCGGGGCTTATAGTGAAGGGACCAGCGGGGTAACCTCATTCCCTTACAATACAGCATTGATTTTACCAGTGAGTGGCCCTTTAATTGTTACAGCAGCGCCATCTGGTGGACAAGTGAGGACATGACCGGGATTTGTCGCATTCAGTGATTTCTGCATAAATTCAATCTAAAACGACATCAGAATTTCACAGAAATCTTAAAAATGGATTAAAAATGAATCAAACAAATAAGTCACAAATAACAGACAAGGTCATATTTTTTTGTTATTGGGCAAAATGCTCCAATATCTGTGAGTGGTGAAAGTAAGTGCACCCCTGAGTGGTGAAAGTAAGTGCACCCCTGAGTGGTGAAAGTAAGTGCACCCCTGAGTGGTGAAAGTAAGTGCACCCCTGAGTGGTGAAAGTAAGTGCACCCCTGAGTGGTGAAAGTAAGTGCACCCCTGCTCTCAGTATCTGCTGTGACTCCGGTGATTGCTGATTATGTCTGCAGATCGGATGGAGCAGTTTTAGCCGATTCCTCCCTATAAATCAGCGTCTCTGTGGTCTCGGTGCTTTGGTCCTTGCACTTCTCACATTTCTTTAGGACTGAGCTCAGGGCTGGGGCTCGGCCGTTGCACAGCGTCACCTTTATTCTTCTGTAAGACTTCTTGTGTCTTTGGGTCGTTGTCTTTCTGACGGACACAAAGTCTCCTGAGATTCATGGACGTTCGGACATTTTCCTGTGCAATTTGCTGGTACCAGTGATGGCGGCCGTCCTGGCCCAGACACAGGAATAAACGACCCAACCCTGATACCACCCCTGGGTGTCGCTGATGTCTGAGACTTAAATGCTGTAACTTTTAGCATTTTCTTTCTTTACTTCTCATTTAAACAAAAAATCTCTGGTTTGGTCTCCTCCGTCCACAGACCATTGTTCCGGGAGGCTTGTCCAGATGCAGACGGTATCAATGTTCCTATTTGAAGAGCAGTGCCTTTATTCTTGCAGTCCTGCCATGTTCACCAGAGTTGTATCATGTCCTCCTGATGCTGAACTCACAAACATAAATATAAGCCAACTTGAGAACGGCCTTTAGTTGCTTAGAAGTGTCCTTGGGTTCCTTTGTGACCTCGCAGATTTACACCGTGTACAGAATTATTAGGCAAGTTGTATTTTAGAGGATTGTTTTTATTATTGATCAACATCTATGTTCTCAATCAACCGAAAAGACTCATAAATATCAAAGCTTCATATTTTGGCAGTTGGAGGAGTTTTTAGATTTGGCTATCTTAGGAGGATTTCTGTTTGTGCAGGTGACTATTACTGTGCAGAATTATTAGGCAATTTAATAAAAACCAAATCTATTCCCATCTCACTTGTTTATTTTCACCAGGTAACCAATATAACTGCACAAAATTTAGAAATAAACATTTCTGACATGCAAAAACAAAACCCAAAAAATGAGTGCCCAATATAGCCCCCTTTCTTTATGATGACACTCAGCTGCCGACCATCCATAGATTCTGTCATTGCTTGATCTGTTTACGCTCAACAATGTGTGCAGAAGCCACCACAGCCTCCAGCCACCACAGCCTCCAGCCACCACAGCCTCCAGACACCACAGCCTCCAGACACCACAGCCTCCAGACACCACAGCCTCCAGGGACTGCTCCCAGAGGTGGACTGTTTTCCCTCCCTGTAGATCTCACATTTTATGAGGGAGCACAGGTTCTCTATGGGGTTCAGATCAGGTGAACAAGGGGGCCATGTTATTATTTTTCATCTTTTAGACCTTTACTGGCCAGCCACTCTGTGGAGTAGTTGGATGCATGTGATGGAGCATTGTCCTGTATGAAAATCATGTTTTTCTTGTACGATAGCGACTTCTTCCTGTACCACTGCTTGAAGAAGTTGTCTTCCAGAAACTGGCAGTAGGTCTGGGAGTTGCGCTTCACTCCATCCTCAACCCGAAAAGGTCCCACAAGTTGATCTTTGCTGATCCCAGCCCATACCAGTGCCCACCTCCACCTTGCTGGCGTCTGAGTCGGAGTGGAGCTCTCTGCCCTTTACTGATCCAGCCTCTGGCCCATCCATCTGCCCATCAAGAGTCACTCTCATTTCATCAGTCCATAAAACCTGAGAAAAATCAGTCTTCAGATATTTCTTGGCCCAGTCTTGAGGTTTTATCTTCTGTTTCTTGGTCAGAGGTGGTGGTTTTCAGCCTTCCTTACCTTGGCCTGTCCCTGAGTATGGCACACCTTGTGCTTTTTGATCCTCCGGTAACGTTGCAGCTGTGAAATATGGACAAACTGGTGGCAAATGGCATCTTGGCAGCTTCACGCTTGATTTTCCTCAATTCATGGGCAGTTATTTTGCGCCTTTTTTGCCCAGCACGCTTCTTGCGACCCTATTGGCTATTTGCCACGAAACGCTTGATTGTTCGGTGATCACGCTTCAAACGTTTGGTAATTTCAAGACTGCTGCGTCCCTCTGCAAGACATCCCACAATATGGACTTTTCAGAGCCCGTCACATCTCTCTTCTGACCCATTTTACCAAAGGAAAGGAAGTTGCCTAATAATGAAGCCCCCCTTATATACGGTGTTGTGTCATTACACCGCACCCCTCCTCATTACAGAGAGGCACAGCACCGGAGTTACTTAATTGGTAGTTGGCTCTCAGCCTATACAGCTTGGAGGAGGACGACATGTATAACAAGTATCATGTGAGCACAATACTCATCTGCCTAATAATTCTGCACACGGTGTACACCTCTTGCTCTTGGAGTGATGTTTCTGGGATGACCCCTCCGGGGAGGGTAATAAGAGTCTTGAACACAATCTGTCTATATATATATTATATATATATATATATATAGTTGGAGCCCAAACTCTTCAGAGATGGATTAATATCCTTTTCCGGCCTGAGGAGCATCAACAAGTCTTCTTCTGAGGTCCTCAGAGATCTCTTTTCTTGTGAGACACTTCCACAAACTTTGTCTGACCCCTGATATTTCAATAACCAGGTCGCCCCCTCACCCCTGATTGTCGCCCCATTGATTGGACGCTCCGGACGCCTTTCCCTCACCGACGAGCGATATTCGATCACATTCATCATAAATGACTGATCTGATGGTTTTGACTCTTTTCTTTGATTCGGTTCTTTATCCACTTTTAAGACTTGTGTGAAAATCTGATGTCGTTTTAGGTCAAATTTATGCAAATATATAACAAATGCAGAAGGGTTCACAAACTTTCAAGCTCCACAGTGTATGGTAACATCCCTGAAATTTGTGATTTTATCTCCAAAAAGAGAAGAACTATAACCGGGTCACAAAAAAGAACGACAGCGGCAAACCAGCAGCCGCGGCAAACACCGAAACAGAGAAAGAACGAGCCGCGCTGTACCTCAGCCCGGTGCAACCCCGACTGGAGGTACGAGGCGTCCAGCTCCAGTGAGGAGGTGAGAGCAACACCAGCATGTGTGATACTGTGCTGAGCCGTGTATCTAATCCTCTCCTGTGTGATACTGTCTGCTGAGCCGTGTATCTAATCCTCTCCTGTGTGATACTGTGCTGAGCCGTGTATCTAATCCTCTCCTGTGTGATACTGTCTGCTGAGCTGTGTATCTAATCCTCTCCTGTGTGATACTGTGCTGAGCCGTGTATCTAATCCTCTCCTGTGTGATACTGTCTGCTGAGCTGTGTATCTAATCCTCTCCTGTGTGATACTGTCTGCTGAGCTGTGTATCTAATCCTCTCCTGTGTGATACTGTGCTGAGCCGTGTATCTAATCCTCTCCTGTGTGATACTGTCTGCTGAGCTGTGTATCTAATCCTCTCCTGTGTGATACTGTGCTGAGCCGTGTATCTAATCCCATCCTGTGTGATACTGTCTGCTGAGCTGTGTATCTAATCCTCTCCTGTGTGACACTGTCTGCTGAGCCATGTATCTAATCCTATCCTGTGTGATACTGTCTGCTGAGCCATGTATCTAATCCTCTCCTGTGTGATATTGTCTGCTGAGCTGTGTATCTAATCCTATCCTGTGTGACACTGTCTGCTGAGCCATTTATCTAATCCTATCCTGTGTGATACTGTCTGCTGAGCCGTGTATCTAATCCTCTCCTGTGTGATATTGTCTGCTGAGCTGTGTATCTAATCCTATCCTGTGTGATACTGTCTGCTGAGCTGTGTATCTAATCCTCTCCTGTGTTATACTGTCTGCTGAGCCGTGTATCTAATACTCTCCTGTGTGATACTGTCTGCTGAGCCATGTATCTAATCCTATCCTGTGTGATACTGTCTGCTGAGCCATTTATCTAATCCTGTCCTGTGTGATACTGTCTGCTGAGCTGTGTATCTAATCCTATCCTGTGTGATACTGACTGCTGAGCTGTGTATCTGATCCTATCCTGTGTGATACTGTCTGCTGAGCTGTGTATCTAATCCTATCCTGTGTGATCCTGGGCGGATGGATAGGAGAGAGAGCTCCAGAAAAAAACAGTCTAGAAGTGGGTTTAAAAGTGAGAGGATGTGGCCTTGGTGCTAGGGCCAGTCAGGGAACCTCGAGAGGTCCGGAGCCTACGACTCACCCCGGCGGGCTTAGAGAGTCAACTCTGTCCCTGCAACTGGACTTCGCACATTGCCCCATGAACACTGCCCTTTGCCCATGAACTTTGCCCCATGCTCCATGTCTCCAGGACTTGTACTCAGAGAGTGTTGTGCAAAAAAAAAAAGGTCTTTAATTCACAATGAAGGGGGGAGAGAAACGGAAGGCTTGAGGTATCGGCTGGATCAAGGACTGGTGCGTCAGCTCTGCCGTGTACAGGCAGATGTGTGGACTCTGGCCTAAAGACCATTAGGACTTAAGGAATTGGACTTTTACAGATAGATTTTATAGATAGTTATGGTCGGGGACGACCATATTTAAGTGAGGAGGTGTGTAATAGGTGAGCAGTGCCCTATGGTATAAATATGCAATGTCTTATATGTATACTGTTGAATAGTATAAATGATTGTGTTATTATTTAAGTGGTTTTTAGAGAAGAACAGGTTCCGGATGCAGCAGAGTTAGCACTGTCTGTCAGGTAACAAATGCTGACATCTAGTGGTCGGGTAAAGCCGGTGGTAGAGTGAGTTTTAAAAGAGATGTTAGATAACAAAGGGTTAAAGTAGTGAAAGGGAGAGGTGACAGGTGGGAGGGTGGAAGGCTAGGAGAGGGAGCTCTAGAGGAGGGTGGTCTAGAGGAGGAGGTCCAGAGCCTACAGCTCACCCCGGTGGGCTTAGAGAGTCAGGGCCAGTCATCTCCTCCAACTGTCTGCTGAGTTGTGTATCTAATCCTATTCTATGTGTTACTGTCTACTGCGCTGTGTATCTAATCCATGTATCTAATCCTATCCTGTATGATACTGTCCGCTGAGCTGTGTATCTAATCCATGTATCTAATCCTATCCTGTATGATACTGTCCGCTGAGCTATGTATCTAATCCATGTATCTAATCCTATCCTGTATGCTACTGTCCGCTGAGCTGTGTATCTAATCCATGTATCTAATCCTATCCTGTATGCTACTGTCCGCTGAGCTGTGTATCTAAGCTGGTGTTTTCCCTACAGATGCCAGTGATCAGACGGCAGAGGCCGCGGAGCCGACTGCAGGCTGTACAGCTCAGGCCGGTGAACCGCTGCCGCCATCTTGGCTGTAGATCTGCGCTGGGGGCCGCTCAGGATGATTCCAGCTCCAGCGAGGAGGACTGAGCCGCCACTGACCGGGATTTAAAGCTGAGTGACAACCACAATGGCGGCGATTCCGCTCCCTGGGTTGTCAGGTTGTCAGCAGCTTCCATGGATACTATTCATCTGTAACTTTACACGCGGTTTCTGAAGGGTCTGGGTTGTTATCGGCTCCCGGGGGCCTCACCCCGGATATTTGTGAACCCCAGGAGGAGTCCTGTAGATTGTAAGCTCCGCAGCCCAGACTCGCCCTGTGTCTTATCTTATGTTTTATACTTGGACTTTTCATTAAAGTGACGCTCCAACTTTATGTGACATTTCTGACATTGTGAGCAGATTCTCACCATCTCTAATCAAGTGGAAACCGTCAGTAAGCAGGCTAGTCCTACTTCTGGCCTGTGTGACTGTCCAGGACAGTGAAACTCAGTGGGGTATTCAGGGGTTAATGAGACGAGATACAGGGAATGATGAGGAATAATTGGACCCATTTACACCAAGACACAAGAATACAACCCAAATACTGACTATACTGGCAGGATAATCTGCAGCGCACCCCGCTTGTCTGTGGTGCCCATCACGAGACAATACCAGACGCTGTAAATGCCCCGGCACGAAGGTGGAGCGCCCCTTTAATATAGGTCTAATAATACTCACGGCACCCGTAATATCATGTGACCTGCGATAATCACCGGCCTCATAATAAATAATAATAAACTATAGTGAAGTCGGAATCATTTCTTCACTGATCTACAATACTGCCACCTAGTGATGGAATCTAGTACTGCAGGTCTGACACTATTATACACCTACAATACTGCCACCTAGTGATGGAATCTAGTACTGCAGGTCTGACACTATTATACATCTACAATACTGCCACCTAGTGATGGAAGCTAGTACTGCAGGTCTGACACTATCATACATCTACAATACTGCCACCTAGTGATGGAATTTAGTACTGCAGGTCTGACACTATTATACACCTACAATACTGCCACCTAGTGACGGAATCAAGTACTGCAGGTCTGACACTATTATTTATCTACAATAATGCCACCTAGTGATGGAATCTAGTACTGCAGGTCTGACACTATTATTTATCTACAATACTGCCACCTAGTGATGGAATCTAGTACTGCAGGTCTGACACTATTATACATCTACAATACTGCCACCTAGTGATGGAATCTAGTACTGCAGGTCTGACACTATTATATATCTACAATACTGCCACCTAGTGATGGAATCTAGTACTGCAGGTCTTACACTATTATATATCTACAATACTGCCACCTAGTGACGGAATCTAGTACTGCAGGTCTGACACTATTATTTATCTACAATACTGCCACCTGGTGATGGAAGCTAGTACTGCAGGTCTGACACTATTACACATCTACAATACTGCCACCTAGTGATGGAATCTAGTACTGCAGGTCTGACACTATTATACATCTACAATACTGCCACCTAGTGATGGAATCTAGTACTGCAGATCTGACACTATTATATATCTACAATACTGCCACCTAGTGATGGAATCTAGTACTGCAGGTCTGAAACTATCATACATCTACAATACTGCCACCTAGTGATGGAATCTAGTACTGCAAGTCTTACACTATTATATATCTACAATACTGCCACCCAGTGATGGAATCTAGTACTGCAGATCTGACACTATTATATATCTACAATACTGCCACCTAGTGATGGAATCTAGTACTGCAGGTCTTACACTATTATATATCTACAATACTGCCACCTAGTGATGGAATCTAGTACTGCAGGTCTTACACTATTATATATCTACAATACTGCCACCTAGTGATGGAATCTAGTACTGCAGGTCTTACACTATTATATATCTACAATACTGCCACCTAGTAATGGAATCTAGTACTGCAGGTCTTACACTATTATATATCCACAATACTGCCACCTAGTGATGGAATCTAGTACTGCAGGTCTGACACTATTATACATCTACAATACTGCCACCTAGTGATGGAATCTAGTACTGCAGGTCTGACACTATTATATATCTACAATACTGCCACCTAGTGATGGAATCCAGTACTGCAGGTCTGACACTATTATACATCTACAATACTGCCACCTAGTGATGGAATCTAGTACTGCAGGTCTGACACTATTATACATCTACAATACTGCCACCTAGTGATGGAATCTAGTACTGCAGGTCTGACACTATCATACATCTACAATACTGCCACCTAGTGATGCAATCTAGTACTGCAGGTCTGACACTATTATACATCTACAATACTGCCACCTCGTGATGTAATCCAGTACTGCAGGTCTGACACTATTATACATCCACAATACTGCCACCTAGTGATGGAATCTAGTACTGCAGGTCTGACACTATTATATATCTACAATACTGCCACCTAGTGATGGAATCTAGTACTGCAGGTCTGACACTATTATATATCTACAATACTGCCACCTCGTGATGTAATCTAGTACTGCAGGTCTGACACTATTATACATCTACAATACTGCCACCTAGTGATGTAATCCAGTACTGCAGGTCTGACACTATTATATATCTACAATACTGCCACCTCGTGATGTAATCTAGTACTGCAGGTCTGACACTATTATACATCTACAATACTGCCACCTAGTGATGGAATCAAATACTGCAGGTCTGACACTATTATATATCTACAATACTGCCACCTAGTGATGTAATCTAGTACTGCAGGTCTGACACTATTATACATCTACAATACTACCACCTCGTGATAGAATCTAGTACTGCAGGTCTGACACTATTATACATCTACAATACTGCCACCTAGTGATGGAATCTAGTACTGCAGGTCTGACACTATTATATATCTACAATACTGCCACCTAGTGATGGAATCTAGTACTGCAGGTCTGACACTATTATATATCTACAATACTGCCACCTCGTGATAGAATCTAGTACTGCAGGTCTGACACTATTATACATCTACAATACTGCCACCTAGTGATGGAATCTAGTACTGCAGGTCTTACACTATTATATATCTACAATACTGCCACCTCGTGATAGAATCTAGTACTGCAGGTCTGACACTATTATACACCTACAATACTGCCACCTAGTGCTGGAATCTAGTACTGCAGGTCTGTCACTATTATACATCTACAATACTGCCACCCAGTGATGGAATTTAGTACTGCAAGTCTGACACTATTATATATCTACAATACTGCCACCTAGTGATGGAATCTAGTACTGCAGGTCTGACACTATTATATATCTACAATACTGCCACCTCGTGATAGAATCTAGTACTGCAGGTCTGACACTATTATACATCTACAATACTGCCACCTAGTGATGGAATCTAGTACTGCAGGTCTGACACTATTATATATCTACAATACTGCCACCTCGTGATAGAATCTAGTACTGCAGGTCTGACACTATTATACACCTACAATACTGCCACCTAGTGCTGGAATCTAGTACTGCAGGTCTGACACTATTATATATCTACAATACTGCCACCTAGTGATGGAATCTAGTACTGCAGGTCTGATACTATTATACATCTACAATACTGCCACCTAGTGATGGAATCTAGTACTGCAGGTCTTACACTATTATATATCTACAATACTGCCACCTAGTAATGGAATCTAGTACTGCAGGTCTGACACTATTATACATCTACAATACTGCCACCTAGTGATGGAATCTAGTACTGCAGGTCTTACACTATTATATATCTACAATACTGCCACCTAGTGATGGAATCTAGTACTGCAGGTCTGACACTATTATACATCTACAATACTGCCACCCAGTCATGTAATTTAGTACTGCAGATCTGACACTATCATACATCTACAATACTGCCACCTAGTGATGCAATCTAGTACTGCAGGTCTGACACTATTATACATCTACAATACTGCCACCTAGTGATGGAATCCAGTACTGCAGGTCTGACACTATTATACATCTACAATACTGCCACCCAGTGATGGAATTTAGTACTGCAGGTCTAACACTATTATATATCTACAATACTGCCACCCAGTGATGGAATTTAGTACTGCAGGTCTAACACTATTATATATCTACAATACTGCCACCCAGTGATGGAATTTAGTACTGCAGGTCTAACACTATTATATATCTACAATACTGCCACCTCGTGATGTAATCCAGTACTGCAGGTCTGACACTATTATACATCTACAATACTGCCACCTAGTGATGGAATCTAGTACTGCAGGTCTGACACTATTATATATCTACAATACTGCCACCTAGTGATGGAATCTAGTACTGCAGGTCTGACACTATTATACATCTACAATACTGCCACCTAGTGATGGAATCTAGTACTGCAGGTCTGACACTATTATATATCTACAATACTGCCATCTAGTGATGGAACCTAGTACTGCAGGTCTGACACTATTATATATCTACAATACTGCCACCCAGTCATGTAATTTAGTACTGCAGGTCTTACACTATTATATATCTACAATACTGCCACCCAGTCATGTAATTTAGTACTGCAGGTCTGACACTATTATATATCTACAATACTGCCACCCAGTGATGGAATCTAGTACTGCAGGTCTTACACTATTATATATCTACAATACTGCCATCTAGTGATGGAACCTAGTACTGCAGGTCTGACACTATTATATATCTACAATACTGCCACCTAGTGATGGAATCTAGTACTGCAGGTCTGACACTATTATATATCTACAATACTGCCACCCAGTGATGGAACCTAGTACTGCAGGTCTGACACTATTATATATCTACAATACTGCCACCTAGTGATGGAATCTAGTACTGCAGGTCTTACACTATTATATATCTACAATACTGCCACCTAGTGATGTAATCCAGTACTGCAGGTCTGACACTATTATATATCTACAATACTGCCACCCAGTGATGGAATCTAGTACTGCAGGTCTGACACTATTATATATCTACAATACTGCCACCCAGTGATGGAATCTAGTACTGCAGGTCTTACACTATTATATATCTACAATACTGCCACCTAGTGATGGAATCTAGTACTGCAGGTCTGACACTATTATATATCTACAATACTGCCACCTAGTGATGGAATCTAGTACTGCAGGTCTGACACTATTATACATCTACAATACTGCCACCTAGTGATGGAATCTAGTACTGCAGGTCTGACACTATTATACATCTACAATACTGCCACCTAGTGACGGAATCTAGTACTGCAGGTCTGACACTATTATACATCTACAATACTGCCACCTAGTGATGGAATCTAGTACTGCAGGTCTGACACTATTATACATCTACAATACTGCCACCTAGTGATGTAATCCAGTACTGCAGGTCTGACACTATTATACATCTACAATACTGCCACCTAGTGATGTAATCTAGTACTGCAGGTCTGACACTATTATACACCTACAATACTGCCACCTAGTGATGGAATCTAGTACTGCAGGTCTGACACTATTATACATCTACAATACTGCCACCTAGTGATGGAAGCTAGTACTGCAGGTCTGACACTATCATACATCTACAATACTGCCACCTAGTGATGGAATTTAGTACTGCAGGTCTGACACTATTATACACCTACAATACTGCCACCTAGTGACGGAATCAAGTACTGCAGGTCTGACACTATTATTTATCTACAATAATGCCACCTAGTGATGGAATCTAGTACTGCAGGTCTGACACTATTATTTATCTACAATACTGCCACCTAGTGATGGAATCTAGTACTGCAGGTCTGACACTATTATACATCTACAATACTGCCACCTAGTGATGGAATCTAGTACTGCAGGTCTGACACTATTATATATCTACAATACTGCCACCTAGTGATGGAATCTAGTACTGCAGGTCTGACACTATTATTTATCTACAATACTGCCACCTGGTGATGGAAGCTAGTACTGCAGGTCTGACACTATTACACATCTACAATACTGCCACCTAGTGATGTAATCTAGTACTGCAGGTCTGACACTATTATACATCTACAATACTGCCACCTAGTGATGGAATCTAGTACTGCAGATCTGACACTATTATATATCTACAATACTGCCACCTAGTGATGGAATCTAGTACTGCAGGTCTGAAACTATCATACATCTACAATACTGCCACCTAGTGATGGAATCTAGTACTGCAAGTCTTACACTATTATATATCTACAATACTGCCACCCAGTGATGGAATCTAGTACTGCAGATCTGACACTATTATATATCTACAATACTGCCACCTAGTGATGGAATCTAGTACTGCAGGTCTTACACTATTATATATCTACAATACTGCCACCTAGTGATGGAATCTAGTACTGCAGGTCTTACACTATTATATATCTACAATACTGCCACCTAGTGATGGAATCTAGTACTGCAGGTCTTACACTATTATATATCTACAATACTGCCACCTAGTAATGGAATCTAGTACTGCAGGTCTTACACTATTATATATCCACAATACTGCCACCTAGTGATGGAATCTAGTACTGCAGGTCTGACACTATTATACATCTACAATACTGCCACCTAGTGATGGAATCTAGTACTGCAGGTCTGACACTATTATATATCTACAATACTGCCACCTAGTGATGGAATCCAGTACTGCAGGTCTGACACTATTATACATCTACAATACTGCCACCTAGTGATGGAATCTAGTACTGCAGGTCTGACACTATTATACATCTACAATACTGCCACCTAGTGATGGAATCTAGTACTGCAGGTCTGACACTATCATACATCTACAATACTGCCACCTAGTGATGCAATCTAGTACTGCAGGTCTGACACTATTATACATCTACAATACTGCCACCTCGTGATGTAATCCAGTACTGCAGGTCTGACACTATTATACATCCACAATACTGCCACCTAGTGATGGAATCTAGTACTGCAGGTCTGACACTATTATATATCTACAATACTGCCACCTAGTGATGGAATCTAGTACTGCAGGTCTGACACTATTATATATCTACAATACTGCCACCTCGTGATGTAATCTAGTACTGCAGGTCTGACACTATTATACATCTACAATACTGCCACCTAGTGATGTAATCCAGTACTGCAGGTCTGACACTATTATATATCTACAATACTGCCACCTCGTGATGTAATCTAGTACTGCAGGTCTGACACTATTATACATCTACAATACTGCCACCTAGTGATGGAATCAAATACTGCAGGTCTGACACTATTATATATCTACAATACTGCCACCTAGTGATGTAATCTAGTACTGCAGGTCTGACACTATTATACATCTACAATACTACCACCTCGTGATAGAATCTAGTACTGCAGGTCTGACACTATTATACATCTACAATACTGCCACCTAGTGATGGAATCTAGTACTGCAGGTCTGACACTATTATATATCTACAATACTGCCACCTAGTGATGGAATCTAGTACTGCAGGTCTGACACTATTATATATCTACAATACTGCCACCTCGTGATAGAATCTAGTACTGCAGGTCTGACACTATTATACATCTACAATACTGCCACCTAGTGATGGAATCTAGTACTGCAGGTCTTACACTATTATATATCTACAATACTGCCACCTCGTGATAGAATCTAGTACTGCAGGTCTGACACTATTATACACCTACAATACTGCCACCTAGTGCTGGAATCTAGTACTGCAGGTCTGTCACTATTATACATCTACAATACTGCCACCCAGTGATGGAATTTAGTACTGCAAGTCTGACACTATTATATATCTACAATACTGCCACCTAGTGATGGAATCTAGTACTGCAGGTCTGACACTATTATATATCTACAATACTGCCACCTCGTGATAGAATCTAGTACTGCAGGTCTGACACTATTATACATCTACAATACTGCCACCTAGTGATGGAATCTAGTACTGCAGGTCTGACACTATTATATATCTACAATACTGCCACCTCGTGATAGAATCTAGTACTGCAGGTCTGACACTATTATACACCTACAATACTGCCACCTAGTGCTGGAATCTAGTACTGCAGGTCTGTCACTATTATACATCTACAATACTGCCACCCAGTGATGGAATTTAGTACTGCAAGTCTGACACTATTATATATCTACAATACTGCCACCTAGTGATGGAATCTAGTACTGCAGGTCTGATACTATTATACATCTACAATACTGCCACCTAGTGATGGAATCTAGTACTGCAGGTCTTACACTATTATATATCTACAATACTGCCACCTAGTAATG